>NW_027186645.1:4825011-4904027 GCF_028583685.1 Petaurus breviceps papuanus | reverse complement strand
AAGGAAGGAAGGAAGGAAGGAAGGAAGGAAGGAAGGAAGGAAGAAAAGAGGGAGGAAGGAAGGAAAATTAATAAGCAAACAAACAAATAGATGAATGAATGGATAGATAAACAAATTGAATATAGATAAATAAATAAAATGTTTGGAATACAATATTCCAGAAGGCCAAAAAGCTGACATTATAACCAAGAATAAGCTACCTGTCATAACTGAGCATAATCTATCTTGTGAGTAATGGATATATAATTAAATAGAGAACATTCCACCATTCCTTATGAAAAGATCAGAGTTCATTAGAAAATCTGACTTTCATATATAAGACTCAGGAGAAACATAGAAAGGTAAACATGAAATATAAATCATAAGGAATCATAAGATTAAACTTTTTACCTATTTATATGGGAAGAAGATTATTTTAACTCCTAAGACCTTTATCATTTTTAGGGAAGTTAGGAGTATACATAGAAGGCATGGGTGTAAGTTGACTTTGATGGGATGATCTAAAAAAAAAATAAGAAGGGAGAGAGAGGGATTCACTGGGTTAAAGGGGAAAGGATAGAAAGAATAGGAAAAAGTATCTTATATAAAAGAGGCATTAGGGGAAAAAAAAACTTTAAAATGGGAGGGGGAAATGGTAGAGGGCGTAAAATGTTTGAATCTCACATCTAAATTGGTTTAAAAGAGGAAAATACATATACTTACACATTTGGGTATGAAAAAAATCTATCTTACCCAGCAGGGGAGAATGAAGAGAAGTGAAATGGAAGGTGATAAAAGGGAGGGGAGATTGAAAAAGAATCAGTAGTCAGAAGATAAATAGACTTTAGAGAAAGGAAAGGATAAAAGGACAGAGAAGGATAAACAGAAGAATAGGATGGAGGGAATACACAGTTACTAATTGTAATAGAAATGTGAATGGGATGGACTCACTCATAAAATGGAAGTAGATGACAAAATGGATTAGAATTCAAAATCCAACAATATGTCCTGTACAAGAAACACACTCGAAACCAAGAGACACACACAGAATTAAAATAAAGGGCTGGAGGAAAATCTATTACACTTCAGTTGAAGTTTAAAAAAAAGGTAGGGGTGGTAATCATTTCAGAGAAAGCAAAAACACAAGTAGACCTAATTAAAAGAGATAATTAGGGAAACTACATTTTGCTGAAAGGAACCATAGAGAATGAAATATTTCAAAAAATAATTTTAAAGCATGTTTCTCTGATAAAGATCTCATTTCTCAAATATGTAGGGAACTGATTCAAGTTTATAAAAATAAGATCCTGCCCCAATTGGTTATTGCTTAAAGTATGTCAATAGGCAGTTTTGAGAAGAAATTAAAGCTATCTGTAGTCATATGAAAAAATGCTTTAGATTACTATTGATTAGAGAAATGCAAATTAAAGCAACTCGGAAGTACCACTTCAGACATATCAGAAATAAAAAATGCTATATGGGATGAGGAAAAGTAGATAAACTAATAAATTACTGATACAGTTGTTAACTGATCCAGTGGTACTGTAGAACAATGCCCAAAGGACAATAAAGCTGTGCCTATCATTTGACCCAGCAACATCAGTATTAGGTCAGTATCCCAAGAGAGCAAAGAAAAAATAAAATAACCTATAGGTACAAAAATATTTTAACACCTCTTTTTGTTGGAAAGAATTTGAAATTGAGGGGATACTCATTATATCCAGGAAGACTGAACAAATTGTGATACATGATTGTGATGGGGTATTATTGTGCTTTAAGAAATGACAAAGGAGGGGTGCTTTCTGGAAAAAAAAAAAAAACATAGCAAAATGTATTAACTGATGCAAAGTGAAGTGAAAAGAAGCATAAGATCATTGTGCATAATACCAGCAATATTTTAGTTCAGATCAATTGTGAAAGACTTGATTACTCTGATCAATAGCATGACCCAAGGCAATTTGACAGGACTCATGATGAAAAAAATCCAATCTACCTCCAAAGAGAACTAAAAAGCTTTGAGTGAAAATTAGAGTATAATTTTTCCCTTTGTAATTTTTGTTTCCTGATTTTGGGGAATGTGGCTAATACTGAAATGTGTGAAGTGTATAATCACTATCACATTGCTTCTTATTTTTTTCAGGAGGTAGGAAAAAATTAGAAAGGAAGGTGAGAATTTGGAACACAAAATTTAAAAAGAAAAGAATGTTAAAAATAAATAATGTTTAATAGAAAGCTAAAAATAGTTGACAATGTTTTTGTCAATAAAATGAGAGTTCAAGGGTTAAAAAATTGGAAAACAACTTAGAACCATAGGACAAAGAATTGGAAAGGAAATTAATAGCATTATATGAGAAACACAAAGCTTTGTCCAACAAACTCCCTGAAGATTAAAATGGATCAAAAAGAAACCAATTACCCCATGAGACAATGAATATAAAAAAGTCAAAAGACTGAAATATAGAAGAAAATATAAAGAATGCCACTGCAAAACAAAAACTTACCTGGAAAAAAATCGAGGAAAAAATTTTGAGAATTATTTGAATACCAGAATAACAAGACCAATAATAGAAAAGAGTCGCACTGATTTTTAGATTTAAATTGTCCAGATCTTTTAGAACCATAAGCCATAGAGGAAATAGAGACAGATAATCCATCAATAATTTTCTGAAATATACCCTCAAATAAAAACTCCCAGGAATATGACAGTTAAAAATCAGAGTTTCTAGGTAAAAGAAAAAATTCTGCCAACAGTCAGTAAGAAAGAATTCAAGTAATAAGGAGCCATAAATATAATAACACATAATTTAGCATTCACAACTACAAAGGATTAGAAACTTCAGAATTCAGTACTTCAGAAAACAAAGAATATAACCTCAAGGCCAACATTGACTTACCCAGAAAAACTGGGTGTAATCCCACCAGGGAAAAATAAAATTTTGATGAAATAAAAGACTTCCAAGCATTCCTGATGAAAAGACTAGGCCCAGGTAGACACTTTCAAGTTCAATTACAGGAGTTAAGAGAAACTTAAAAGGGTAAATATGAATCAACAATGATAAAGGACTAAATAAGAATTAACTGCTTACATTAAATAAGGAAAAATTTGTCCCCTCTGAACCCTGTCATCATCAAGTTTAACAGTTTAAAAAAGGATTCCCAATGTTCTGTTATGTCTTGATGATCTAAAGAGAAGAACAGAAATAAAGGAAAGGATAAATATATTATGAAGAAGGGAAAGGAAGGGTAAGTGTATATTATTGCATAATTAGGATGTTCAATTAGACATTGATACAAACAAGGTGGAATGGAGGGGAATGACTGACATTTGAATCATACATCTGATCTGATCATGAGAGGAAAGTATATACATAAACACTCAGACACACAGCTTGGGTAAACAATTGTGTTTACTCAATGGGGAAATAAGTAGAAAAGAATAGGAGATAGAAGTACAGGGAGAATAGATTAATGGAGGAATTAGTTATAAGCAAAATAAAATCTAAGAAGAGATATACAAAAATATTCATAGCTCTTTATGAGGTGTCAAAGAATGGAAATCTGAAGAACTGCCAAAAAATTGAGGAATAGCTATAAAAAATGAAAAAAAAACATATATAGACTATTGCTTTAAAATGAAATTCAATAGGGATAAATGAAAAATCTTTAACTTGGATACAAAAACTCATTTCCCCAAGTACAAGGTAGAGGGGACAAACTTCAACACGAATTATTCTAAACATGATTTGAATGAGTTTAAAGTTTGGTAAGATCAGTATGACTCAGAAATGTGATGTAGAAAAAATACAAATAAATGCAAGGTCATTTAATATAAGGTAATTATAGAGAAAAAGCAATAATAGTCAAGGGGATTGAAAAGGCTTCATGTAAAAAAGTGTTACTTGAACTACATCTTGAGGGAAATGAGAGATTTTGGAAGATGAAGATGAGGAGAGGGTTTATTCTAACCATAGGGAATAGCCTGTGCAAAGAAGAGAGGGGAAGTGGGCATGTCATGTGCGGAAAACAGGAAAAGCCAGTGTGGCTTGTTTGCAGTAGGTCATTGGAAAGATCTAAGGAAGTGGTGGTGAGAACATAAAATAAGATTATAACTATTTGAGGAAACTAAAAGCGTCAGATATAGGAAATATTGTGGAGGTAGAAATGCAAAGATTTGGCATTTTATTAGATATGTAGGAAGACAGGGGATAAAAACTCAAAGGTATGATCAACATTATTAGCCTGTGAGACTTGGGGGGAAAAAGTGGTGCCCACAACAATAATAGCAGAATTTGGAAGAAGGGCATGTTTGTAGTAAAGATAATGAATTTTCTTTTGGATGGACAGATTGAGTCTTCTAAGTCCCCAAGACATCCAGTTTGAAAAGTATATTAGAGAATTCACTCCTAAAGGCCTATCTGTAGGTATTTTTGGTTGTAGAAACCCAGGAGGGCAAAGATTGTGAAGTTTGATACCCATCATTATATTGCAATTATAATTTGATTTAAAAATTATCGTAATGATCCTGGCAAATCCATATTTTCATAGCATTTTACAGTTTTCCAAAGACTTTTAGAGACATTATCTTCTAATGTAAATCATCTTCTCTATATAAGGCTTTTAAGCCTCAAAAAAAAAAAAAACCCACAAAGAATAACTCAAAAATACATTATCTAGGCACAGAGTAGGTAATTATAATAATAATAATTTTAATTATGCTTAATAGCTAATATTTATGTATGCCTACTATGTACTAGATACTCTGCCAATCACCTTACAAATATAATCTCATTTGATCCTTACAACCCTGGGTTTAAGTGCTAGTATTATCCCCATTTTACGTATGACAAAACTGAGGCAAAGAGGATCTAAGTGGCTTTTCCTGATTCACACTGCTCAGGTTTTCCAGATCCCAAGCCTAGTGCTCTATTCACTTTACCATTCAATTGCTACTCGATCAATAGCTATTCAATAAATACTTGGATAGAAAGGAAATAAAATGCACAATAATAATCACACTGGATCAAATGTCTGGTGAATAAAATAACTATGAGTTTTCTAATTTTGCACTAAACTAGGAGAAATTTTCATTTTCCCTTTCACTACTCTAAGGCTAAGAATTTTCTTAAGGCAATCCACTTGGCTTCCTTTACCCTAGGTGTTAGATAGCTCCTATTAAAAATAAGGAAAGACAAATTAGACCAAAAGTACTTTCTGCTGCAAGGTAATATGATTCAGTGGGAACTTTTTGATCTCATAGAAAAAGTATTTTCCAAGTACAATGAATTTTTAAAAGTCTGCCTGTCTTCACGAAATAGAAATATCCAAATCAATTTTATGAGAAAAAATTGGTTATGAAAATCATGTGTCAATGTCATAACCTATATCATTCAAAGCATCACTCTTAGAGAGCACTAGCTTCACACAAAGATTAATTTCAGTTCAATGAGAAAAGTACAGAGGGAAAAGTTTGATTATAACAATTATTTTAAAAAATCAAATCCTAAAGATATGTGAATAATAGTCATTATTCAATCATTATCAGAAGGAATCACTTGACTAATAGCATTTTGACATTTCAGTTTCAAACACTGCTGCATTTCCTTTGAAATTCCTTTTGTCTGAGGGCATTTAAGTTTATTAAAGTGCATAATATTTCCTTTTTCCCATGTATTTTATTTTATTTTTTAATTTATGGAATAAAAAAGCATTTCCATATCATAGTGTAATAAAAAAGATTATTGCACATAAAACTGAAAATCTGTTATATACAACTTACTGTTCTTTATAAATATATAATGAAGTTGTTACATAAATTTCTTTTTTCTCCCCCCACCCTAAAAATTGCTACCATTAGATACAAATATGTGTGTATGTTATATATGTAAACATACCTATACAAATACATATGTATATATCTAAAATCCTTCTATACATACTTCTATTTATCACTTCTTTCTCTGGAAGCAAATAAAATCTTCCTTTATACACAATTTGTAGTTAATTTGGGTATTTATAATAGTCAAAAATGACTTATTCACTCAAAATTGTTGTTAAAACAATATTGCTGTTACCATATACAACGTTCTCATGATTCTGATCATTTCACTCTGCATTATTTCCTGCATGTCTATTCATATTTTTAAGCTATCTAGCTCATCATTTTAAAAATATAGTAGTATTCCATCATAATCATAAACCGAATTTTTTCAGTCATTCCCCAATTGATGGACATCCCCAATTTACAGTTCTTTGCCACCACAGAGAGCTGTTATAAATATTTTAGAACATATAGGCTCTTTTCCTTTTTCCCCAATCACCTCTGATAATAGACATACTAATGATATTGGTGGATCAAATGGTAGAGGAAGTTTAGTTACTTTTTGGGCATAATTCCAGATTGCTCTCCAAAATAGTTGGATCAGTTCACAATTCCACCAAAAATAAGTTAGTATGCCAGTTTTTCCATGTCTCCTCCAACATTTGTCCTTTTCTCCTTCAACAATTTTAGCCAATCTGATAGGTGTACAATGATATCTCAAGGTTGTTAATTTGCATTTCTCTAATCAATAATGATTTAGAGCATTTTTTTCATGTGATTATAAATTATTTTGATTTCTTAATTGGAAAACTTCCTGTTCATGTCCTTTGATCATTTATTCAATTGGGGAATGACTCATATTCTTATAAACTTTACAAAGTTATATATAAATTTAATACATGAGACCTTTATCTGAGAATCTGTCAATAAGTTTTTTCCCAGTTTTCTGTTTTTCTTCTAATCTTGGCTACATTCATTTTGTTTGTACAAAATGTTTTTTCATTTAAAGTACAAAAAAAATTATACATTTTATACCTCACTCTGTTCTCTTTCTCTTGTTTATGCATAAATTGTTCACCTATTCATAAGTCTGATAAGTAATGTGTTACAGGGGTGGCCAGGTAGCACAGCGAGTAAGAGCACCGGCCCCAGAGTCAGGATGACCTGGGATCAAATCCGGTCTCAGACACTTAGCACCCACCCAGAAACGCCTGGCTGTGTAACCTTGAGCAAGTTACTTAACCCCAATTGTTTTTTTTAAAGTAATGTGTTACATCTTTTTCCAATTTTCTTGTAATACCTCTATTTATATCTAGGTCCTGTATCCATTTTGACCTTATCTTGGTAAATAGTGTAAAATATTGGTCTGTTAACAATCTCTGCCATAGTGCTTTCAAGTTTTACCAACAAATTTTACTGAATATTGAATCCTTATCCTAAAATCTTAAGTCTTTACACTTGCCAAATACAAGATTACTCTATTTGCTGTTGTAAATTGTATATCTGTTCTGTTCCATTGACCTACCTTTATATTTCTTAGGACAAGACAGTTTTGATCATTACTGCATTATTATATAGTTTAAAATCTGGTACAGTTAAAACTCCTTTTTTATTATTTCCTTTGATATTCTTGTCTTTTTGTTCCTCCAAATGAATTATGTTATACTTTTTCCTAATTCAGTAAAACAATTTTTGTAATTTAATTGGAATGGCATTGAAAATATAAATTAGCTTAAACTATCATTTTATTACATTGGCTCCCCTTACCCACTAAAAATTAATGTTCCTATTAATAAATTTATTAAATAATTTCAATATTTAATAAGTACATACTATTTTTTAATATAGGATTAGTTTCATATGAGTTTGTGTTTGTGTATTACTTATATATAGCTGTACCTGGGTCTTCTATGTGTAAACACCATGTCCTTTTGAGTTAGCTATGCCAAAAGGCAAAAAATACAAATGTATATATAATAGATTCAAAAGTTTGATTCCATTAAGTTACTAAAATACATATATATGTACATACATAGATATATATGTATGTATATATTTACTCCACTTTATATCTGCTACCCTACCTGGTTTCTACTCCATTGAACAGGATGCACCTCCCAGAATAAGTTCACCACCTCTCAACTCACCACCATGCTACTAACTCAAGCCTTAATTGTCATCACCTTCATCAGCCTCCTCTCCACTCTAATTGAAGGGCTAGAGGATTGAATATAAAATTCCTCCCAATGTTTTCTTTTATAGTGGGCAGAAACTAGACTCTCACTCCATTTTGCATCCATAGATCTGCCTAGTTACTGAATGCCCCTGAGTTGGGTATCCCCTGTTGTCTTATTGTCTCCTCAACTGTCCCATTTCCCCCAGCTTTCCTGCTTTCTTTTGTGTTTTGTTTTACCCTTTAGAGTGTAAACTTTATAGGTGGAGGGATTATCTTTCTTTTTTATTGATTGTATTCCTCGAACTCAGCACAGTGCCTGGCACATAGAAAATAAATGTTTATTGGGGTGGATTGTTTTGAAGTATTATCATTACCTTTTGTTCTTGCATCACCATTATTTCTCAACATATTTTGGACCCATCCCTTTTAAGGAATAAAAGCAGGTAAATAGAAATAACTGGGGAAAAAATATGAATTCCTGATCGCCTATGCAGCCTTATGTGCCTTTAGTTACTCTAATAGGAAGATATGTTTCATCTGTTATCCAGAACCAACTGGTGATTACAATTGACCAGAATACTACTGATTATAATTATAGTTCTTTTTGTTTAGGCCATAGTCTTTTTGTGTGCTGATTTCCTGGTTCTTTTTTCCTGCACTCTGTATTAGTTCATGTCTTCTATCTTTTCCTGCATCCCTCTTATTTGTTTCTTGTTGGAAAATAGGATTACATTACATTTAGATACCATGATGTGTTTAAAATTGATGTTTCTATTTTGATAAATAATTTTATTATGGGACAATAAGATAAAATAATGCATTGATAGAGCAATTATAATTGCCACACAGGGGCAACTGGTCTCTTTCACAAAACATTATGTGCTGCTATAAGAGACAAAATGCTAATTGTCTGACAAATTGGTTTAACTAGGGGAACTCAAGCAACTACACTGACTTCTCATTACTGTTTTAGTTCTTAAATGGATAGAGATAACTTCACATTAAGAAACTATAAAATTATAGAATTTAAAGGAGAAAGGATATTTAGAAATCATCTCTTCCAAACCCTCCTCCACTCCTCATTTTATACTCATAAGGAAACTGAGGCTCAAATGGGTTGTGGTTTACACAAGGTTACCGAGGTAGCAGAGCTGGAATTCCAACCTATGTCCTTTAAATTCAAATCTAGTTACTATTTTTAATACATTTTGATTATATTCTCCAAATGAAACTCATCATGTGATGAAAGATCTAGGTCAAGGTGATAATTTCGCTAATATATAATTCACCTTACAAAATTCATTTTTCAACTTTCTAGAAATACTTCTCTTTAGATAAGTGGAGTATACTTGTATCTGTAAATTATGCACATTTCCCATTTAAATCTGACTGCCTCCATTATTACTTCTGAGATCAGAAATAACCATTAATTATAGCCTATTTTATATTTCTTTAAGGATTCTGATATTTTGTGGCAGATACTTCCTATGAACAAAATGCATATTCTTGGGTGCCCTAAAAAATGAATGACAAGCTTCTGTAATTATAGATTGGTCAAGAATAGTTACTTTGATTTTCAAGGTAACCTGGGGATAAAGTTACCCTGGCCTAAAAAGAAAAAGGAAAGTAAATGAAAATCTAAGTACCAACTACTTCTGATCATAATCTAAACTCTTATTTCATTTATCCTGTTATGGGGAAATCTGAAATGTCTTTAGTCACTATTTTTATATAAGAAAGTTAACTGATATAAATAATAGTGATAACCTGTAGGGTCACCTTAAGTATGACTAAGAGAAATAATTCCTTTCCAGATGTAAAGTGTTAAATTTATTCTGCCAGATTTTCCAACTATAGGCTTCTATAAATCTCAAAAGAGAAATTCTTCATCAATTTGCATGGGGGTCTGTAAAGGTAAGCACCCCAACTTCCCCAGGGTGGCTGCCAACACAAGTTCTTAGATCTGCTTTTATAAAGGAAAGCAACTCAAAATAGATTAACAATGTTACTTTAATCAGTCAAACATATATCATTTACCTAGTTCAGGGGAAAAAGGTCAGCACCCCGAACTTCAGAGTATACATACAGAATTATCAAGACAGAGAAACAGATCAAGCAGACAGGTTTCCAAACTGTCCAACCATTACAGCCATACCAAATCACACTTACCATCAACATCTGGGCTTTTCAAAGCCAGGGGGGGGGGTGGAGCTCTCAACAACGGCTTCCCAGAGTCTCATCTGATCAAATCACAGAACACTTCTCAAAGTGAGCCCCAAAACAAAACCTCAAATCAGGGCTTATATCGCCTTCTCCCGGCTCAGAGAATGTAACGACCTTCTTGACCCACTGCCCAATCAAAAAGTATCTCCTGAGAAACAAGCCTCCTACCATAGGCTCCAGGTGCACTTTAGCCTGGGGGCAAGGAAGATCTTAAAAGTTCACATTTCCATTGCAGGGTCAGAGAATCTTCACTTCTCACACTGCCTGTCACCTAAAACAAGGTTCTTAAATTGTTTGTGTCATAGACCCTTCTGGTAATCTAGTAAAGCCTATGGACCCGTTCTTAGAATCATGTTCTTAAATGAATAAAATGAAATGCATAGAATTTCAAGGGAAGCCAAATATGTTGAAATAAAGATGTTTTGTCTTATTTCATTCTGTCTTTCTCATAAAAGTTCACTGTGAGTTCCATGGATTCTTGACCTAGAAGGTAAGTTAACAACATTGTTGTGGTTGCTGGAAATGAGGGTCAAATGGAAAAGTCCATACTAATTTCATTTGTAAAATGATGAGGGTGGACTAAATGACCTCCAAGGTCCCTTCCAGGTCAAAATCATGATCCTATAAGAAATAGAGTTAGCATATTTATTGTTTTTATAGAAGCTAAAAAAGAAATCAGGTTCTTTACAACATGAGTAATGTGAAAATAAGTTTAATATGAATGTAGATGTAGAGCCTATGTCAGATTGCTGGCCTTCTTAGGGTGGGTAGAGCTAAAGGAGGTGAGAAAATTTGCAACTCAAAATCTTATGGATGTGAATGTTGTATATGAATGCTGAAAGTGAACATTGAAAACTAAAAATTAATTAATTAATAAAAATAGGAAATCTAACTCATCATAATCCCATGGACTTCTGTACATGAGGTTTTCTTGCTAAAATCACAGCAGTAGTTTACCATATCATTTTCCAGTATTTCCATTTTACAGATGAGGAATTGAAACAAATAGGGATTAAGTGACTTGCCAAGGACTCTTAATTCATAATGACTATTTGTCTTAGTTCCTCATCTGTAAAATAGGGTTGTGCAGAGTTAGACACAACTGAACAACAATTCACAACAGGTAAAGATTTAATAAATGCTTCTGCTGATTCCTTATTTCCTTGTTTCATTCTGTTTTCTCCTTTTCCTTCTTCTCTTCTTTTCTTCCTAGCTGCCTGCCTTTTGTTGACCATCTTCTCTCCTGTTTTGTATTCCAGTGATGGACGGGTATAATTTAAAAACCGCATAACAACAAGATAGGGCCTTGTTTAGAAGATAGAATGAGAGAGTAGTGTGGTAAAAAACACACCAAAGATACAAGTTCCAAGAGATTAATTGATGTATTTGGAGCAAAACTTGGTCTGACTTGGAATAGCTAACATAATATTTTAAGTGCCTCTTTGTGTGTGACATATCATTATTGTGACACTAAATTTCTCAATGTCCCTTTTTGCTTTTCTTTTATGTTTCTATCTTCTGTTATTCTCAAAGTGACCTGGAGTACTTTCTAGTAACCAAGATATATAGTTTCTCTGATGTTGACTTCATTTTTTGTAGAGAATTATTTTTACAACTTGCTATACTCTTAAAATATATTATATCTTCATTGTCCATAGTTTTCTGGGTCAATATAGGGCATGAATCAAAGGACTAAAAGAGACATCTTCTTTGGCAATGCATGAAAACTATCCAGAATCTGAACAGCATATTTACTCCATACCATAGTAACAGCCCAACACTTAGTAATTAGTCCCATGTGGCTTAGCAGGATTTGTTTTAGTGGTGACATGCTACAGAAGTAGGAATAATGTTGTGATAAATATGAGTTTGTATCGGACACTACTTTACTCATCATGCCAATTTCACTTGCCACCTTAATGAGGATGAGGAATAATGTTTCACATAAACTTGTTTATCCCAGTTCATACCACAGTGCTTTGTATACAGTAAGCACTTAATATAGACTGTTGTATGAATCCACTGTAAAGTGAGGCACTTTACAGACCACAAAGTACTACTCCATGCTTTGTCCCATCTTATCCCCATTAAAACGCTATCCACTTGGCAGATGGAGTGTTTATAGGAATCACTTGCCTAAGACTGCAAAGAAAATAAGCAGCAGAGGCAAGAGCACACACCAAGTCTGATTCCTTTACTCGTGCTATTCATAATATGGTGCCATAGATAATAACATAGTGGGACTGGATTCAGAAAAAAAAAACTGGATCTAAATCTTACTACTGATACTTTCTAACTGTGTAATCTCAGACAAGCAATGCATCCTCTATTTGTTTCTCAGTCTCTAAAATGGGGATGATAATATCTCTAGTACTTTCCTCACAATGTGGTTGTGAGACTTAAATGGGACGATAGTAAAAATAGCAATAGTAATAATACCTAACATTTATATAGCATTTTAAGATTTGTAAAGTGCTTTACATATGCTATCCCATCTGATTTTATCCTCCAAATAGCCCTGTGAGATTAGGTGCTTTCAGTATCACCATTTTACACTGAAGACATTGAGCCTAAGAGAAGTTAGGTGACTGTGATAGAATATACTATACAGTAGAATTAGAATATATAGAGTGTAGTTCTAGCTTTGCCATTAAATTAGCCTAAGTGACCTCAGGTAAATCACTTTCCCCTTCCCAATTTGGGTCTTAGTTTCCTGATATGCAAAATGTGGGTGAGAGTTAAACTAGCAGATCTCCAAATTCCCTTCTCCCTCTAACTCTAGTATTCTCTGTTTCTGAATACCAGTCTGACTCTGATTTTTGTACCTGTCATAATTACCAGGCTTTGGTAATAGCTTCCGTTTCCATTTTTCCCTCTGACCCACCATTCACATATGTCTTCTTCTGACCTGTCATACAGTTCCATTAGGTACTGGACACCCTCCAATGGGCCTACCAATATTCATCTATAACTTAGTAGATAGGAATAGGAGTTTTCTCGGCAGTGATTTATTGGCTGCTGTTAAATGATTTGCTTGTGGCCACACAGCTAGTAAGCAAAAAAGAGATGATTTGAACCCTCACATTCTTGAACCTACATCCTGAGAAGCTAATACCTTCATTCCCCAAACCCTATTAAGGTACAGTAGATTCATTTCTTATTTTTCATTACAAGGGCTAATTAATATAATGAAATCACTAATTAGACTTACATTTCTCAAAGTATTCCATCAAACTTTATTAATCAAGGTCTGCAAACAATACATTCTAAAACCATACTTATAAGTCTGCTGGTTTAGAGATTTCAATAGAATTCTTTCTTACTGGACTAGGTAAGGTTCCCCTCTGCCCAGCTGAAGACCATTGTCTCCCTCCAGATGGAAATCTTTTGGCAAGTCTCTGAAATCTCCACCAGTCAATCTGTACTGCCTTTGAGCCACATGGACTTCTCTGAGTCTCAAGTACAGGAAGTACAGGAGCCAGCCCTATTTAGGAGAGGGGTGATAACTGATATTTCAGATAGGTTTATCATGATTTCCTATAGTTGCTTACCACAAAATTTGATAATGTAGTTCAAAATTCCTAATAAAATTGTTTATAATATTTTCTTCTTGGTGGTCTGTCTTTATAGAGGGTCTGCCTGTGTTTATCAATTCTTAAGAATATACCCATGTTGTTCACCATATCAAACTACACAGATGTTTTATCTCATTACCTTTCCATTGTTGGAAAGAACAGCTTACAGAAAAACAGCTTACTTAAGATAGCTCAATCACAAAATGATAGTTAATATTATAATTAGTTATAATCTTCAAATTTATTTCTTTTATCTTATTGATATACTGAAACTTACTCTCACTACCACATCCCCTTACTTTTGAGCTCCCTTTTATGTTTCTTTTGCCATTAGAATGTAAGCTCCTTGAGGATAAGAACTGTCTTTGTTTTTACTTTTATTTGTATCCTTGATGCTTAACACAGTGCCTGGCATATAGTAAACAATAATAAATGCTTTTTACCTTTCCTTGCTTGTTTGCTTCCTTCCTCCATTTATCCCTTCCTCCCCTCTCCTTCCCCTCTTCTTTCCTGGCTCCCTCATTCACCTGTAATCATGAAGTTCCTCTGAGGTTATTCTTAACATTTATGTTGCATTTTAAAATTTACAAAATATTATCTTATTTTTATGTATGTTATTATAATTATTATGATAATTATTATATAATTAATAATATTACTATTATCTTATTTAAATCTTTAGAACAACCCTATGTGCTAGTCATTGCTGATGTTATTATTTCTATTTTATAGATCACGAAGATAAAACTTAATGAGATTGAATCATTTGGCCTGAGTCACACAGCTAGTAAATGCCATGAGGAGGATTCAAACTCGTATCTTCCTAAATTTGATGCTAGGATTCTTTCCATTACATTATGCCACCTCTCCTTCTTAAAATTCATTAAATCTTTGATTAGCCTCCCAATACATATCTGAAGTAGTTTTATGATGTTTAATTAAAATTTAGGTTAATCAAGTTCTTACCAAAAATGAGTCAATTACTTGTGCACTTGAAAATAGCTACAGCAAAAAAAAGTGATAAAATTGGAAAATATATTTTTTCACCATAGCAATGGAGATGTTCCAAATATGGAGAACATAGTAAGTCACTAGGAAATTGTTTAGTCTTTCTCTCTTTCCCTCTTTGTATTTCCCCCCCACTTTTCATAGCCCCCACTATGTGTGTAGCAGAGACATATTATATTCTATGTCAAGAAAGTATATTGCATTATTCTAAATAAATAAAAAAAACCTTTAATGGATTCATGATCTTGCAATGTGAATACTCTCTCCACTGGTGCAGGTTGCAGCTCACCTATACCTCATCCTCTATAATCCTTGTCCATATCTTATAGAAATATGACTATGTAAAATAAAGCTGTCACCTCATCACCATTTTTAATGATTTAAATTGCAATCTTTATTAAATTATGCAGAGCAACAATCTTTAAAACACTTTCATTTTATCATTTGTTGCTCATTAGGAGATGCCAAATACTTCTAAGTATGGCTAAGTTGTTAATGATGAGGCAGTTTAAGCAGGAGTTGATTATAGTTATGATGCCTTTTATAAATAATAATGACGACTTTAAAGCTCATCATCATTAAAATGTAAACGATTCTTGCTAAAGGGGTTTGAATTATAATTATATGAAACTGGTGAGCCCAATTCATTCCTACCAAAACATCCTCCAGGGATCAGATGGAGGTAGGGCTTCTTTTTACTTCTCTCTAGTCTCTACTCCTGCTGAGCTTTATTTGGCAGCAAAGGAGATAACTAAGCTGCCACCTGCAGCCATTCTCCACATTTTGAAATTCATGCTCCCCTGACTTCAAATTCATTGTACTGATCTACAACAGCCAATGCATTTATTCACCTTCCTTGATCACTTCTCCAGCTGCTTCATTAGCTTCCTCTCTACTTTATCCCTTGTTATTTTCCCTAGATATGTCAATACCCTATTCAATATGTTTCTGGAACCCTGGTTTTGCAGTTGCTTGATCTCCTCAAGTCCATTTAGCTTTAGCTGACCAAATATGTTGCTTAAAGCTTAGTATCACTTGGGAATTGAAGATCTCAAGAATGAAAATTCCCTTCTCAAACTACAACTTCTTATATTGGGAGTCTTTAGCATAAGGAAAAGATCTCTATTCCTAGTGTTAAAGGACCTAGCTTTAAATCCTGAATCTTTCATCAGCTTGTATTTCCTGGTCTGGAATGGGGTAGAATAATTTATCTTTCTCTTCATACATGGAGAGACAGGATGGCATAATATGAGTTGGTGTTAGAGTAAAGACAATCTGATTTCAATGCCAGGCTCTGACAAATGCTGGTTATGTTCCTCTGGGAAAGTCATTTGACCTCTCAGTGTCCAGGCAATACTCTTGGACTCAAAACTACAGACAACCTGGTGATTTTCATTGTTAGAAGGATTTCTTTACTGTAATTTGCCTATACCAATGAAATCACAGATCTATTAAATAAACAGCAAAAAATGAACTATATTGCCTCTAAGGCCTCTCTAATTTGTAATTCTTTGATTCCATATAAACTATTACGTCATTTCTACTGAATTTCCTCTCTGTTCTCTTTGTAAATGATGATTCTTTGACCTTTCCCTTATAATCCAAGTCTATCATTGCCTTTCTAATCAGCCAAGTCTACGTGGTCAGGAATTTAAATAATTTCAGCTCCACTTTAAAACTCCTCATTTCGGCCTCTTTATTGACCTTTCTTTATTCCCATCATGCTAAATCCCAACCCTAGTTAACCTCCACTATCCATTTTCTCCATTACTATCTCTATGTTGCTGAGCATTTCTGTGAAAAGTTACAAAATTGTATTAACTGAATCCACAAGCTACTGATATTATCTAATCTCAGCTGAGGTCTCTCTGTCATTCAGCAATCTTTTCAGTCATCTCTAGGGGATTCTTTATCAAATTCCACAAAACTTCTGCATCAAACTTTTACCACCTTTCTCTAAATCTTAAATCCTACCATTTACTCTATTCTCAGTATAGAACCCTAAAATTTTTCACTGAAGATACTGAAGCCATTCAAAAACTCCTCTACCTTCATCATTTCTAAATTTTATAAATCTACTCTCCTGCATCAATAATTTCTTTTAATGAATCTTCTATGTGGTGCCTTTTGCTGATTTCTCCCCACTTCCTCCAAAACATGATCTTTTGTGGTTAAATTGCTTGAGAAGATGATCTGTAATTGATGCCCTCACTTCCTTTCTTCACTTCTTAACTGCAGTGTGGATTCCAACTGCAGTAGTTACCTGAAAGTGCAATAACCTAAGTTACCAATTTTCCCTTAATGGCCAGATGTAGCAGCCTTCTCTCAATCCTTATTTTTGTGAGCTCTATACAGCCTTTGGTGTTGTAGACCACCCTCTTCTCCTTGATACCCTCTTCTCTCTAGGATTTTATGACATTGCTCTCCCCTAGTTCTCTTCTTACCAGATTACTTCATTTCAGTCTCCTTGCAGAATCTTCATCCAGGTTAGGCTCACACCTGATGAGGTCCCCCTATTGCTCTGTCCTGGGTCCATATTTCTTCTATTTTATTTTGCTTGGTGATCTCATCAGCACTTATAGATTCAGTTATCCTATTTATGATGATGATTCCCAGATCTATTTATCCAGTCATAACATCTCCACTCATGTCTAGTCTCTAATCTCCAATTTCCTGTAGAACATCTCCAAATGGATATTCTATAGACATCCTAAAGTTAATATGTTGAAAACTGAATTCATTGTCTTTCTCTCCAAACAATTCTTGCTAAATTTCCTTGTACCATTGAAAGAAACACCATTCTCCCATACACCCAGGCTCACAACCTAAGTGTTATCCTCAACTTTGTACTCTCTCTCTCTCTCTCATCCCATCATATCTAATCTGTTGCCAACACCTATAGATTCTACTCTCCCAGTATCTCTTATATATGTTCTCTTCTCTGACCCTGCCACTCCTTGGCCCAAGGACCTTTTCACCTCATTCCTAACTTTCTGATCAATATACTTCCTTGAGTCTCTCCCTACTCGAATCTATCCTCCACTCAGAGGTCAAAATGATTTTCCTAAAGTGCAGGTCTGACCAAGTCAACCTCCATTCAAAAAGCTCCAGGGCTTTCCTATTACCTCCAGAATTAAACATAAAATTATATATAATCTTTGAAGGCCCTTCATGACTTTGACCCCTTCTTTCAATTCTTCTTACACCTTTTACCCATCCACATACTCTGTGATACTGTAACACTGGCCTGTTTCTGTTTCCTACACAAGACACTACATTTTCATACTCCAAGCATTTTCACTAGCTGTGCCCCATACCTGTAATGCTCTCTCTCCCTTGTCTTTACCTTCTGGCTTCAATGGCTTCTTTCAAGTATCAGTAAAAACCCCATCTGCTGCAGTAAGCCTTTACTGGTCCCACCCAATGCTAATGACTTCCATCTGAAATTGCCTACAATCTATTCTGTTTATATCTTGTTTGTACAAAGCTGTTTGCCTCATTGTTTTCTACAGTATAGACTCTGAGGCCTGGTTTTTGTTCTTCTTTGCATTCTTAGCACTGTGACTGGCAGATAGTAGAATTTAAATGTTTTTGGCCTTGATATAGTCAAGTATTTCCTAAATGAGTGTGTGTGTGTGTGTGTGTGTGTGTTAGAGAGAGAGAGATGGGGGGGAAGGGGGAGAAAGAAAAGAGATTTTGTTCAATCCTCCCCTACCATCAAGCTACTATACTATCTATCTCTTTATTTCAATGCCATATTTTAAAAGATTTTTTTTTGTATTTTTTTTTACCCACTTCCTTTTGATACACTCACTTCTCAGTTCATAACTATAATCCTGCCTTTGCTCCACTGGACTGCTTTTTGTGAAGTCATTAATAAACTCTAAATTGATGTCTAATATGCTTTCTGGAACTTCATTCTCCTTGACCTCTCTGCAACCTATTATTCTGTCAACTACCCTATTTCCTGAAATTGCTTTCTCTGATTCCTTACCTCTATCTTGGTTATTCTCCTATATTCCCTTACTTTTACCTTCACTATCTCATTTTTCTTCTATTATTCTCTAAATTTAAACATTTTTGTCATCTTTGGTGTATTTTTCATCCTTTCTCTTTTTTTTATTCTAACACATGCCAAAAAATGAATATTTCTATATATCAGGAATATATACATGTATATAAATGTCAGGATATAAAGTAAAAGTCCTATATGAAACCATGAAACTCCCATTTCACACCACTTCCTTTTTTAAAAGTATACAATAAATCTGACATCAATTCCTTTATTTTATTTTTTGCTAAAGCAATCAGGGTTAAGTAACTTGCTCAAGGTTATATGGCCAGTTATTTCTGGGTGTGGTGCTAAGTATCTCAGCCCAGATTTGATCCCCAGGTCATCCCAACACAGGAGCCGGTGCTCTTACTCGCTGAGCCACCTGGCCTCCCCTAAGCAATTGGGGTTAAGTAACTTGCTCAAGGTTACACAGCCAGGTGTTTCTGGGTGGGTGCTAAGTGTCTGAGCCCGGATTTGATCCCCAGGTGATCCAGACACTGGAGCCAGTGCTCTTACTCGCTGTGCTACCTGGCCGCCCCCTGACATCACTTTCAAAGTTGTCTTGCTTGTCAATGCTTCCATCTGAATTTACTTCCTGTCTCTTTGAGCTTAAAAAAAAAGGTACCATTATCCCATTTTGCATATCATGATTGCTAAGCACTCTCCCCAGATGTGCTCTCCAAATAGTTAACCACGAAAAGAAACAATGTCAATCCTTGTAACACACAAGCATAGTCAAGTAAGATGGAGATATACTCATAGTGTCCATTTCTAAAATGTATGTCTCTGCCCTTTGTGTTCATCACCTCTATTTTGGGAGGTAAGTAGAATGTTTTATCATAGTTTCCCTGGAGAAATGATTGGTAATTGCATAGTTCAGAGTTCTTTACTCTTTCAAAGTTGCTTTTATTTTCTTTATAATATTGTTGTCCTATACAAAGTATATCCTGTTTTTGCTCTTTTCACTATTTGCTAGTTCCTGCTGCCCAGTATTTTCTTAATCACCTTCATCATTACTTATGGAATAATAATATTCAATCACATTCTTATACTATAACATTTTCAACCATTCACCAATTTTCTAAGAGACAATCTAAGGAATTTCCTTAAATATTTTCTTCTCTTTATTTTTGGCCCTTCCATTAAATTCGACTTTGAGGAGCAGGAATGTTTATTTTATTATTCTCTTTCTTTTAACACCCCCCACCCCATATCTGCTTGTTTCCCTGTTGGGGTTGATATGTTTCTACAAAAAACTGTCTATGGATGTGAATATTTAACCCCTCTTTGTTTCAGATAAGAGTGAAATTCCTTAGATACCCACTGCCCTTTTCATCCTCCATGCATTCTTCTGCATCCTAATTATGAGAAAAACCAAGACCTACAACCTTCTCCATCCTTTCTAAATTAGTTATAATTTTAAAAAGTAGCTAGGAATAATATAGCACTTTAAAGTTTACAAAATAGCTTTATAAATATTGCCTCATTTCATCCTCACAAAAAATCTTAGGAGGTCTTATTATTATCCCATTTTACAGATAAGGAAATTAAGACCCCCAAAAAATAAATAGGTGACTTTCTCAGCATCACATAGATATTAAGTGTCTGAAAATGAATTTGAACTCCGGTTTTTCTGACATCAAGTTTAGTGCTATATCCACTAAAATTTTTCCTTTCATCCCTTATTTTCTCCTCATCCCACCCAACTCTTAGAACAAAACCAAACCATGCTCAAAGATCTCTGCCTTTCTTATTTAAACCCCTTATTACCCTTCAAAGACATTTATCTTCTGTCGGGACACTTTTCTCATCCCACTATTACAATATTAACAATGCATAATTCGGTCCATGAGTATTGGATATATTGGATGCCCTCCTTCCCCATGCCCCTTCCCCCACTCCTGAGTATACACACAAATACATGCACATGAACACACACACACACACACACACACACACACAACTCTGGTTGGAAGTCTAGCTCTATTTGATAAAGCCTTTTCCTCTGGCATTCTCCAGTAAGTTCAGCAATAGTCATACCTTAATTATAGGCTACCTGTATCGGTCCCTGTTGCATGCAAGGATAGGGCTATATGCTCCATTTATTAGCTGTTCTCAGGTGAAGACATGATGCAGTCCATTTGTGAGCCTTCTTTATCAAAAGGACCTACTTTTAAAGTCAGAAAGTTATAGATTTCTACAAAACTATGATCATTAAGAATCTCTGCTCTTCTTAGATGTTATGGACTACCCCTTATGATTCAGATCCAGCAAGATCTTGTTGACTGAATTTAGAGACTTTCCTTCAGATAGAAAATGTAAATATGTTTTTTCCTGTGTGCTTAATGCTGGGAAAGACATTGCAGGGGAGAGATAGCCCTTGAGGAGTTTACAAAGTATTCAGAGACACAAGACTAGCAGGCATTACATAATTAGAGAACAATGTGAGAGAGTTTATCATTAAGTGCTAAATTGTGTGATACAGATGATAAGTGGTATAATTCAAAGAAAGAGGAAATCAGTGAGAACTAGAATACCAGAGATGGCACAATTCATTAGGAAAACTGTTGGTTTTGCAGTGAGAAGCCCATAATTCAAGCCCTACTTCTTCCACTGAATATATGACCTTGGGGGAAGTCCCATCTCTACTTTGGGCCCTATTTTTCTCATCTGTAAGAAAAGAGATGTAGAACTAACTGAACTTGAAGGTCCTTTAGAGATCTAACTCTATCATGTTAGAGAAGTGAACAAGTTAAGATTGGGCCAGAGACTTGAAGGGTGGGAAGGACTGGCACAGGAATAGAGTCACCAAGAGAGAAGCAATCAGTGTGAATGAATACATGGAGGCTGGAAAAGTAATATTAATCTTGGTAAATGATCTCAGTAGAATATCTTAATGTTGTTCATCTTTTTGCATGCATTATTTCATTTGATTCTCACAACAATCCTATATGGCTTGAGCCATTATCATCTTCAATTTATGTGGGGAATGTGTTTGAGGGTGGTTAAGCCAGTAAAAAAGTGTGTGTGTTTGTGTGTGTGTGTGTGTGTGTATGTGTGTGTGTGTGTGTGTGTGTATTCTGAGACATAGTTTCAACCCAGGTAGTACAGATTCCAAATGACAGTTGTAAACAATGTGTGTTTTTTAGGCAAAAGAGAAGAAAGATAAGCCTAGAAACAATAAAGTTAGCTAGAAAAATAATTAAAATGTACAAATAAAAGTGATTCTGCAGTTCTATCTCATATCCATAAGATGAACAAAAGATAACAAAACAAACAAATGGAAAATGTTGAAGGAGCTGAGGGAAAACAGGCACATTGATGCACTGCTGGTAGACCCTTGAATGATTACAACTATTCCTTAAATCAATTTGGAAAGGGGGCGGACTCAAGATGGCAGAATAGAAGCAGTACCTCCCCGCTGCTCTGGCTTCCAACTTCCCCAATCCATGTAAAAAGGGGACTCTAAACAAACTTTGGAGCTGCAGAACTGACAAAATGACACAGAGAAGCTAACCTCCCGCTGAGGACAGCCTAGCAGGAATCAGCCAGTGCAGTGCTCTGGGAGCCAAGCCCAGCTCCACACTGAGGCTTTAGCCCCAGGGCTGGCCTGGACAGCCTCTGGCCAGAGGGACTCCAGATCAGCAGCATCTGTGGCCATTTCCAGATTTATCAACACACAGATGTGCAGGACAAAGTGAGAGGTCCGTGCAGTCTGGAATTC
The DNA here is from genome assembly GCF_028583685.1 of Petaurus breviceps papuanus. Lineage (NCBI taxonomy): Eukaryota > Metazoa > Chordata > Mammalia > Diprotodontia > Petauridae > Petaurus > Petaurus breviceps. The sequence continues at coordinate 4,881,470 of NW_027186645.1, read as the reverse complement.
AGGATCCAATAAGTGGGAATGTATGGCTTCGCCTCCGGGGCAATAAGGTGCTGAGATGCCGGCACAGCCAGCGAGCTCCACGTGTGGCAGCTTCAGCTCATGGCCTACAGAGTGTAGGAGGACCAAGCACCAGTCTGAGGGGTAATCGCTCTAGCTTTAACCTGCTTGGATCTGGATTGCAGTCTAGGGTGGAGGTCCTGGGGTGTATGTTCAGCTTGCCAGAGCATGTGGAGGCCTCAGAGAGGGCACCCATGTAATACCTCCAGCAGCTGAGAAAACCCCAGCGTTTGGGACAAAAGCTTCCCTGTCTGGTGGCAGAGTACTATTGTGGCAAAAAGCCCAGTGATCAAGTGACTGAGGGGCAACATGACCAGGCAAAGGAAACAAAGAAGACAGAAGATTCCAACATTAGACTCCTATTTGGGGGACAAAAAGGAGCAAAGCATGGAACAGGAGGAAAACAGTGAAGTCAGAACTCCTGCACCAAAAGCTTCAAAGGAAAATATGAGCTGGTTACAGGCCATAGAGGACCTTAAGAAGCAGATAAGAGAAGTGAAGGAAAAATTGGGAAGAGAAATGAGAACAATGCAAGAAAATTAGAAATGAGAGTCAACAGCCTGCCTGAGGAAAATCACACCTTAAAAAATAGACTAACTCAAATGGCAAAAGAGACCCAAAAAGGCAATGAGGAGAAGAATGCTTTAAAAAGCCAAATTTGCCAGATGGAAAAAGAATCTCAAAAGCTCACTGAGGAGAATCATTGCTTCAGAATTAGATTGGAGCAAATGGAAGCTAATGACTTTATAAGAAATCAAGATGCTGTTAAACAGATCCAAACAAATGAAAGAATAGAAGGCAATGTGAAATATCCCATTGGAAAAATCACTGACTGGCCTAGAAAATAGATCCAGGAGAGATAATTTAAAAATTATTGGACTACCTGAAAGCCATGATCAAAGTAAGAACCTAGAAATCATCCTCCAGGAAGTTCTCAAAGAAAACTGCCCTGATATTTTAGAACCAGAGGGCAAAATAGAGCTTGAAAGAATCCACCGATCACCTCCTGGAAAAAATTCCCCAAAAGAGAAAACTCCTAGGAATATTATAGCCAGGTTCTGGAATTCCCAGATTAAGGAGAGAATATTACAAGCAGCCAGGGAGAAACAATTTGAATATTGTGGAAACACAATCAGGATAACCCAAGATCTGGCAGCTTCTACACTGAGGGATCGATGGGTTTGGAATATGATTTTCCAGAGGTCAAATGAGCTGGGTTTAAAACCAAGAGTCACCTACCCAGCAAAACTGAGTATCACATTTCAGGGGAAAATATGGTCATTCAGTGGAATAGAGGACTTTCTAGCATTCTTGTTGAAAAATCCAGAGCTGAATAGAAAATTTGACATTCAAATACAAGAAGCAAGAGAAGCATGAGGAGGTAAACAGGGAAAAGAAATCATAAGGAACTTATCAAAGTTGAACTATTAACATTCCTACGTGGAAAAACAATAATTGTAACTTATGAAATCTTTATCAGTAGATATATATATGTGTGTGTGTGTGTGTGTGTGTGTGTGTGTGTGTGTGTGTGTGTCTATATACGAGGATATATGTGCATAGGTTTACAGGTATACATAGAGGGCATAGGACCAATTTAACAGTAAAGGATGATACTTAAAGGTGAAACTAAGAGGTGAGAGAGGAATATAATGAGAGGAGATGGGAAGAGACAGAATGGGGTAAACTATCTCATATAGAAGGGAAAGGAAGGGAGGGAAAAGGGTTACAATGGAGGGGAAGAATAGGAAGGCAAAAGGGAATGGGACAACCTTATTCCCATTGAATTTGGCTTGAGGAGGGAATGAAATACACACTAAATAGGGTATCTCACCCTACAGGAGAGTAGGGGGGAAGGGTATGAGAGGGGGGATGATGGAAGGGAGGGCAGGCTGGGGGGGGAGGGAAGTTGGAAGCACCCACTTTTGAAAAGGGACGTAATCAAAGTAGAGAATAGAACAAGTGGGAGGTGGGAAATATAGTCAGTCTTTTACAATGTATTTACTATGTTATTGTTTTGCATTAGCCACACATGTACAACCTATACTGAACTGCTTATCTTCCCAGTAAGGGTGGATGACAAGGGAGGAAGGGAATGAATCTGTAATTCAAAGTTTTAAAATCAAATGTTTATATATATTATAAATACTATTTTACATGTAATTGGGAGATAAGATATACAGGCACCGGGTCATAGAGATCCACTGGAAAAGTCGAAAGGGGTAAGGGAGAAAATATGGGAGAGAGCAGATTGGAAGAAGGGATATCCTGTGGGACTGCTATTTTTGGGCAGTGGGTAGGGGAAAAACGGGGATTAAATTTGCAACTACAAATCTGGCAGAAATGAATGATGTAAATCAGAAGTTAATAAAACATTTGGGGAAAAAATCAATTTGGAATTATCCACAAAAAAAGATACCAAATAGTGCATTTCCTTTGACTCAGCTATACCACTGCTAGGTCTATACCTAAGAGACAATGAAGGATTAGGAAAAGGTCTTATACATACAAAAATTTTCATAGAAACTTTTCTGTGGTGGTTAAAAAAGAAACCTGAGAACCAAAGGAATGCTCATCAATTAGAAAGTTGTGACATAAGAATGTGATGGAATACCATTGTTCTGTTAAAAAAAATGGTGAGGAACTAGATGATGGAAGTATGGAAAAATTATGAAGTCATGACATAGAGTGAAGTAAGCTCAACCAGAAGAGCAATTTATACTAAAAAGAAATATTATAAAAACAGAAAACTTTGAAAACTTTTATAGGCTGAAGTATGAAATGATCAAAATCAAGATAATTTATACTGTAACAACAACCCTTAAGACAACACTGAAGCCTACAAGAGCTACCGTTAACACAATAATTCATAATTTTTGATGACTTAAGAAAGATTTGGGGTGCAGAATGAGATACAAAATTTTTAACATAACTAATGAGGAAATTGGTTTTTCCTGACTATGCATGTTTATTACTAGGAAATGTTTTAATGGGATGAAGGGTGGTGAGAGGGAGAGAAAATAAATTTCTATTAATTAAAATAAGAAAACTAAGTAAATTTGACTTATTACAATTGGGTACTAATCTTATAGGATAATATCTACATGGCATAAGTACAGTAATGAAGTTTTAGGACCAGGAGAAGAGTTGGTGGCATTTGAGAAACAAAAGGATGATAATACATATGTAGCATTTGAAATTTTTTCTTTGTATCTTCAGATATGAAAGACGACTATAGACAGATATGGCAGAAAACATTATTAATTGGCTCCAGAAAGCAAATTTAAAAAAGCTATAAGGGAAAATAACATTATTAGATGTATTTATTTCTACAAAAAAAACTGAACTGAACATATTTAAAGTTACTTGGGAAAGAAATGATCAGGCAGGTGTAAATTAAAATATGGAGAAGAGGGGCAGCTGGGTGTATCAACAATGCAGTATTCACAATGCCTACGGTAAGTATAAACACGCTTATATGGTTATTAATCACAAAATACACCAGGCTCTCTACATACTACAACATTTAAAATACCAGAAAACTGAGTCCCAAAACCAGAAAGTCAAAGCCATCACAGTAGTTATGAAGTTGGCACACATAGTTAATGTAGTAAACACCCACATTCTCAAGCCTTCAAAACAGAACAGGATACCTCAGGCAAAGGTCCTCCTCTCCACACTCACAGCAACTGCTCAGCATCCAGGAAGCATGCTCCCAGCAGCTCCGGCTCCCCACAGTTTCCATCCCTGGCAGTCCTCAGCAGGAGTCCTTAGCAGAAATTCTGGCTGGCTCAAAAAAGTGTTCTTGCCTCTGCCTCCACCTTGGCCACTACCACTTCTGCTGCTGCTGCCACTACCACTACAACCAGTCACCACAGGAACTCTAGCTTGACTTCCACTTAAACTTCCTCCACCCCTTTCTGATACTTCAACAAGTCCAGCGGGGCATAAAAGATCTTTAAATTCCATAACCCTTAGAAAAGGTGGTGCAGTGAATAGAGCACTGACCTTGGAGTCAGAAATACCTGAGTTCAAATGTGGACTCAGATGCTCCACACAAAAACTAACTTTTGTGACCTTGGAAAAGTCACTTAACCCAAATAGCCCTACCTTCCCCTCTCCAAAAAGCTATATATATATATATATGGAGAAGAAAAAATAGGCTCTGGGGTCACCCTCACAGAAAGGTGTGTGTGTGTGGGGGGGTGTTTAGACATTTTCTTTAAACCACAAGTCAAAAAGTCATTCTCACTCACATCCCTTAAATGTTTTACAATTTCAAGAACCATAGTTTCTGGCACTTGGAATAGAGAACACTTGAAAGAATAAATTAAGAAGGGCCATGTAGAATGAACACTTTTTTTTATTTTTATCACAGACTGAATTCAACACATCGTGATTTTTGCATGTTTTTTTTTTTTTTGCAATCAAAGCCATAGGTCTTCCCAATTCTTGACATCATCCTTTAGGAATGATACTGACAGACCTCTGTGTATCCAGAGGGGCTACCCAGATATTAAGGGGTTTAAAATTCACATTTTATCATAAGTATTTTTAAGGAAAAGGAGGTGATTAGACCATGGAATAAAAGACTCAAGGGAGAAAGGATAGGTCTCTTCAACCATTTAAAGACTTGTCATGAAGAAGACAATTTAGATTTTGTTTACATGGCCCTAGAAATGGAAACATGAACAAACTAGGAATTGGAATCAGAATTTGAGAATTGAAAGGACCTACAACAGAATCCAACTCATAAATGAATATATTAAAGCAACCCTCATTATAACATACCAGGCCAGTCATTCACCCTTTTTTTGAAGACCTCACAGGTTTTAATATATAAAATTCAATACATAAAAGGACAAAAATTATATTAAAATTTACAAAAATACATTTAAAATCAAATTCATTGGCTATTGCTAAGAATCCCTATCAATGCCATAATTAAACCATGCCAACCAGAACTGGACATAGTTATCTATGTTAGATAGCAGGAGAACAAAATGAGATGATATTCTTACCTCCCTATTCTAGACACTAAGCCTTGTCAACAATGATATTTGCTTCATCTCTGACTTTTGGAATTTTTTACTTCCTTTGTGATTCATCTGAAGTATCAATTTCTACAGGAGGCCTTTGCCAGTCCACCTACTTGATATTGCCTTCCTCTTAATGGTTATCTTCAATCTATTCTGCTTATAATTTATATGTGACTATGTCTCCCCCCATTAAAATATAATCAGGGACTATTTATTTTTTACTTTTTTGTATCCTCATTGCTAAGCATAGTGATTGCCTCATAGTAAGATCTTAGGACTCATTGTCTGAATGCTACATAGTATTTCTGACTCATCTTAAATTTATAGTTCACTAAAACTGATAAATTTTTTTTGCAAAAACTTCTTTCTAATCATACCTGCCTCATCTTGTACTTATGAATTTATTGAATTATTAATATTAATAAAATGGTAAATTAGAGTAGTTCAAAATAGAATCAATTGACTCACATGATAATGAACTCTTCATCATTGGAGGGTTTCAAGCTAAGACTGTATGACCAATAGTCAGAGGTATTGTGTAGGTAATTCCCATTCAAGTAAAAACTGAAAAAGATCTGGAGTTTCTGAAAGTTCTGATATTTTATGGTATATCAATTTTATTTTTATGCATTTAGTCCTATGTGTACTTAGATTTGTTTATGTGAAAACTCTATTGTTCTTGTTAATGTTTCTATCTCTGTGGTTGTTGTTTTGATGTAACATTTGGCACATTATATTTTTGGCATATGCACATATTTGGCACATACATCTGGCACATTACCAATTTGGCACATATAATATTCTTTGTATATGAGTTCCATTTATATGGATCTTCTAAAGATGATACTCTAAAATCCTTTTTTTGTCTATTGGTCTCAAATGATATGGCAAAATATTGTTATGAGTAAAAAGTATGTTGAGAAAGGAAATACCACTAAATCTTGAAATTATCTTTTATAAAAAATCAGAGTTAGGACAGTAGGGGGATATGGTTTTTATTTAATTATTGTGGAAACTTCATCCAGAAGATTAACCACTCATTTATAAATAAATGTAATAGTGAATGGCCTTGGACAGAGAGGTAAAGTGAGTTGTCCATAGCTATGCAGCTGGTATGTATGAGAGACAGGATGTGAATTCTCTATTACTTATTGATACTATACAGGACAAAGGTGTTTAGAGAAACTTCCACTGAAAAGAATTTTCATTTCTGCACCTCATATGTATGAGTACCTGAGGGTAAATGGTACAAGGCAAACCTTTCACTCACAGGAAACAAAATCCTGCTGATGATATGTGAGCTTTCATTGCATCTTGCCAAGAACCACAGTCACTCCTCGGACATCTCAAAGTTTTGATTCAGACTCTGACTCTTAAATGAAACTTTTGATGAAAGCTGCCAGCTGACAGTGATTTCTCCTTCCTTTTCTCAGTTTCTGTTTGCTTATATTACCCAAGTGGCAGTGTTAGAATTCCATATTGAAATGTTATTTATTTCCTGCCTCTAACATTCTATGGTGTTTCGATTTCATGATTCTATGCCCTGCTTCTGCAACTAGATAGTAAGTCCCTTGTGAGTAGAGAGCATGTCTTATACTTCTTTGTTTTCCCAATACCGAATATGTCTTCCATATACATATTGATGATTATCAACCCTTTGGTTGATGATAGTTTCCATCAAAAACATTGTATTCTGTAAATTGCAACCAACCAGTTTGAATAATTTTCTCATTGAATTGACTTTTTAACTTGTGGATGCAATCTTTTATAATATCCATTGTGCAAGCTGAGCTTTAGGGATATAAAATTTGCTATAAAATAGTCCATATTTTAAGTTGATAATAGTTGCCCTCTGAATGTTGTATCATTTATATTTTATCCAATTCTTTGCAAATTTCTAATATGTTTCAAGGAAAAAGATTCTGGTAAAATAAAAAACGGTTAGTTAATTTTGTGGCAATCAAAATTTACAACTTTGCAGCCTAAAAGCAAAATCAGAATTATTTTTAATATCAACTTTGTACAACAAACAGTTCAAGTTGACATAACTTTAAATGCTGAATTTGGTAAGAAATGTTTACTATAAAAGAAACTATCCAAATTAGTGACATTAGTCCAGCAGCAAAAATTCAATGTTTCCTTTTTTAATGGAGATGTAATAGTAATAATTATATTTTCTAAGTACTGGCTTGAAGATAAAAGGTGAATAAATCAATGAAGCTTTGCATGTAGCCTTCTCATTTATTGAATTAGATGACATTTTTTCTTCTCACAAGCTCCATAGAAATATGATCATTGCTTGAATGGAAGACCTAATCTTATCATAACCACTCAGAGGTCTATCTTATCAATTTATTGAAGCAGACTGGATTATGTCTCTGAAATTAACTTTAGTGGAATGTAGAGATCAAAGATACTAGACAAATGAAAGTACTCTTGGGTATGAAATATTGACTTGTTGTCAACCAGTCATCAGAAAGTGACTTGTAAGGAATACCACAGATGATTGTAGAGACATTGGGTCATTGCACTCTTGGGGTCATCTGAAAGAGTAAAAAAGAACTTGTGTTCATGTTTTTGCTTAATATAATTGAGCCCCGTAAACTTTTTAAAATCTGACCTCATCTACAAAGCCAAAATAAAATCAAATATGTATGCTCCAGCCTAATTCAAAGTATACATATAACACTTTCATGTTAAGTAATTTCTGTGGTGCCATTCATCTCTGGATTAGCATGGATTGGCTTCAGTGTGGGTGCAATTTACATTATTACACTTTATCTTACTTGGTAAATCATCTGATTTGTCCTATGTTTGCCCTATTCCCTATGGACATTCTTCTGAATTTGGAATATTATGTTCATTCATTTTTGCCACATTTTAGAACAGTAAAGCATCACATATTGAAGTAGGTATGTGTGTTTTAATCATCAAAGCAGATTTGCAAAGTTCAGCAATAGAAAGACAAATTTCAATACCCTTTCCCAAATGGGTATAACCTCATTCCTATTTCTGACCAGAATAGATGAGGCAAATGACTACTCAAATACTACTGCCTCCAAAACAGAGGTAACAAGGCCAAATCCCTGGCATTAAAGGCCTGAAGTCTCAGAAAATTTTATTCCATAGCCAGCACCTCTCTGAGTCCTGTCATAATTTCAGTTGGTCAGCTTATCCAATCTTTCATTTCTCCACACTGAAATTAGTAAACAAAGAAACTACTACTCATTCATAGAATCCCAGAATTGTCCTTTGTTTCATGGTGCAAGAAGGAAAGGTAGAGAAATTCATCATTCCTATGCCTAGCATGCAATTCTAGAATATTTCTCTGAAATGTTGAATGAAAAAATTGAATGAAATATTAAATAAAAATTCAAACATACTTTGAATCTACACAGGTTGTGTTATTTAGTTATTCTTCCCATCAGACATCCTATAATTATATTATATTATAAATATTTGGTACTTATTTTGGTATTTGCATCAAAGACCAAGGAAAGGAAGATCTTGTCATGAAATTCCTTAGCAACATAAAATGATGCAGCATCAGAAACTGATAAGAATCTTATGAGTAGAAGTGAAATAAAGGCATAATCTTAACTGGCTGATTTCCCACTGTATCTTAAGGACTATGAGAACTTTTTGTCAGACATCTATCTGTTGCCCCCCCCCAATAGAATGTATATTCCTTGAGAGCAGAAATTATGTTTTTTGTTTCTATTTCTATTTTTTAGCAAAGTGCACAGTACATAGTAAGTTCTTAACAAATTATTCATTCACTCAGTAATGTATAGAGATAGGGAACTGAACTAGTTCAATTGTTACATAATATTGGTTTCACCAAGTTTATGTCCAGATGCAGCCTGGCTACTGGCATGAGTCTTCATGTCAGCTTCCTCTGGCTTGAGATCACTCCTGAAGGTCATTCCTTATTCTTTAGAGTATCAAAACTCTGCTGACTGAAAAATCTGGCTTAGATTTCTACTCTCTAATTCCCGTGCCTTATTGTCCTATTAGACTAATCTCCACCTAAAACGGAAAAGAACAAATTTAGAGGTCAATGACCAAGACCTTCTTGGAACTACATGTTCACTATGAAGAGGACCTCAAGAACTCTTCCCTTCCAGCATTCTCTCTCTCCAGATGCTTTGAGGGAAAGTGTCTAGCCATAAAAGGAGTGGCCAAAAGAACTGAATCAAAAGACATGATGGAACCGTTAGGTCTTTTGAATGTCTCCATAGCCAACCAACGATTCTTCCATTTGCCACATAGTTAGCCAGAACCAGTCACAAAACTTCTGCACATATGCTCCACAGTCTCTTCAAGGTACTCCCCTTTACATCATCATGACTCCCAGAAGCAGAATCCCTAAGATCCAAGATACTTTGCTCATACTCCAGAGCTCAATCACATAAGAATTACCAATGGAGGAGGCAAGAAGGAACAGTGGAAAAATATCAAATTTGGAATCACCACACCTAGTTTCATATCCAGTCTCCACAACTTACAACCTCTATGAACAAGGACAAATTCCAATAATTCTCACCTTCATTTTCTTCATCTAAAAAATACAAAAGTAGGGCTAGACAACCCCTAGGGTCTTTCTAACTCTGGAGCTATTATCATTGGAACTTTAAATATACAAACACAATTGCTTTCCTTTTCATGAGGTGAAACTGGTGTATCTGATTGCTATTTCTGTGTTATATCTGTATTATGTACATTTTTCCATGTCTGTCTATATTGATGTCTTTTAGCATGTGATACGACCTCTTCCATTTCCTTGTCTAACACAGGTTGCTTAATCTCAAAAGAGCAGTATACATTAAATCAATTAATGAATGTTTAACATCATGGGGGAATTATTTATCAATCTCCAGTTTCTATGATTGCTTCATATGTGTTGATTATTGGTATTTACACAGAGATCTAGGAAAACAAGTGGAGTTTGTTAGTTCGTTTTATCAGCTCCCAGTTCGGATGCCCTTAACAAGTAAGGGAATTCTATTGTGTTCAAAGCAAAGCTGGAAACAAACAAATTGTAGTGGAAAAACCATCCTGGGTAAGCTAAAGCAAGATTTATTTGGAAGACAGTGGAGTCAATAGGGATTTAGCAACATCTCCTCATTTTATTGTATTCCTGATGGGACTAAATTGTGAAGTTAGAATGAAACAAGGGGTTTCATTGATCATTGACCTCTACATTTGTTCTTTTCTGTTTTAGGTGAAGGAGATTAGTCTAATAGTTAGGACAATAAGGCACAGGAATTAGAGAGTAGAAATCTAAGCCAGATTTTTCAGTCAGCAGAGTTTTGATACTCTAAAGAATAAGGAATGACCTTCAGGAGTGATCTCAAGCCAAAGGAAGCTGAGATGAAGACTCATTCCAGTAGCCAGGAAAACAGTCACATTCTGTCATTTCAAGTTTGTTATTTTAATATTTTAACCTTGGAGAAGATGTGGACTATCTCCCAATTTGGGGGATGTTATCTCCATTAAAATGCAACAGCATGATGTTTTTAGCTTAGGTGATACCTTCCTGAAGAAGTGATAGTATGTCTCCACTGTAAGAAGAATAGATTTTTACACTTCTGGTTTCTTACAGCTTTATACTCAAGTACTCCAATTCTGGTTCTCTCACAGGCTGTCACATCTGGTTTTGATCAGTAGTCTTGATATCTCAGGCCATTCAGACTGGCTTATTTTCATCTATGCTCCATATGCTCTTTTGGATTTCAGCAAGCTTTCCTCACTAACATTCCAGTTGCTGACTAGTTCATGTTCTCATAGGAACATTTTCTCAGTCAAGGCCATGTGCCAATTAACTATTCTCCTCTCATGATTTTACATACAACAGGAGTGCCAAGAGATATTAATCTGCTGTACCTTTCCTAAGAGAATGAGTACAGACCAAGTGGGAAAAGTAGGTAATCATCCTCTAATGAAACAGCTAGCTAATAATCCTAATGAATTTAGCTAGAGAATAAGACCATAAAATGTAGCAGCCATAAACTAAGAGGTGCTCTACTTATGAAATTTGAGGTGATAACTTTATCTGCCTAAAAATAAGAGGGTAGGATTATGAATTAAGACTGAAAGAGGTACTGAGCCATAAGTTATTGGTCATTTAGATATTGCCTTGAAAGGCATTCTCTAATTCCCTTAACAACTATGCTTCTATCAGTTTATCAATAGGAATTTGTTGAGGACCTACTACATGTCAGGCACTGAGTTAGGCAATTGAAATTTTTTAACAAGTGAAATTCCTCCCCTGGAATAGCTTCAGGAATATTAACAGGAAGCAACATGCATACATATAAATATTTACATAAATATTATATACATATACATGTGTAGAGAGAAGGAGAGGGAGGAGACAGACTGATCCTAAGAAGTGCCAAAATTCCATTTGTTTCAAGAATGTATTTAGCTGTGTGTGGACAGACATTCTCTCATTCTCTCTCTTCTATTGTCAATGACAATCAGTATGTTTCCCTGGTAGCCCCCAGATGATGCTGTTTGCATGTCATTCTGGTGTGGTTTCCATTCTATGTGCGATTTCCAAAGGAGACTAATATTCCTTCTTCTATTAATCTCAGTAGTACAGCATCTACTGTACATGGAACTCAAATTTATATACTTTCTCATAAAACAAATGCAGAATATGCTTCACTTGGTGTTTTACCATCCCCCCCCATTTTTCTTATTGTGGTAATTTTCCAATGTTGATACCTACTCAAGTGATATCACATTCTATTATTCTTTGATACTTTAATTTATTTAAGACTATGGTAATCTGTAACTTGTAGTTATACTGTATTACTAGAAGTCCTATTAATATTTTTAAAAATTGACCTTTGATTCAGGAAAATAACCAGGATAATTAAAAGTACTGCAGTTAGATGGCACAGTAGATAGAGTTCCAGGCCTGGAATCAGAAAGACCTAACTTCAGATCTGTGTTCCAACACTTACTAGCTGTGTTACCCTGAGCAGGTCACAACTCTATTTGCCTCAGTTTGCCCATCTGTAAAATTAAGTGGAGAAAGAATAGTGAAGTGTTCAAACTCTTTAAGAAATCTCTTCATTATTCCAAAGGCTTGGTGCAATCAGCACATTATCTTGTACAAATAGCATCTGAAGAACTTCACTATTCATTGATCATCCTCTTTCTACTCTATACCAGAAATCCCCATGGGTAGTAACAAACAGTTCTATGGAATATAGTTCTGTTTCATACTTTCCTTTGTACTAATTATCAAAGTTTAGCTGCACAAAGCTTTGTCATTATATCTTTTAAGGAATCTCATATGATTTTGACAAATACTTGAAAGAAACTTTATTAGATAAAAACCTTAAGGCACCAACAAATCAGTTTTGCCATAATCAACAATAAGTGCAATTTTCATTCAATTATGTAAATGTAAAGATATGTTATACTCCAAAATATTCCTTGAGAAAATACATATTTCTGTAAAATTCAACCAAGATATCTTTTAAGTATTCTTAAATTAGTCTTATAAACATTTTAATGTATGCATATGAACTAATAGTATTTAGATGTTGTCATTATCTGGGATATAATGGGTGTGATAATATGCATATGCATATATATTTGTATATACATATAAGTATGTATATGTGTGTGAGAGCACATGTGTATACATCCATTCATCTATCAAATTAAACAAAGACTTGTCCCATAAAAACATTAATCATAAAACTATAAGTTGTGAGTAGAAAGCTTGATTTTAAAACAATGAAACAAAGTTTATTTCTCTTCAGAATTTTCTCTGGAATATATATCCCACTGTCACTTGCTAAAAGCAACACTAATGCTCAGTTAAACTATCAATAAATGAACATGAGCATTATCTAGTGGTAAAAATGGGTAAAAACACTTCCATGGGCATTTAGTTAAACCATAAAGAATATGGGTTTTACATTTACAATAATTTTGTTACATCATATGATAATTATATCCTAATCTTTCAAAAATAAGTACATTTTCATCATTCAGTATAAAAAATGTTTGCTGACAACAGAGAAGTCAAAATCATTAACTGTTCTATGTAAAATGCATCATGTTAGTCTCTGAAGAAAATATAGTTTAGGAAGAATCTTTGTTCTTAGTCGATGTTTATAAGATGCCTACATAATAATTATATAAAATAATAAGTAAAAATTATGCAAGAGATGGAAAAAAATATTGAGTTCTAAGAGGGGTAAAATTGTTGCAGACTAGGAGGGTCAGTTAATACTTTCTGAAGAAGGTACTAATCGAATTATGCAATAAAGAAGTTAATATCTAAAGAGGACAGGGCAGGTGGGTATTACATATGTTAAGAACAGGTGGATTAAAGGTATTAACGGCAACAAAATATGGGACATAATTAGATAATGACAATTTCCACTTATCTAGAGTGTGTGTGTGTGTATGTGTGTGCAAGAGACAGACAGACAGACCGAAAGACAGACAGAAACAGAGAGAGAATGTCCCAATGAGAGTAAGAACTCCCAAATGGACCAAATCCTGGGACATGGTACCCTTGCCCCCATTATGGACCTTTCTTCTAAATCCTCCTTAAACTCCCAATTGTATTAATCAGCTTCAATGAACTGGCAGTCTACTGGTGAATCCTTACTACCAGAGTAGTTTTTATTTACTTCATGTATGTGTGTTTTATAAGAAAAATAAGCTTAATAATTATAACACTTTTTGCGATTGGTTAAATTCTCCAGTTAAAATAAAGTATGTAAAAGAAAACAAAACTCAAGAATTTGATGCAAGAAAGGAAAACTTTGTAAATTAAATTACAGATGGAATTCAAATGAGGGTAGAACAAAGGCATTAAAATTTTAGATAAAAAATTTAGATAAGGCAATGATAAAAATTGAAAAGCAAGCAAGATAATTAAGGAAGCAACATTAAATTTAAAAGCAACACAGATAATGGAAATATAGCAATATTAAATATTGCCCTAATGCAATCCGTTTTTTTTTTTCGTTTATAAAATCAGATGCATTGCATGATGACAATGATTATAACACAGTGGTAGGAAAATTTAACATTTCTCTCTTTGAGCTAGATATATTCTACAAAAAAATATAAACATAGAGGTAGAGACTATAAAGCTGATTGAATTGGGAGAAAAAACAGCATTTGAATGAACAAATTGATTTCTGAGTAGAAATATTAAATAACATATGTCTTACTTTGTACAGTTACAAAACTATGACTGGGTAAAACATAAAAACATAATTCTTCATTTTTACACTGTGCCACAAAGGTGGTGGCAATAAAATTAGCAATAAAAGGACAAATGTGAAAGATATAATAATGAAATGTAGTATTATGTGGTTGGGTTAGCAATTTGAGAGTAAAAATAATGAAAGGCAATATCATATTTTCAAATATGGGAAGCTAATTATGGCATCAGAATCAGTAAAGTAAAACAGAAACAATAAAGTTCAAAAAAAAGGCAGAAAGGAAACATGAAGGAAAAGATTCAAAGTTGTTTTTTTTTTTGTCATTCATTTTATGTTTGAGTTGTAAGGAGGCATTCATGTAAAGCTGTCCAAAGGTTACTGGAAATGTGAGTCTTGAGCTTGAGAAAGGAGACAGTACAGAATTTTGGAAACATTTAGGAATAAGTAAGAATTGAAATTTTGGGAATGAATGAAACTGTCAAGGGAAATAGTATAAGGAGAAGAGAAGTAGGCTAAGAAAAGGATCTTGTTGAACAATAGCCTTGAGGAGTTGGGAATCACAGCAGGAGAAAATTCCAAGAATGTGGTATTTTAGAAACCAAAGAATGAGGCTATGGAGAAAGAAGGAAGGTTAATAAAGTAAAATTCAATGGAGACACAAAGAGAATGAAGACTAAGAGAAGTTCATTGTGTTTGGTTGTAAGAGCTCTGGTAAATTCTGAAGTTTCAGTAGAGTAGTGGGGATGGAAGAGAGGTTGGGCAGATTGTATATGAATAAAAAGAAAGCACAGTACTCTATCACACAATAGATAACATATATTTGTTTCTGCTATAAAGAACTGTTCTTTCTCTTTCATTCCCTTCTCAATCCCAAGCAGGGATGAGTCCTTAAGGACACTATATACATTATCTCATAACTATTCTTTTAGCCTTAGATGTGGCCAGGTAACTGTATAAGCTTATTAGAATAATTTCACTCAGTTACCATAAAAAAATTCTTGAAGATTTAGGAGAAGCAATTAGGAAGGAAGCTGAGGGCTTTGTCAGCTTCTATACAGTCAAAGAGAATTCACTTTGCTGTAGGCAGCCCTCCCAAGTGTCTGAGGAAGAAAAGAAATCAACGTTTGTTCTCTCTACCACTGCTGAGTGCTGCTTTCTTTAATATGGAGAAAGGAAGAGTTCTTCTCCAAGCTCATATGAACATAGAGATTAGCAGAAAAAAATTAGAAATGAGACTAACTTTATGAGATGATGTTGATGAGCTGGCACTACATCAGTACTAATGTGAAGCAGGAGCTGCATCTCCTGCCAGATGGAAGGGTGCTATGAATGTCTGAACCACTTCTCTTTTTTGTGGCAAGACACATGCCCAACAATAGGAAAAAATGGATTTGAATTCATGAAAGTGCCAACCTTTAAATACAGAAGTTCAATGACCACTATTCAGAGGACCAAGTGAACCAGGATGCCTTTTTCCTCTTATGTTAACCAATAGCTCTAAACATTCTACAAAATAGAAAGACTGTATTTTCTGAATATAGAACTGAGTGAAGGAGAAAGGGATTTCAGGCGAGGCCAATATGGTGTCTACCCTATACCTGAATTGATAATGTCATTAATTGGGGGAAGAGGATTATTCTGGTTATTATGATCTATCCAATATGTCTTCTGAACTGACCAGTCTTTGGAGGGTAAATTACTATGGCTTTCTTCAGAAAACTGAAGGAATATCATATAGAAGAAAAATATTTTTTCCTTAAGGCTCCAGCAGACAAAAATAGAAGTAATAGATAGATGTTGGAGAAGAATTGGCTTCATAATGGTATAAAGAAAAGCTTACATTCTTTGAGAGATCCCAGAAGTAGAACAGGCTACCTTAGGAAGTATTGTCTCCCATCTGTGGAAGGCTGCAAGTGGAAACTTATCAAGTGGAATTCTTGCCAAGAATATTGTAGAGAGAGTTCAAGCTTAACTATGGGTCAAACTAGGTGGCCTTAGAAGATATTTCTAAAATAGAGGTTTTGACAAAATTCTTTATGACTGTACAGTTCTAAATGGGGCAGAGACTGAGTTTAATACCCAGGGCCTGGATTATTTTGTTTTAGTGTTAGGAGGAAGAAGCATAGAAAACAATGCAGTGGTAATCTTGTTTACCACTCTGGAGTGAAAGAAGTCTAAAGAGCTTTTTTAAGTAAAACACCCCAGCTCTCAACCACCAAATTCTCACATTGGTCATATTTAACCCAAAACAAATGTCATTTTCTTTCCACAGTTCCTTCAAACCCAAGCCATATGGCTTCCAAAAATTATTGTTTTTTTTCCTTTAAAAATATAAGTGATTTCTTTACAAAAATGTTAAGTTCCTGGAGAATTTGTCAAATAAGACATCACCATAAGACATGTCATTGGTGCCAAATTTTCAGTATATTTTAAAAAACAACTTTCAGAGGCTCAAAATTTATTTCCTTTCTACTGGCTCAGCAGGGCAGTGTTATTTTAATTTTGGACTTAAATTAATTCAAAATACACTGGAACTGCACTACTGGAAGATTGAACTGACACTAAAATTGGTTGGATATCTCCTTTGAAGCAAAGGTAAATACTAATCAAAAATGTTTTGAAATAATCCTAATAGTAATGCCACACATTTATGAGATTCACTATATCACAGCTTACCTAGGAAAGGAGGGAAAGACTGATGAAAATCACTCAAACTAAGAGATAACAAGTTTTCATTTTGAAAATGAGCAAGTGTTAATTAGAATAAAAATGAAATTCAGGCATTGATTATATTTGTAACAGTCTGTCAATATCAGTAATAGTAATAATACAAGAGAAAATGTCCCTTGATTGCAAGAATTTTTTTTTCTTTGCTTTTTGGAGGGCAATTGGGGTTAAGTAACTTGCCCAAGGTTACATGGCTAATTGTGTGTGTGTGTGTGTGTGTGTGTGTGTGTGTGTGTGTGTGTGTGTGCGTGTGTGTGTTAAGTGTCTGAGGCCTGAACTGAACTCGGGTCCTCCTGACTCCGGGGCTGGTGCTTTACTCATTGCACCACCTAGCCACCCCTGATTGCAAAAATTTTCACAGTAAGATATTTTCTAGTTGTGTTTTAAAGACATTTTAAAGACAATTTTATATTAATTACCAACTAAGCACCTCTAATAATTTTCACTTCACAGGAATAACTCAAAATAGAGATACCTCTAGAAATGATCATACATTTTGGACAGATTTCTGAAATTTTCATACATCTAAGACATATTACAATGCTAGTAAAAGGTATTGCCAAAAGAAAACAAATATCAGTGGCAATAAAACTTGGAGCTAGCTAGAAAGAGTCACAAGCTACACAGGTTCTAGTATCTTCTCGATTGCTATCTTATGTAAACCTCTGCAATTGTCTTAGCTTCCCTAGGTCTCAATTTTCTCATTGTTAAAATATGGGATTGGCTTTAATGATTATCAGGATCCTTCCAGCTCTTACAATTTAGATATATTTGTTAATTATCAAAGGATAGCTTCACAGCAGGTTAAATAGGCAAACAAAATGCCTCAGTTTTCTAGGAGATTACCATTTACTATGAATATGTCCATTTAAAACACAGTATCCCCAATTGATAGTTAAAGTATGAAAACAAGCAGTTTTCTCTACCCTCCCCATTTGAATATTATGTTTTTCCAATTACACATAAAAAGGCTTTTATTATCGTTTGTTAAAAAAAAATAAGTTCCAAATTATCTCTCTCCTTCTTTGACCTCCTCCTTCATTGAGAAAATAAGGGATTTGGTATAGGTTATATATGTACAGTCATGCAAAACTTATTTTCCTATCAGTCATATTGTAAAATAAAACACAGACCAAAAAGAAAAAGAAAGCTTAAAAAAGGTATGCTTTGATCTGCATTCAGACTCCATCAGTTCTTTCTCTGGAGCTGGATAGCACTTTTTATCATAAATCCTTTGGAATTGTAGATCATTGTATTACTGAGAATAGATAAGTTATTCACAGTTGATCATCATGAAATATTGCTATTATTGTGTATACTGTTCTCCTGGTTCTGCTCATTTCACTTTGTATCAACTCAAGTTAGTCTTTCCAGACTTTTCTGAAAACATCCTGCTCATCCCTTCTTATAGCACAATAGTATTTCATCTCAATTATCTAACCCAATTTATTCAGTCATTCAGCAATCAATGGGCATCCCCTCAATTTCAAATTCTTTGCCACCACAAAAAGAGTTGCCATAAATGTTTTTGTATATAAAAATCCTTTTTTTTTACTCTTTGGGTACAGATCTAATAATATTGCTGGGTCAAAGGGTATGCATAGTTTTATAGTCTTTTGGGCGCAGTTTCAAATTGCTCTCAATTGTCGGATCAGTTGGATCAGTTCACAATTCTACCAATAATAAGTTTCCCAATTTTCCTAAATTCTCTCCAACATTTAGCATTTTCCTTTTCTTTCACATTGGTCAATCTGATAGGTGTGAGTAGGCACCACATAGTTGTTTTAAGTTGCATTTCTCTATTCAATAATGATTTAGAACATTTTTTTTCATGACTAGAAAAAGCTTTGATTTTTTTTTCTGAAAACTTCCTGTTTATATCCTTTGACTATCAATTGAAATGATTTGTCTTCTTGTAAATTTGACTCTGTTTTCCATATATATTTGACTGAGGAGTTTTATCAGAAAAACTTGCTGCAAAAATGTATTCACAGGTATGATTACTGTATATTTTCCTCCATCCTAGTTTCCCCTGTTACCCTTCTCTTTCTCCATTTACCCTGTCCCTCCTTAAAAGCGTTTTGCTTCTGACCAGCACCTCCCCCATCTGCCCTCCCTTCTATTAGCCCCTCTTCCCTTCTCTTCCTTGTAAGGGAAGATAGATTTCTAAACCCAGTTGAGTGTATATAAATACATACATATATATATTAATCACTCTCTGAGTCAATTGGAAGATCGATTGGAAGATGAGAGTAAAGTTAAAGTTTTGTCTGCCAATCACATCTTCCCCTCCACTATAACTCTTTTTAGGCCTCTTTTCTGTGAGATAATTTATCCAATTCAATCTCTCCCTTCCCTCTACTTCCAATGATTCCCTCTTTCTCACCCTTTAATTTTTTTTTTCTTTAGATATCTGTCATAGTCACCTCACATCCATTCCTTCTGTCTCTACACTCCTAACTGCCCTAATAATGGTGAAGTTATTAGGAAATAACAGGCATCATCTTTCCATATCAGAATTTAAATAATTTAACCTTATTGAATCCTTAATGATTTCTCTTTCATATTAACCTTCTTGTCTTGAATTTTGTATTTGAAAATAAATTTTTTTATTCATTTCTGGTCTTTTCATCAGGAATGCTTGAAAATCATCAATTTCATTCAATTTCCATTTTTCCCCTGAAGGATTATATTTAGTTTTACTGGGGAAAAGATTCTTAATTGTAGTCCTATTTCCTTTGCCCTCCAGAATATCATATTCCAAGCCCTCTGATATCTTAATATAGAAACAGCTATATCTTGTGCTGTCCTTACTGTCCAAAGCTTCAGGTTTCTTTTGTATTGCCATTTTCAGAACCATTTCTTGGGCTTGTAAATTTTCATTTCTTCCAAAATGATATGATCTAAGGAGAAATATAGTCAGTGCCCTCCTGGTCTTTGCTTTGGACTGAGATCAACCACAAATACTCTTTTCCACCTTGGAATTATGACCAGGGATCTTGCTTCCCTGTGGCCAAATATTCTAGTGTGCTAGTGCCCCTTGTTGTCCTGGGACTGCGACCCAGACCTGCAGATGGGTTTTGCAGCAAAATCAAAGGGTCCTCTGTAATAACTTTATGAACAGTTGTTTGACCGTGTTAGAGAGGTGAAAACTCTTCAGGTATTATTTTACAATTTAGACAGAATAACAAGTTACCAGAGGCCTAGTTGAAGAAGACAGTAGTCTGGGACCTTTGTCACACTTTCCTGGTCATAAGCTGAAGAATTTGCTAACTAAGCTAATGTGTAGAAGGAAAAAGTGAAGACTCCTCAAATTTGACCACAAACCCAGACTTGAGTGTCCACTGACCAGAAATCATTTGACCTATACAAATATAAAATTAGAAGGGCTTTTGCAAAAACCCTGACTGGTCACCATGACCTAAAATCCCCATGATTAATAAAAATATTTTCTGCTTTCCTATATAAACAAAAAGACAGATTCCTTAGAAATTACATGAATTGTTTGGAAAACATCTTCATGCCTTGCAGGTAAAAGTGTTGATTGCACAGACAATGCCTCTAGGATTCCCAGTGCATAAATTTCAGCCTGGAGATTGGGTCCTAATCCGAACTTGGAAAGAGAAGGTTACTCCTTCTTTGGAGGAACCCTTCCAGATCCTGTTGACATCTGACACCACTCTATGGACCCAGGAGCAAGGGTGGACCCACCACACATGAGTAAAAGGATTTGTTGTAATGTTACTGGAATCTGAAGATCTTCTATGCCCCTTTGTATTGGCAAGTAAGAACATATTTAGCACCTTATTTCAAGTTAACACTTTGTTTAAGTTATTTAATTAACACAGAAGTAGTTAACACCTTGGGAGGAAGTTACTGATGTAACAGGAAGGGGCAGAATAGGGGTAAGCATTGTGGAGGCAGGGCAACTGCTTGGGATAGGGGTAGGAGTGGAGGGGGAGAGAAGGGGAGGTGGAGAGAGAGAAAGAAAGAGAGAGAGAAAACTGAGAACTGACATAGAACCAGGACCTGTGGTGGCAAGACTTTCAAGGGCCAGCTGGAGCTACCAAAGACTGAGGAAGCATCACTCTGGTGCAGGTATTCTGTACAAATGTTGTTGTGGCTTTGTTAAGCCTTGTCTTCCCAGTAACAGAGACTGTGAAGGATTTGAGATGGACTGGACACTGGGAGCTCCAATGTGAAGCAGGAACTGCACAGAGAGCTGGACAAGGAGCTGGGAGCTGTCTGCCTTTGAACTCAGGTGGCAGTTGGTTAGATTTGGGTGGGAGCTGGGACCATGGAAGAGGAATGATGGGAGCTGAAAGCCTGCCCAAAGACAAGATGAAAAGACCTCTCCGTGGGTACTGAGTAGTGACTGATGAAATTAACTGAGTAGCGATTGATGAAATTATAATTTACTTGTGACCTAGAGGTGGATGGCTTTTGTATTTTCCACTACCCCTTAAGAAGGTACTGAATGGTGACTTTTGAAGTGATAACTTAATTGTACCCCATTAGTGGAGAACTTTGAGTTTTGTAATTTGTGACTCTTAAGGATGCAAGCCTCCTTCAGGATGATTGAATAATTGAGTTACTAAATGATTGAGTTACTAAAAATGATTGTACTTTGTTGAGAACTATGTAGCCACTTCAGTGAAAACTATGTGGCCATATTAGTGAAAAATTGTTGAGTTGTGACATAGTGTATACTGTATTTTTATTTTCAGTGATAAGTTGTAACATTGTGAATGCTGTACCTTGATTTTCTGTGAATATTTTCCTCTGATTTGTTATTGAATAAATAGACCCAGATAAAGCCACAGACACAGCCTTGAGTTTCCACTGACCCAGAAACCATCTGACCTATGCAAATATAAAATTAGAAGGACTGTTGCAAAAACCCAGACTGGTCACCATGACCTAAAGTCCCCATGATTCATAAAAATATTTTCTTCATTCCTGTCACAACTATATTGATACTGTTAGAATTTTTCTTGCTATTTAAGTGGATTTTTGTGGTTAGATTGTGAGCCTAAGCTTCTGACTAATGGGAGCTAAGGTCAAGTGGTGGGAGGGGGCAATTAAGATACATAGCCAAGCTTTGCATTCTGTACCCTGCCTCTCTTACCAGTCTGTTTCTGGTAGTGATGACACCCCTTTTTGTAAGATTGTAATAAATATTTTTCTGTCTCTACCTGAATATACCTCTGTTTATTCCATTTTATCCCACACAACCCCCTTAATATCTGTGTACTGATAGTTCCAGGAGCTGCTTCTGCTATTTTAGGCCTGCTTCAGACTTGTGGGGGCTTTCCTGGGCTGGAGTGTACTCCATTTTCACCCCAGTGAGACACACTTTTCCTGTCAACCTGCTAAGTTGCCTTGGGCTGTGAAATTGTTTCACCCAGTTCTTTTGTTGGCTCAGCTGCTCAGGAAATTGTTTTGAGGTGTTATTTTAAAATTGTTTAGAAGGTAATTTGGGCAAGCTCAGAAAACTTTCTGTCTTTACATCTTATCTCTACTTTCCTAATACTCTGGTCACAGGAAGTTTTCAGAAGAGGAAAGGAAAACTATAAATAGTCACATTAAAAAGCTCTAAATTACTAATAATTAGTGAGATGATAATTAAGACAACTCTGAGGTTCCACCTTATATGTATCAGATTGACTAATTGGCATAAAAGGAAAAAGACAAAATGATGGAAAGACAGGGATGCTAACACACTACTGGCAGAGTTGCAACTAGTCCTGCTGATCTGGAGAACAATTTGGGACTATACTCAAATAGCTACAAAACTGCATATTCCTCACAATACCACTACTATGTCTCTATCACAAAAAGATATTTAAAAAGATAGAAGACCTATGTGTACAAAATTTTTTTATAGCAGCTATTGGCAAAAAAAAAAAAAAGGAAATAGAGGGAATGCCCATCAATTGGGGAATGATTGAACAAGTTGTGAATTGATACGAATATATGCAAAGTAAAATGAGCAGAACCTGGAAACACATTGTATACAATAACAGCATTATTGTGATGATTATTAGTTGTGAATGTCATAGCTATTCTGATCAAGACAATGTTCCAAGTCTAAGGAATTCTGAATGCAGATTGAAACTTTTTTTCATTTTACTTTTCTTGCTTTTTTTTTTTATAACAGTGCTAATATGGAAATATGTTTTATATGACATCACATGTATAATGGTTATATTGCTTGCCATCTCAGTGGATAGAGAAGGGCCTGGAAGGAGGGAGAGAATTAGGAACTCAACATAAAAAATATGAATGCTGAAAATAAATAAATTTTTAAAAAACAATATCAATACTATGTATCACTTCTAAGGAGTTTTAGTCTAGATTAATCTCTTCTCGTTTGCCCCATTGACCCAGATTGATCCCACATTTGTTTTTATTTTATTGTTTCTTCATATGCTACAAAATATATCTTTGTTTTATACCTAGATCAAACCTTGAAAAGAAACCAAAGAACCTTTATGATTATACTTGAAGTTAATTTATTGAGTGTTCAATCTAAAAGATTGAGAGGAAAGAATACTGGATTTAGAATCAGAAGATTAAATTCCAAATTCAAGTCTGCTACTTCCTCTTTGGGAGGATGGATTGTTTTTTTTTTGTTTTATTTTATCTATTGCCTTTCTTTTTACCCCCAACATTTAACACACTGACAAGCACATTTAATGAATGATGATTGATTTGACTTGCTGACTTAAACTACCTCTTTGTTCATGAATAATTAACATAACCTCAGTAGACTTCAATTACTTTGCAAAAGAAGGGAAAAGGAGGGAGGGGTCAAGATGGCAGTGCAGAAATAGGACCTCTGTGGAGCTCCGGCTCCCACCACCTCCAATCCATGTAAAAGGGGACTCTAAACAAACTTTGGAGCTACAGAACCCACAAAATGACACAGAGAAGATAACCTCCTGCTGATGACAGCACAGCAGGCCTCCAGGAATCTGCCAAGCTCAGCGTTCTGGGAGCCCAGCCCAAACCCACACGGAGGTTTTAGCCCCAGGGCAGGCCTGATCAACCACATGCTGGAGGGACTCCAGATCACCAGCAGCTGTGGAGATCCAGAATTATCAACACACAGATGCTAAAGACAAAGTAAAAGGTCAGTGCAGTCTGGACTTTGGGAACCAGTAGTTGGGAGTGCATTGGATTTTGCCCCTGGGGCAAGAAGCTGCAGAGGGCTGCAACACAGTTGCTGCCACGTGGCAGCTTCAGCTCCTGGCCTGCAGAGTGTAGGGGGACCAAGCAACCAGTCTGAGGGGTAATTTCTCTTGCTTTAACCTGCTTGGACCTGGATTGTGGTCCAGGGTGGAGGTGCTGGGGTGTGCGGCCAGCTTGCCAGAGTATGTAGAGTCTTCAGAGAGGGCATCCAACTAATACCTCTGGCAGCTGAGAAAACATCAGCATTTGGTATGAAGCTCCCCTGTCTGGTAGCAGAGTCTACTGTGGCAAAAACCCAAAAGTCAAGTAATTGAGTGGTAACATGACCAGGCAAAGAAAGCAAACCAAGCAAAGCAATCCAACATTAGACTCCTATTTGGGGGACAAAAATGATCAAAGAATGGAAAAGGAAGAAGACAGTGAATCAGAACTCCTGCACCAAAAGCTTCCAAGAAAAATGAGCTGTTTACAGGCCACAGAGGAACTTAAGAAGCAGATAAGAGAAGAGGGGATAAAATTAGGAAGAGAAATGAGAATGATGCAAGAAAATTATGAAATGAGAGTCAATGGCCTGACTGAGGAAAATAACACCTTAAAAACAAACTAAATCAAATGGCAAAAGAGGCTCGAAAAGGCAATGAGGAGAAGAATGCCTTAAAAAGCCAAATTTGCCTGATGGAAAAAGAATCTCAAAAGCTCACTGAAGAGAATCATTGCTTCAGAATTATACTGGAGCAAATGGAAGCTAATGACTTTATGAGAAATCAAGATGCTGTTAAACAGATCCAAACAAATGAAAGAGTAGAAGGCAATGTGAAATATCTCACTGGAAAAATCACTAACCTTGAAAATAGATCCAGGAGAGATAATTTAAAAGTTATTGGACTACCTGAAAATCATGATCAAAGAAAAAACCTAGAAATCATCCAACAAGTAATTCTCTCTTTTTTTTAAAGCAATCAGTGTTAAGTAATTAACTCAAGGTCACATGGCCAATTATTTTTGTGTATGGTCCTAAGTATCTGAGCCCAGATTTGATCCCCAGATCATCCCAACACTGGAGCCGGTGCTCTTACTCGCTGAGTAAGATATATGTATATATTGGAGGGTATACAGCATATGAATACATATGTGAATGTGTGTATATATGCTTACAGGTATACATAGATAGAGGGCACAGAACCAATTTAATAGGAAAGGATGATACTTAAAAGGTGAAATTAAGAGGTGAGAGAGGAATATAATGAGAGAAGATGGAGAGAGAACCAATGGGGCAAACTATCTCAAATAGAAGAGGCAAGGGGAAATGGCTACAATGGAAAGGAAGAATATGAAGGCAAAAAGGAACAGGTCAACCTTATTCTTATTGAATTTGGCTCAGGGAGGGAATTACATACACACTAAATAGGGTATCTCACCCTACAGGAGAGTAGGGGAGAAGGTGATGAGAGGGCAGATGATGGAAGGGGGGGCAGACTGGGGGGGGGTGGAGTTGTAAGCACCCACTTTTGAAAAGGGACACAATCAAAGTAGAGAATAGAACAAGTATGAGGTTGGATAGAAGGGAGGGAAATATAGTCAGTCTTTTACAATATATCTACTACGGTAATGTTTTGCATTAGCTATACATGTACTGAATTGCTTATCTTTCCAGTAAGGGTGGGTGACAAGGGAGGAAGGGAATGAATCTGGAATTCAAAGTTTTAAAATCAAATGTTTAAATATATAGACACTATTATTAATACTATTTTATATGTAATTGGGAAATAAGTTACACAGGCACTGGGGCATAGAGATCCACTATGCCCTACTGGAAAAGTCAAAGGGGGTACGGGAGAAGATATGGAAGAGAGCAGATTGGAGAAGGGGATATCCTGTGGAAGTGCTATTTTGGCATGGTGGGTAGGGGAAAGTGGGGAGAAAACTTGTAATTCAAAATCTGATGGAAATGAATGATTTAAATCAGAAGTTAATGAAGCATTTGAAAAATGAAAAAAAAAAAAGAAGGGAAAAATGGATCTGTAAAATCTCTTCCAATTTCAACCTTCTGATCCAAGGACTATGAATTTAGATAATTCCCAAAATAAGATGAAAATATAATACTGAAGAGACAGGGTTCAAAGTAGACATTACCCAGTTAGTACCATTGGAGGCATCCTAAAATTCACCTCCCTCCACCCAGGGTGAAGTTCACAAATCAGGATGTATGAGCCAGTCTGTGATGAGATCAAGGAAGAAATATAGGGCAACTGTCATCTGATGGCATGGTTTGCCTGAAGTATCCATGGTACAGTAAACCTTAGAATTCAGCAGAGTTGCCTAGGGAATAGAACACCAATTTGGAGTGTGGCAGGTGCCCAGTGAATTGATGTGATTGGTACTGAAGGAACCATAATAAGGGACTCCTTTGGGGACATACGATTTATGAAAATGATACATATTGCAAGTTGGGACTTGCTGACCTCAACTCCCCCCCCCCCCCATTCTCATTAATCATTCTAACCTTCCTGTCACTTGTTGATTAACAGTCACATATCCAGGACCCCTGGCAATCAGAATACAATAGATTGTCCCCCTTCATCTTTGGCCTGGTTTTAGTCAATTTTGATGTGATGAGGTTTCTGACAAATCTTACCACATGCCTTATTTGTGGGAAAGCAACTAAAGAGTTTCTGAGTGATCTTATTGACTGTTCTATGATTACTTTATCTTTAAGTGTTTGAAACTGACAAAAGCTATCAAGTTTAATATACAACATTCACCTCTATGAGTTGATACCCAATAACAGAAAAATAAAAGCAAGGCATTTTGCAGTGTGAGAGAACTAGATATGTCACATCATACTAATTTATTTTTTCTTTACCTTTTTTTTTTCTCGAATATATTCTCCTTGCCTCTGAGATTGACTTGTCTGTATGGTAGTTGGGAGTGTTAGACCATGAATGCTCAGAAGACAATGACTATGACAATATCTATAGGATAAACTAAAAATGTTTTCAAAATTGCAAAGGGGTAGGGGAAGAGTCTTGTTGTTAATTATTGAAATGGTGAAAATATTTTTTCCAAAGAAAACCTAATTATAAATTATAGACCATTTGAGGTCTGTAGCAGTAGAAGGAATTTCCATACCAACAAAAGTAATAGATCATGGACATTAGCTTTGTATAAAAGAATGACAGGAACCTTTCTTTTTCCTTTCTTTTGTACCCATTGTTTAGTTCACTGTCCAATATATAGCAATCATTTTAATAGTTGTTTATTGACCAATTTGAGAGATTCTTAAAAAATAAAATATACTGCAAAAGTTTAAAGTACTCAGGTTCAAATGGCCCAATTTGTGAATGTATGTGAATTTTGCTTTTTAGATTGGGGAGATATTTAATAAAGACTGAAGTCTTTAATATAGACAGAGGAGAATATGTTAGCTCTTTCTAAAAAAAAACCTTGCAAATCCATAAAAATAATCTCTCTATATTAAAGATATAATTCTTGCTATTTTGGAATTTTTAATGACAAATTTAAATACAAAAGGAAAAAATAAAGCAGTCCATGTACACAGAAGACCATAGGAGAGGATTCAATAAAAAAAATTCCTTTTTAAGAAAATCTTTATAATAAATACTACCCATTGCTTTCAAAGCTGCCCAGATTTTTTTTTGCTTCCTTGTTGGTTTTCTTTTGTTCTCTGCTGTGCATTTTTTAACTTTATTTTTTCTCCTTCCTTCCTCCCCCCCCACCCTAAAGAAAACTACAATTAAGCATGGTTATACATAAGTATACATAGATATTTATAAATATATACACACATATAAACTCAGACACATATGTAAGACCATAGTAGTATCATTTCCTCTTGTTGTCTTGTTTCTCTGAAGGTGTATAACATCTTTCTTACTAAGTTCAAGTCTTGCCATGGTTTTTATTTTTTGACATTTACATAGTTTTAACATTTGCAAAGTACTTTATGAACATTATCTCACTTATATTTTAAAGTAAGCCAGTAAACTGAGTGCTATTTTTATTCCCATTTTATAGGTAAGAAAATTGCGGCTTATATAACAGAATAGATTTATACCCAGGGTCTCCTGATTCTAGGTACCACACTTAATCATTACAATAAGCTGAAATCTGCAAGTGTGCCTTGTAAAGAGATATACTGCTTCTCGTGAAGTCTCCTCTAACTTTCTTTTTTTAATGTATTTAATTGTTTGTTTGCTTTTGGTTTTCAACATTCACTTCTATACCATTTTGAATTCTAAATTTTCTCCCTCTCCCCTCCCTCCCCAAGATGGTGGGAAATCTTGTATGTACAATAATGTTAAATATATTTCCACATTACTCATGTTGTAAAGAATAGGTAGAACCAATGGGAAAAATCATAGAAAAAAAGAAACAGCAAAAAGGTAAAAATAATATGTTTTAATTTTCATTTAGACTCCAAAGTTCTTTCTCTGGATGTGGATAGCATTTTCCATCACGAGTATTTTGGAATTGACTGAGATCACTATATTGCTGAGAAGGGTTCATCAGAGTTGGTCAGCCCTTAGTGTTGCTTTTACTGTGCAAAATGTTCTCCTGGTTCTGCTCACTTCACTCAGCATCCATTCATGTAAGTTTGTCCAGGTTTTTCTGAAGTCCTCTTGCTTATCATTTCTTATGGAACAATAATATTCCATTACATTCACATACCACAATTTGTTCAGCAACACGCCAGTTGATGGGCACCTCCTCAGTTTCCAATTCTTGGCCACCACAAAAAGAACTGTTATAGATATTTTTGTACATGTGGGTCCTTTTCCCTTTTTTATGATCTTTTTGTGACACAGACCAAAAAGTGGTATTGCTGGGTCAAAGGGTTTTATAGCCCTTTGGACATAGTTCCAAATTGTTCTCCAGAATGGGTATATCAGTTCACAACTTCCAACAACAACACATTAGTGTTTCAATTTTCTCACATCTCCAATATTTATCATTCTCCTGTTTTGTCCAGTTAGCCAATCTGATAGGTATGACATTGTATCTTAGGGTTGTTTTAATTCCTATGAATTTTTTTCATTATTTACCTTGATATTCTTTTTTAAATTTTTTTTTGTCTTTATTAATTTGTTTACATTTAGTTTACAAGATTCAGTTCCACAATTGCTTGAGTTTCAAATGTTTCCCACCCCCTACCCTTCACTGCCCCCCCCATGGTAGTACACAATCAAGTAAAGGATCTGCAAATACTTTCACATTAGACATTAGTCAGTTTATAAAGAAAGATTGTATCAGATGGAATGAACAGTGGGAAAGAGGAGACAAAACCAAACAAGAAAAAGACAAGAGAGCAAGTAGTTTGCTTCAATCTGCATTCAAACTCTGTTCTTCCTAGTTCTGTCTCTGAATGTCGACATCTCTCTCCATCATGAGTCTTTGGAGTTGACCTATAGGCCTGCATTGCTGAACAGAGTCCAGTCTATCAAAGCTGGTCGTCACACATATGTTGTGTCTGCAATTGTGTACAAATTTCTCCTGGTTCTGCTCTTCTCACTCAGCATCAGTTTATATAAACCTCTCCAAGTAAATGTAAAGCTCTGCTCTTCATTTCTTATGGCAAAATAGTATTCCATTACATTCATATACCACAACTTGTTTAGCCATTGCCCAATTGATGGGCATCCCCTTAATTTCCAATTCTTTGCCACCACAAAAAGAGCTGCTATAAATATTTTTGTATATATAGGTGTTCCTCCCACTTCTATTATCTCTTTGGGATACAACCCTGTAATGAGAATGTAAATTTTAAAGATCTTCTCTGCCCCTAGGCTAAAGTGCACCTGGAGCCTGGGGTGGGAGGCTTGTTTTTCAGTAGGTACTTCTTGATTAGCCAGTGAGTCAATAAGGTTGTTACATTCTCTGAGCCAGGAGAAGGCTATATAAGCCCTGATGTGTAGCTTTGTTTGGAGGCTCACTTTGAGAAGTGTTCTATGATTTGATCAGATGAAACTCTGGAAAGCCGTTGTCCAGAGCCCCACCCCCCCGCCTTTGAAACCCAGATGTTGTTTGGTATGGATGTAATGGTTGGACAGTTTGGAAATCTGTCTACTTGATCTGTTTCTGTCTTGATAATTCTGTCTGTATATTCTGAAGTTCGGGGTGCTGACCTCTTTCCCCTAAACTAGGTAAATGATATATGTTTGACTGATTAAAGTAAGCTTGTTAACCCATTTTGAGTTGCTTTCCTTTATCAAAGCAGATCTAAGAATCTGTGTGAGCAGCCACCCTCCGGTGCTTACTGCTACAAAACCTAGAGTGGTATTGCTGGGTCAAAGGGTATGAAATTACTTATAGTCCTTTGAACATAATTCCAGATTGCTCTCCAGAATGGTTGAATCAGTTCACAACTCCACCAACAATGCATTAGTATTCCAATTTGCCCACATCCTCTCCAGCATTTTCATTTTCCTGTTTTGTCATCTTAGCCAATCTGACTGGTGAGATGTGGTACCTCAGAGTTGTTTTGATTTATATTTCTCTAATCAATACTGACTTAAAGCATTTTTTCATATGCTTATAGACATCTTTAATTTCTTCCTCTGAAAACTGCCTGTTCATATCCTTTAACCATTTATCAATTGGGGAAAGACTTGTATTCTTATAGATTTGATTCAATTCTCTTTATATTTTAGAAATGAGGCATTTATTGGAGACATTGGTTGTAAAAATTCTTTCCCAATTTTCCACTTCCCTCTTAATCTTGGTTACATTGCCTTTGTTTGTACAGAAGTTTTTCAATTTCATGTATGCAAAATTATCCATTTTGCATTTTATAATGCCCTCTAATTCTTGTTTGGTCATAAACATTTCCACTCTCCATAAATTTGACAGGTAAACTATTCCTTGCATTCCCAGATTACTAACAGTATCAATCTTTATACCTAGATCATGGACCCGTTTAGACTTGATTTTGGTATATGGTGTTAGATAATACTCTATGCCCAATTTCTGTCATACTATATTCCAGTTTTCCCAGCAGTTTTTGTCAAATAGTGAGTTCTTATCCCAAAAACTGGGGTCTTGGGGTTTATCAAACAGTAGATTACTATATTCACTGACTGCTGAGTCTCGTGTTACCAATCTATTCCATTGATCCCCTACTCTATTCCTCAGCCAGTACCACGTATTTTTGATGACTGCTGCTTTATAATACAGATTATAATCTGGTATGGCTAGGCCACCCTCCATAGCATTTCTTTTCATTAATTCCCTTGATATTCTAGACATTTTGTTCTTCCAAATGAATTTTGTTACAATATTTTCTAGTTCTATAAAGTATTTTTTTTTTTTGGAAATTGATTGGTATGGCAATAAATATGTAATTTAATTTAGGTAAAATTGTCATTTTTATTATATTAGATCGACACAGCCATGAGCAATTGATGTTTTACCAATTAATTAAATCTGACTTTGTTTGTGTGAAAAGTGTTTTGTAGCTGTGATCATATAGGTCCTGGGTTTGTTTTGGCAGGAAAATTCCCAAATATTTTATAATGTCTACATTAAATTTAAATGGGATTTCTCTTTCTATCTCTTGCTGTTGGATTTCATTAGAAATATACAGGAATGCTAAGGATTTATGTGGGTTTATTTTACATCCTGCAACTTTGCCAAGTTTATTTATTGTCTTAAGTAGTTTTTTCTTGATTTTCTAGGATTCTCTAAGTATATCATCATACCACCTGCAAAGAGTGATAGCTTGGACTCTTCTTTGCCTAATTTGATTCCTTTGATTTCTTTTTCTTCTCTAATTGCTACTGCTAACATTTTTAGTACCATATTGAATAAGAGGGGTGATAGTGGACACCCCTGTTTCACTCCTGATCTTATTGGAAATGCTTCTAGCTTATCCCCATTACATATAATACTTGCTAATGACTTTAAATAGTTGCTTCCTAATATTTTAAGGGAGACTCAATTTATTCCTATACTTTCTAATGTTTTTAATAGGAATGGATATTGTATTTTGTCAAAAACCTTTTCTGCATCTATTGAGATGATCATGTGATTTCCGCTAGTTTTATTGTTGATATGATCAATTATACTGATGGTTTTCCTAATATTCAACCATCCTTGCATTCCTGGAATAAACTCTTGCTGATCAAATTATAGTATTCTTGTGATAATTTGCTGTAGTCTTTTTGTTAATATTTTATTTAAAATTTTTGCATCTATATTCATGAGAGAAATTGGTCTATTATTTTCTTTTTCTGTTTTATCTCTTCCTGACTATAAGTATCAGTGCCATATTTGTGTCATAAAAAGAATTTGGTAGGACTCCACTAATTTTCCCAAATAGTTTGTAGAGTATTGGAATTAATTGTTCTTTAAGTGTTTGATAGAATTAACTAGTAAATCCATCTGGTCCTGGGGATTTTTTCCTAGGGAGTTCACTAATGACTTGTTCGATTTCTTTTCCTGAGATGGGATAATTTAAGTAATTTACTTCCTCTTCAGTTATTCTGGGCAACTAATATTTTTGTAAATATTCATCCATTTCACTAAGATTGTCAAATTTAAGTGCATACAATTTGGCAAAACAATTCCTAATTATTGTTTTAATTTTCTCTTCTTTGGAAGTAGATTCACTGTTTTCATTTTTGATACTCATAATTTGGTTTTCTTCTTTCTTGTTTTTATCATATTGACTAATGGTCTATCAATTTTATTGGTTTTTTCATAAAGTCAGCTCTTAGATTTATTTATTAATTCAATAGTTTTCTTAATTTCAATTTTATCAATATCTCCTTTGCTTGTCATTATTTCTAATTTAGTATTGAATTGGGGATTTTCAATTTGTTCTTTTTCTAGCTCTTTCAATTGCATGCTCAATTCATTGATCTCCCTTTTTTCTAATTTATTCATGTATATACTCAGGGATGTGAAACTTCTCCTAAGAACTTCCTTTGCTGAATCGCACAAATTTTGGTATGGTGTCTCATTGTTATCATTCTCTTGAATGAAGTTACTTGTTGTTTCTATAATTTCTTCCTTCACACACTCATTCTTTAGGATTAAATTGCTTAGTTTCCAAATACTTTTTAGTCTATCTTTCCATGGCCGTTTATTGCATATGATTTTTATTGCATCATAATCTGAGAATGATACATTTAATATTTCTGCCTTTCTTCACTGAATTGTGAGGTTTTTATGCCCTAGTACACGGTTGATTTTTGTGTATGCACCATGAACTTCCTTTTTTTTTTTTTAAAGCAATCAGGGTTAAGTAACGTGCTCAAGGTTACATGGCCAGTTATTTCTGGGTGTGGTGCTAAGTATCAGAGCCTGGATTTGATCCCAGGTCATCCAGACACTGGAGTCAGTGCTCTTACTCACTGAGCCACCTGGCCGCCCCTCCTGTACTTCCTTTTTTACCCCATTCAGTTTTCTCCAGAGATCTATCATGTCTAGCCTCTCTAAAATTCTGTTCACCTCCTTAACTTCTTTCTTGTTTTGTTTTGGTTTTTTTTGAGGTTATATTTATCAAGTTCAGAGATGGGGAGATTAAGGTCCCCCAGTAGTACAGTTTTGCTATCTATTTCTTCCTCTAATTCCCTTAACTTCTCCTCTAGTAATTTGGATGCTATACCATTTGGTGTATATATGTTAAGTAATGGTATTGCTTCACTCTTGATGGTACCTTTTAGCAGGATTTAGTTTCCTTCCTTATCTCTTTTAATTAGATCTATTTTTGCTTTTTCTTTATCTGAGATAAGGATTGCTACCCCTGTTTTGTTTTGTTTTTTTACTTTAGCTGAAACATAATAAGTTCTACTCCAGCCTTTTACCTTTACCCTGTGTGTATCCCCTTGTTTCAAATGTGTTTCTTGTAGACAGCATATTGTAGGATTATGGTTTTTAATCCATTCTGCTGCCTCTGTTTCATGGGAGATTTCATTCCATTCACATTCACAGTAATGATTGCTATCTGTCTCCTTCCCTCCATCCTGTTCCCTCCCCTGTTTATGTTTTTGTTTCTTCCTTCTCCCTTCCCCTCCTTGAGGGTTTTACTTTTGACCACTGCCTACCTCTTTATTCCCTCCCTGTGACTCCCCTTTCTTTACCTACTCTTTCCTCTTGCTACTATTTCCCTCCCTTCTTACCCACCCCCAATTTTATCCCCTCCTTACCCTTCATACTGCCTATAGGGCACAATGGATTTTTATATTTATCAGATTATGTTATTCCCTCTTTGAACCCAAACCAATGAGGGTAAATTTCATACAGTGCTCCTCTCCCTCCCTCCTGTCCCTCTATTATAATGAGATTTTGTATCTTTTCACATCAGAATCTTAAACTTAACTAACTATGTTAATCCCTCTTTAAACCAGAACCAATGAGAATAATGTTCAAATGATGTTCATCTCCCTTTCTCCTTCCCCTCTACTATAGTATGTCTTTATGACTCCTTGTATGGCATAATTTACCTTTTTTCTACCTCATCCTTTCCTTTTATCCCATTACCATCCCTTTGAACTCCTTAATAACATGTTTTTTTATCATCAGATTAATTCATTTATACCCACACCCTCTATCTATGTATATCCCTTTTAAAGGTTATGATAGTCATAAAAATTTCAATATTGACAGGTATCAGCTTCTCATATAGGGATGTAAATGGTGTGTTCTCATTGCATCCTAAGTTATGTGCTTGTGTGCGTGAGTGTGCATGGCTGCATGAGTGCATATATCTGTGTGTGTGTGTTTTCCCTGTTTATCTTTTTATGTCTTTCTTGAGTCTTGTGATTGGAGATCAAATTTTTCATTTAGCTCTGGCTTTTTCATCAGGAAAGTCTGGAAGTCCCTAATTTCATTAAATGACCATCTCCTTGCCTGAAAGATTATACTTAGTTTTGCCAGGTAGTTGGTTGCAGTCCTAGCTCTTTTGCCTTACAAAATATCACATTCCAATCCCTCTGATCTTTTAATGTAGATCTTTTAAGTTGCAAGGTCCTGTGTAATACTGACTGTAGTTCCATGATATTTAAATTGTTTCTTTTTGGCTGCTTGCAGTATTTTCCCCTTAACTCTGTAATTCTGGAATTTGGCTACTATATTTCTTGTTGTTTTCAATTTGGTATCTCTTTCAGGAGGAGTCCAGTGAATTCTTTTGATGACTTTTTCCTTTTGATTCTAGGACTTCAGGACAGCTTTCTTTAACAATCTCTTGGAGGATGTTGTCCAGGCTGCTTTTTTCATCATGGCTTTCTGGTAGACCAGCAATTCTTAGGTTATCTCTCCTGGATCTGTTCTCCATTTCAGCTGTTTTTCCAGTGAGATAGTTTACACTTTTTCTAATTTTTCAATCTTCATTTTTTGCTTGTTTGACTCTTGGTGCATCATAGAGTCCTGAGCTTCAATTTGACTGATTCTAATTTTTAGTGAATTATTTTCTTCAGTTAGTTTTTGAAGGTTCTTTTTTAAGGAGGTATTTTCTCCAGTTAGGTCACAAATGTTACTTTTTAAGGATTTGTGTTCTTCAGTGACTTTTTTCCAATTAGGTCACTGTAGATTTAAATTTATCTTCTATCTCTCTAATTTAGGTTTTTAAATCTTTCTTGAGCTCTTCCAAGAACGCTTTTTGGGCTTGAGACAAGTTCATATTTCCTTCTATGGCCTCAAGTGCGAATATAGAGTCCATGTTGTCCTCTGTATTTGATTGTTCTTGACTGCTATAATAAACTCTAATCAATTTTCTTGCCTTTCCCTTCTCCTTCTCAGCTTCCTTCCTTCCCATTGTAATTTCCTATTTCCTAATTTCTCAGGCTGGGAGCTAAGGGCCCGGTTGTTGGCTTTGTGTGCTGTAACCTCTGGGTATATAGACTGAGGCCAAGGCAGGATTCACAATGTTTCCCCTGAGTTACCCTAAGGCTCACAGAGTAACCTGTGGGGGAGGGGTGGCCTGGCTGCTTTAGATTTCCGCATTTATGCCCCTGGGCTACAGCTCAGGCAGGCTCAGCAGCTGGAGGCCAGCAGAGCTGATGTCTTCAGATTCCCCTGGTAGTGCTGAAGTCCACCTGGGCTTCTGTTGTTAGTGCTTGCTGGCTTTAACCCCTGGGCTTTGGGAGCTCTTGCTGGTCAGGTGAGGTGGGGCTTGTTGGGACCCCTCCTGCCCTTCACTTCAGACTCCTTACTGCATCAGTTATACCCTTTTTCAATGACTCCTAAGCCTGAAGCTATATTCCCTAATTCAATATTTTACTCTGGGTGGGACATTTATCTCTAGGTTTTCTAGGTCAGGGAGGGGAAATCTGAGCAGCTAGAGTTTACTTTGCCATCCTGGCCCCTGGAAAATCAGGCAGATGATTTTTAAACTTCCAGGCTATGACCTGATAGTGCCAGGAGAACCTGCTGTCTCTGCTTGGGGCCCTGTTCTTTCTCTTTCCCAGCTCTGAAGGATCCTTTAATTTTTCTTTAAATGTTTGGTAAAATTCACTTGTAAATCCTGATGGTCTTGAAGATGTTTTTTCTAGGGAGTTCATTGATGACTTATTCAATTTCTTTTTCTAAAATGGAGTTAAGTATTTTGTTGCCTCTTCTGTTAATCTGAACAATTTATACTTCTGTAAATATTCATCAATTTCACTTGCATTGTCAGATTTATTGTCATGGAATTGGGCAAATTATTTCTTAATAATTGCTTTTGTTTCCTTTTTATTGGTACTGAATTCACCCTTTTCATTTTTGATATTGGTAATTCGATTTTCTTCTTCCTTTTTTAAAATCAAATTAACCAAAGATTTATATTTTTATTGGTTTTGTTTTCATAAAACCAGTTCTTAGTTTTGTTTATTAGTTAAGTAGTTTTCTTACTTTCAAGTATTTTAATCTCTCCTTTAGTTTTCAGTATTTGTAATTTGGTATTTAATTTTTAAATTTGTTCTATGTACAGTTTTTTTTTCTAGTTACATGCTCAAGTCATTGATTTCCACTTTCTTTATTTTATTTACTTAAGCATTTAGAGATATAAAATTTCCTTTAATAACTTATGTGGTTGCATCTCAAAAGTTTTCCTATGTTGTCTCATTATCACCTTTCTCTTTGATCAAACTCTTGATTGTTTCTGTGATTTGTTGTTTAACCCACTCATTCTTTAGGATTAGATTATTTAACTTCCAATTAGTTTTTAATCTATCTTTCCATGGCCCTTTATAACATATAATTTTTATTTCATCATGACCTTAAAATGATACATTTAATATTTCTGTTTTTCTGCATTGGATTGTGAGGTTTTTATGCCCTAATACATAATCTGTTTTTATGCAGGTGCCATGTACTCTGAGAAAAAGCTATATTCCTTTTTAACTCCTTTCAATTTTCTCCAGAGGTTTACCATATCCAGCTTTTATAAAATTCTATTCACCTCCTTAACTTCTTTATTGTTTCATTTGCAGTTAGATTTATCTTGTTCTGAAATGTGGGAGATTGAATTCTCCCACAAGTATAATTTTGTTGTCTATTTTTTCTGTAGCTCAATTAAACTCTCTAAAAATTCATATACTATACCATTTGGTACATATATGTTTAGTGCTAAAATTATTTCATTGTCTATAGTATCTTTTAGCAAAATTTCATTTCCTTCTTTAAGGAAACTTTTAATTAGATCTATTTTTGCTCTTCCTTTGTCTGAGATCAGGATTGCTACCCTTGATTTTTTTTTACTTCAGCTGAAACATAATATACTCTGCTCCAGCCTTTTGCTTTTATTCAGATTATCTCTCTGCTTCAAATTTGTTTCTTCTAAACAACATTTTGTAGGATTCATGTTTTTAGTCCACTCTGCTATCCAATTCCATTTTATGGGAGAGTTCATCCCATTCACATTCACAGTTATGATTACTGTGTATTTCCGTCTGTCCTATTTCTACCCTGTTTATACTTTTCTCTGTCCTTTCACCCTGTCCCTCCTCACAAGTATTTTGCTTCTGAATACCACATTCCTCAATCTGCCCTTCCTCCTATCAGTCCCCCTTTTTCTTTCCTCTTTCCCCTTCTACTTCTATCCTCTCTCCTCTCAACCCACCCCCTTTCCTTTTCTTTCCCCTTTCACCTCCTAATTCCCTATAGGGTAAGATAAATTTATGTATCCAACTTAGTGTATATGACATTCCCTCTTTGAACCAAATCCAATAAGATTTTTCAATGACTTTCAATGACTATCCAATAAGAGTAAGCTTCAGGCAAAGCTCATCCCTCCCTTCTTTCCCCTTACTATAATAGGTCATTGTACCTCTTGATGTGATGTAATTTACCTTATGGTATCTCCCCCTTTCCTTTTCTCCCAGTATAAGCCTTTTTTAAAAAAAAAAAAAACATCCCTTAACTTGTTTTTCTAACATCACATCAAAATCAACTTATATCCACACCCTCTGTGTGTATGTATTTTTATATTTTCTCCTTCTAATGGCCCTAATAGAGATACAGTTCTCAAGAGTTACAAATATCATCTTCCCATCTAGGTATTAAACAGTTGCATCCTAAGGAATAGCATGTTGTTGTTGTTGTTGTTTTCTTTCCTGTTTACCTTTTTATGCTTTTCTTGAAAGTGGTATTTGAATATCAACTTTTCTGTTCAGTTCTGGTCTTTTCATCAGGAAAGTTTTAAAGTCCTCTATTTTATTGAATTTCCATATTTTCTTCAGAAATTTTGTGCTCAATTTTGCTGGGTAATTGATTCCTATTTGGAATCCAAGCTCCTTTGCTTTCCAGAATATCATATCCCAAGCCCTCTAATCCTTTTATGTAGCAGGTGCTAAATCATGTGTAATTATGACTGTGGTTCCTTGATATTTGAATTGTTTCTTTCTGGGCTGCTTGAAGCATTTTCTCCTTGACCTGATAATTCTGGAATTTGACTCCAAAATTCCTTGGAGTTTTCATTTTGGGATTGCTTTCAGGAGGTAATAAGTGAATTCTTTCAATGACTATCTTGCCTTCTGATTCTAGGATATCAGGAGAGTTTTCCTTGATACTCTCTTCAATGATAATGTCCAGGCGCTCTTTCTTTGATCATGGCTTTCAGGTAGTCTAATAATTCTTAAATTATCTCTCCATATATATTTTCCAGGTTAATTGTTTTTTCAATGAGGTATTTTAAATTTTATTCTATTTTTTTCATTCTTTTAATTTTATTTGACTGAATCTTAATGTTTCATAGTCACTAGCTTCTTCTACTTGCCCAATTCTAATTTTTAAGAAATTATTTTCTTCATTTAGCTTTTGTACCTCCTTTTCCTTTTGGCTAATTCTAATTTTAAAGGGGTATTTACTTCTGTGGATTTTTTTTTCCAATTGGGCCAACTCTATTTTTAATAAGATTTTTTTTTTCTGTTAGTTTTGTGCTTCTTTTTTCAAGCTGTTGGCTCTTTTTTCATAATTCTCCAGTTTTACTCATTTCTTTTCCCAATTTTCTTCTACCTCTTTTACTTGAATTTTAAAATCCTTTTTGAGTTCCTCCAAGGAGACTTTTTGGGCTTGAGAACAATTCATATTCCCCTTTGAGGCTTCACATGTAGGTATCTGGATATTGTTGCCATAATAGCCTTCTATCATCAGGGCTCTTTTTGTTTTTGTTCAATTTTAAAAGTTGAGCTCTGCTCCCAGGGTACCCAGGGCACTATCCCAAGTTTCTTGTGTTGAGTGCAGGAGGCTTGTCACTAGATTTCCATTCTGGAGCCTCAGGTGCTGCCAGCTTACCCACCATGCTGTGGGGGCCTGTCCTAGTTGCATCTGTTTGCTGAGGTTCCAGGACTGGCAACTTGCCTTCTGTGCGGCTGGTGGTTTCACAGCTGGCCAGATGTGCCACTAAACCTCTGAGCCAAGATACAGGGGCCTTAGTTGCTGATTTGTTCTGTGACTAGGAGCATCCAGCTTGCTTTTCCGGATGCTCTCTGTGCTAGGCTATGCCTCACTGTATTCCTCATTTACTCAAGTGAGTCAGACTTTTTCCTAAATCCTTCTAAGTTATCTTAAGCTGAAAAATTGTTCCATGCCATATTTTTGAGTTCTGTTGCTCCAGAATTCATTTATAGGCTTGATTTAATGTTGTTTCTGATGGAAACTGGGGAGAGCTTGGGAAACTTCCTGGTTTCTCTCCACCATTTTGGCTCCACCCTAAAATTATAATTCTTGATAACAATACACAACCATCA
Organism: Petaurus breviceps papuanus; assembly: GCF_028583685.1. Taxonomy (NCBI): domain Eukaryota; kingdom Metazoa; phylum Chordata; class Mammalia; order Diprotodontia; family Petauridae; genus Petaurus; species Petaurus breviceps. The sequence continues at coordinate 4,841,057 of NW_027186645.1, read as the reverse complement.
TTGCCAATGAAATTAAGTAAGGTTACAGCCCCTGGACCCAGGTGGGTCCAAATTTTCAAGAGACCACATAGAGCTTGATGCCGAAAACAAAGCAAACAAAAACAAAGAGCTAAAAAGCATTGTTTCCTACTCTACTGATAACCAGAAAAAGAAAAGGGAGCTACAGGGCTTGAACTTGCACAACTTTATCCTGCTTTCAAATCCACTTACTCATATATAACTTTCTTCACTCTTGCTGAAGTCACCATAGTCTGATCTTCAGATCCTTTCCTAGTTAGAAACAGAACTTCACCTTCTGCCTTCCAAGACTTATGCCATATCTGAGGGCCACTGGGAATGGCAGAGCTGAACCTGGGATGCAATATTTCATGGAAGGGAACCATAAAGCACTTCCCACATCAATCTTGGACAAACTGCCCCTCTTAAAGATAGGTTAACCAAGTCCCAGAGAGATAACAACTTTTCTAAGCAAAGGTAGTAAGTGACAGAATCAGAAATGCAGACCAGCTCTTCTGCCTCCAAATATAGCCTTCATTCCACCAGATGAGGCATGCTCAGATTTCCCTTAAAGGTTATTACATGTAACAACAGAAATCAATCTATCCTCATTTCTCTTTATGACTCTGTATCTCTCTCCCCCTCCCACCTTCCTCTCCCTCTCTTATTCCATCTCTATGAATGCATAAATAGGGTCACAAACACTTTTATTGGAATCAAGGTGGTAAAAATAATATTTAATATTATTTTAATATGGGCTGGATGTTTGAAGTTCATGGGCATGACCTTCATCAAAGAGGGAAGAGTTAAATCCAGTTTATCAGCAATTCATTACTGTGGGTTAGGGATAAAAAAGGCTCCTGTTTGTCTCTACATGTGGATATGTCTGAATTTTTTTCACTCCATCATCTCTTCATAGTGAAGAGCAAATAGCTTAAATTTCAGTCTCAGCATCTAGGCCCTTTGTTCATCCATTTCAGGCACAATGTGTGGAGAAAAAAGAAGTCTTTGCTTGACCAAAGAGAAGAATCACAATTTCTCTCCATTCTTCCCCTTGCTGTTCTGAATTGTGTGGCCAACCTTCCTTCTTTTTGGGTTCTCAGGGCAGTAACTTAAACTTAGTGCTCTCTTCCCTCAATGTGACCTGATTTTTTCTCCCTCAGGGTGGAGATATATAGACAAACACACACACACATACACACACACACACTCTCATTCACTCACACACACATACACATATATACACACCCTCAGTCAGTCAATGGGCATTGGCAGCATGAGCTATGACATCTTAATTTCTGTGGGTTAGATTGAATTAGAGTAACTTTTAACTTAGACACTAAGGGACTGAGAATGAGTCTTTTATCAGTGGGTCAAAGTAAATATGTCAATTGAAGGTGAGCATTTCTGTAATGAGAGCAGCTAGGTGGCTCAGTGGATAGAGTGTAGGACCTGGAGTAAAGAAGATTCATCTTCCTGAGTATAAATCTGGCTTTAGAACTGACTGGTTGTGTGACCCTGGATAAGTCAATTAACCCTGTTTGCCTCAATTTCCTCATTTGTAAAATGAGCTAGAGAAGGAAATGGCAAAAAATTCCAGTATCTTATCATGAAAAGTTGGATAAAACAGAAATAACTGAACAACAACATTTCTTTCAGCAGGAAGTGTACCAAACCAATATCCTGCTGCATTTGTAATTCATTTTTTTAAAACAATGGTGAATTTAAACTCCTAGAACATAAGAACTATTATAATTTTGAATATCTTAGCATACTCAAAATAGTGTTCAGAAATTTTTGATATTAATAAAACAGGATAGCATATTTTGTGGAAAATGTAAGTATGTTTATAGTATTGTATTACTCCTAGTTATGCTGGTAGAATCCAGAAGATCCAAAATCTTACTATTTTTTCTTTTGCAAATCACTTCAACTTGAAAGATTAGTTAACCCTTAATGAAAAGTCTAATGTTTTTAAGGACAATTTGTTTTATATGTTTGCCCAAAAAAATGCAAAAACTATTTTCTTGAATTAGTGACACTCCCCAGATCTTTTTGTGCCTGACATGTTCCTAAGGAGATGACATGAACTTATATCCTTCTTTTGCTATGTGTTCAAAGACATCATGATAATTGTGTAGTTCCAACATTGTATAATCTGTGCCATACATACATGTAGCCATTTCTTGTTCCATTTAACAAGGAAATGTCTTTTAAAAAATAGGGGAATTCACTTCAAAAGTAACAATTTGCAGGGGAAGAAGGCATGGGTCTGGAAGAAATGCTCTTCTTCAACCTGTGCTTACTTCATATTTGGAGGCCATGACTAGTGTATCTCATGCTCCCAACTTCAGTGCTTCTGAACGGCAATTACAGAAATATATCATACTTCATTTTGATACATTATAGCCTAAAATTTTATATCACTTAGGACTGCCTTGAACCACATAAAAAGGATAAGCAGAGTGTTTTATTACTAGAACTGAAAAAAATAAGAGAAAGCTTGACTTCAGCTTATTTTCAACTATGTGGCTCAATTTTGCTAACTGCAAAATTAAAATAATCTCCAAAGTTAATTTGTTAGAGATAACAATGAAAATATTTATCCTTTAGTGTCTATGCCTCTTAATCAAAGGTATAGAAAAAAACTCAGTGACAGGTTCTACATCCTTTTTTGAATGGATATTCTTCTGAACTTTTATATTCAAATACTGGAGCTTTTTTCTTTTCATTTCTCTCATTTTTTAACCATTATTCTTTTGGAGGGATGGAAGAAGATGAAAGAAGATGGAAGAAGATGGAAGAAGCAGACCAGCAAATTTATTTATATAGGAAATTAGACCATTACAAAGTCATCAATTCATCAGTTACTCATAGTATCAGAGTTCCTTGGGATCATAAGAGATCATGTGACTTGCCCATAGTCAAATACCCAGTTGGTTTCAGAAGCAATACTTGAAACAGAGATTTTCTAATTTCAAGGTCAAACTTCTATCTGCCTTGCCCTACTACCACTCTCAGGTCATAACCCATATGAAAATGAAGGACTTCAAGTTAGGCATGACATGGAAATGAAGAACTTAAAAATTTGTAATCAATTTTTTTCATGAAATATTTTAATGAACTATTTAAGTGAATATTAAGTAAAATATTTAAGTGAATACATATATACATATATTTGTATATGTATACATAAGCATATACATGTATATATATGCAAGTGTGTATAGAGATATAAATATAAAGATATTGTGTAGAGGAAGAGAAAGAGAAAGATACTCAAACATAATCTTGATCTGCTTACTTTAAATAGTCAGCTTTTTCTTCAAATGTACTTTTCTAACTAATGAAACTGCCTCTCTAAGCAATACAGTTTAAATGCAATTTTTTTGTAAATGTGATGATTTTAAGGTCACACTCTTCATTAAATTGTTCACCCCATTTCCATAAAGTATAAATTAAAAAACAGCACATGTCATTCTAAATCTTTTCTTAATTCCTATTCTACCCCATAATTTTGGAAGTTGTGGTTAAGTCATGTTCTTGGGAAGCAAGAATTATTAAACAACGAAAAACACATCTGAGGTTGCTAAGTAGAGCATTAACGTATTTTGCAGAATGAGACAGTGAGACACTTGAAACATCAGTTGTATCTGTAGGGGGTAAATTGTCCTTGAAAGACATAAAGGAAGCATAAAGAGGAATTTATAATATCTCTCTTGGGTTTGACAATATTAATTTGTCTTAACCATCTTGGAAGTCCTGGTCACAGTGATACTTTCCTAGGTGCATTTTAATTAGGGTGATATTGTCTCATTAAGCTATCCGGCATTCAGCGGAGAGCAAGCCAGTATCTCAAAAGCAATTGTCATAGAATATATTAGGGTCGGAAATTAATAAACCTGTAGTCATATGAGAGCATGAAGGCGAAACTCTTGGGGGGAGGAAGACAAACCTATTAAAATTATGGTTCACACATATCTTCAATTATTTGCAAAATGTACCAATTGGGGAAAAGTATTTTCTAAGGAAAGGTGAGTATTTTCCCAGTGGGTGTCTTAGCTGCTGTGATTTGGTACCTGTACCAGCATTCTCAACAAGCTGGGTGCTATGAGTAGCATCTCTGATCCCCTATAGTCCCATCTTTTTGATTATCCTTAGAATTGAAGCATCATCATTCATGGACAGGCCATCTGGTAGTGGTAATAATTTAAGGAACAATGTCCCCAAACAGCCTCCCACAGATAGATGCCAGCAGCTTTGGTATTTTGAGACATAATCCTTCTAAATTGAAGTCTTCTCCCATGGGTGCAAGTCCCCAAAACTTTACAACATCAAAATCCTTGTGGTGAAGGTCAAATGAGAAAAAAATAGTTTTTCACTGAATTCTGTCTGATTTTTCCTCAATTTTCAAACTACATGTAAAGTCCAGTGCTGATCATATGACTAGGGTACTAATGGAAGCTTTGGCTTTCTCTTGCAAAAACAATTAACATTAATCATTCATTAGTAATTTTTAAAAAACATGTATCCTTTGACATCATAGATCAATACCTTTTTCATCAATTAACCCTCCCTATGTTCCAAATTCCAACAAGTGTTCTATTTTTTCCCTGATAGCTCAAAGCACTCAGATAATTACTGCACTTATGAGCCCATAGTTATGACAGTCTTGTATTGGCCTATTTTGATGCCGCTTTTAGATTGTAAAATTCTTTATTAATCAATAAAATATTTATTGAGCAGGGATAGTTTCTCTACTTTTATGTGTATTAGGCCCATCACATGCCTTTCACTCTGTGAGTGCTCATTAAGTTATGTGTTGATTAAAAGTCTTTAGAATATGGGGACCAATGTCTGTTCTCTTTTTGTTTTTTTGTTTTATTTTGTTTTTTCAATGCCATGAACAATTAGGCAATTAGGAAAGATATTTTGTAATAATGAGAATGGTTACACATCCAATAGGTGAGTTCAAAGATATTCAAACTTTTCATAAAAGCATTAATTCTTCATAGCCTGGAAAAGATAATTCCCTAGTGTTGTGTTTGCCATCTTATGTGATTTCGTAGATGAAATATTCAAATACAATTGAGTTAGGAATCTACACTACTTCATTATTTGGCTTCATACATGAAAATCTCAAGACACTTTGTAGTTAGAGTGGACAGATGTAGATCTGGATTCACTTCATATAGGTAGCAATTTGCCAAAATGAATTTGGGCATTTTACTGAACTAATGAAGATTTTCCTGGAAATGTTATTTGCTTTTGGACACCATGTCCTTCCCCACTTCTAAAAACACTTGAACTCACCTTTGCTTCCTCCCCAAAAGGTAATTACATTATCAAGTTCTCATGTCCTTTTAAGGCCTTTATATGGAAGATAAGTTAGAGAGAAAGAAATCCAAAGGATTGTTATGGAAGGGTAAGAGTAAAAAGAAAATAAAAATATCACAAGAACTTACAAGATACCCCACACTCTAAGAAACTCATCAGAAAGTAGTAACAAAGGCACTGGATTTTGAGACAGACACTTGGTTGGAATGTTGACTCTATTGCTTACTTTGACCTTGAACAACTTAATTGACCTCTCCAGGCCTCAGGTCCTTCATCTTTATTTATTTATTTAGTCAAATGCTTTAGTAACTTCTAGTTTACATCATTCATTTTCTCAAAATTTGGAGTTACAAATTTTCTCTCCATATTTGCCCCTACCCCAAAATAGCAATCCCACTGGATATCCCCTCCTCCAATTTTCTCTTCCCATATCTTCTCCCCTACCCCCTCTGACTTTCCAGTAGGGCATGGTAGATCTCTATGCCCCAGTGCCTATATATCTTATTTTCCATTTAAATGTAAAATAATATCAATAATAATAATAATATATATATTTAACATTTGCTTTTAAAGCTTTGAATTCCAGATACATTCCCTTCCTCCCTTGTCACCCACCCTTACTGGGAAGATAAGAAATTTAGTATAGGTTGTATGTGTGTAGCTATGCAAAACATTTCCATAGTGGATATATTGTAAAAGAATGACTATATTTCCCTCTGTCCTATCCCACCTCCCACTTGTTCTATTCTCTACTTTCATCTTGTCCCTTTTCAAAAGCATGTGCTTCCAACTTCCTTCCCCCCCAGCCTTCCCTCCCTTCCATCATCCCATCTCTCATCTCCTTCCCCCCTACTCTCCTGTAGGGTGAGATACCCTATTTAGTGTGTATGTCATTGCCTCCCTAAGCTAAATTCAATGAGAATAAGTTTGAGCCATTCCCTTTTGCCTTCCTGTTCTTCCCCTCCATTGTGACTATTTTGCCTTGCCTCTTCTATATGAGATAGTTTACCCCATTCTGTCTCTCCCCATCTCCTCTCATTATATTCCTCTCTCACCTCTTCATTTCACCTTTTAAGTATCATCCCTTCCTATTAAATTGGTCCTGTGCCCTCTATCAATGTATACCTGTACACATATATGCACACATTCACATGTGTATACATATACCCATATACCATCCTATATAGACATTATATATGTACATATATATATATATACACACACACACAAATACATACATTTCTATTCCCTTAAACTATTCTCATACTGAGAAAATTTTCATAAGTTACATTTATCATTTTACCATGTAGGGACATAAATAGTTCAACTTCAACAAGTTCCTTATGATTTCTTTTCCCTGTTTACCTTCTCATGCTTCTGTTCCTTCTTCTATATGAATGTCAAATTTTCTATTCAACTCTGGTTTTTACATCAAGAATGCTTGAAAGTCCTCTATTCCACTGAATGACCATATTTTCCCCTGAAACATGATACTCAGTTTTGCTGGGTAGGTGATTTATGGTTTTAATCCCAGACCCTTTAACCTCCAGAATATCATATTCCAAGCCCTTGAATCCCTCAGTATAGAAGCTGCCAGATCCTGTGTTATCCTGATTGTGTTGCCACAATATTCAAATTGTTTCTTCCTGGCTGCTTATAATATTTTCTCCTTGATCTGGAAATTCTGGAACCTGGCTATAATATTCCTAGGAGTTATCTTTTTGGGATTTTTTTAAAGGAGGTGATCAGAGGATTCTTTCAACCTTTATTTTGCCCTCTGGTTCTAAAACATCAGGGCAATTTTCCTTGAGAATTTCTTGAAGGATGATTTCTAGGTTCTTTTTTTTTTTGATCCTGGCTTTCAGGTAGTCCAATAATATGTAAATTATCTCTCCTGGATCTATATTCCAGGTCAGTGGTTCTCCCAATGACATATTTCACATTGCCTTCCATTTTTTCATTCTTTTGGATCTGTTTAATAGTATCTTGAGTTCATGAAGTCACCAGCTTCCATTTGCTTCAATCTAATTCTGAAGGAATGAATCTCTTCAGTGAGCTTTTGAGATGGTTTTTCCATCTGGCAAATTTGGCTTTTTAAAGCATTCTTTTCCTCACTGCCTTTTTGAGCCTCTTTTGCCATTTGAGTTAGTCTATTTTTAAGGTGTTATTTTCTTCAGTCATATTGTTGACTCTCATTTTATAATTTTCTTGCATCGTTCTCATTTCTCTTCCCAATTTTTCCTCCATTTCTCTTATTTGGTTTTCAAAATCCTTCTTAAGGTCCCCTATGGCCTGTAACTAGCTTGTATTTTTCCTGGAAACTTTTGGTGCAGGAGTTCTGACTTTGTTGTCTTCCTCCTGTTCCATGCTTTGATCCTTTTTGTCCCCAAATGGGAGTGTAAAGTTGGGTTGTTCTGTTGCTTTGCTTCCTTTGCTTGCTCATGTTGCCACTCAATTACTTGATTTTGGGCTTTTTGCCACAGTAGGACTCTGCTACCAGACAGGGGAGCTGTGTCCCAATTGCTGGGGCTTTCTCAGCTGCTGAAGGTATTAGTTGGGTGCCCTCTCTGAATTTTCCACATGCCCTGGCAAGCTGGTCACACAGCCCAGGACCTCTACCCTAGACAGCAATCCAGATCCAAGCAGGTTAAAGCAAGAGTGATTACCCCTTAGACTGGTCACTTGGTCACCCTGCAATCTGCAGGCTGGTAGCTGAAGCTGCCACGTAGCTGCAGCTGCATGGCCATGGCACCTCAAGGTCTTCTCCCTCAAGGGAATAAAAGCCTACTGCACTCCCAAACTACTGGATCCCAAAGTTCACACTGTACTGACCTCTCACTTTTTCCTTAGCATCTGTTCTGGAAACTGCCACAGCTGTTGGTGATCTGAAGTCCCTCCAGCTGGTGGTTGGCTTTGGCTGCCCTGGGGCTAAGACCTCTGGTTCTCACAGGGCTGGGCTTGGCTCCCAGAGCACTGTGCTGGCTGCCTCCTGCCAGTGTGCCAGGCTGTCCTAAGCAGGAGGTTAGCTTCTCTGTGTCTTTTGTGGGTTCTATAGCTCCAAAGTTTGTTCAGAATTGCCTTTTACATGAATTGGAGGAGGTGGAAGCCAGAGCCCCTCAGAAAATAACACCAACCAAATCAATAATAATAGGCAGCACTTATATAATACTTCAAGTTTTGTGAAGTGCTTTACAAATATTTCATTCAATCCTCATAACAACCTTGGCAGTTAGGTGCTATGGTTCTCATTCCAGTTTTACAAATCAGCAGCCCCAGCATGATCAAATAAGTGGGAAAGAGCAGGGAGCAATGATGCAGAGCTTGGTCAAATGATTTGTTCCAGGTTACACATCTGACAAGTATCTGAGACTCTATTTGAACTCAAGTCTTCCTGACTCCAAGTCCAGCATTTGATCTGCTGCAATACAGTGGCAAGGGCACTGGGTTTTTGACTTAAGGACCTGGCCTGTAATCTTGGATGTACTGTTCACTACTTGAGTGACCTTGAACAAATTAATTAACTTCTCTAGACCTTAAGGTTCTCATCTGTAAAATAATGGCATTGGAAAAGATGTTCTTAAAGGTCACTTTCCAGCTCAAATTACTGAAAAACCCTCAAGAGTGGGGTAGGTCTCAATGATCTATTGTAAGATAGGCTTTATTGTTATGTGGATGGCCTGCTATTCTGTTTCTGACTTATATTTTTTTTTTCTGTTTTAAAGACCCAGGTTTCAGTTCACTTACTCTCCATTCCAATTTTTGCTGCCACTATCCCTTCACTGGGATGCTATGTGGCAAACTGGATAGAGTGCTAGGCCTGGAATAAGGAAGAGTCATCTTCCTGGGAAAGTTATTTAACCTATTTGGCTCAGTTTCCTCATCTGTAAAATGAGCTGCAAAAGGAAACAGCAAACCACTCCAGTATCTCTGACCAAAATAGATAAATAAACACCCAAATGGAGTCACAAAGGGTAGGACATGACTGAAAATTACTGAACAACTACACCCCTTCTTCTTGTCCTCATTCCTTCCTATAGAAGGTAATAGAGGCTTCAATTTGTTCTTTGTTTACTTTACATTGTTTCTGAGTGAAACAAGTACTCAGTCCTTTTCTTGGTCTTCTACACAATTTCCTACTGGTGATTATAGAAGAGGCATCCTGGTGTAGTATATGATGTGCCAGCACCAATTAGGAGAACCTGGGTTCATGTCCTGCCTTTGACACTTACCCTCTGTGGTGACCCTGTTTATGCTCTCAGGGACCCAGGCATCTCTCTAAGAATTAAAGGTGCTCATCTGTATTAATAGAAGCATTTCTTACTAAGGATCTTCCTACAAAAAAAAAGTCAAAAATAAAAAATTCCAAGGAAACACATAATGGTTCAAAATAACAAAAGAAGGAAGAGATAAAAGTATATATCTTGTCAACTAATTATATTCTTCTAGGTAAATGCAGAGAACTAAATTTTGATCTTTGATTTCATTCTCCCTCTTTGAATATATTCTTACTTAGACTCATAGAAGTTCAGAAAATATGACATCTGGAAAGGATTTTAGATATCATATAGTTGTAATGGCAATGTAATTTGACCCCTTTGTATTGGCAAGTAAGCAGGTACTTAGCACTTAGTAACTGATCAAGCCTCTGTTGGGAAAATAGAAGGTATGAACTCCTGTCTCCTGTTGCTGACAGAATAGGAAGGGGTTGGCTGAAAAAGGAAGTAGCTAATGCTGTGCACATAAGAAAAGCCCCAGACAGGCACAGTCAGAATTTCTTCAGACAAGAATCCAGTGACAGAGCAACTACAGAAGAGAGAATCAAGAACTGAGCCAGAATTTCCTGAGAACTTGTGGTGGTGGAGCTTCTTCTGAACAGGAGCCCAGGGGGCCAGGAGCCCAGGAGCCCAGGAGCCCCTTCCCCCAGGCTTGATAAGGTGATTCTGATTTTTGGAATGAGCTGCAGAAGACTGAGAAAGTAGTACTGGGATGCAGGGACTTTGTTTGTGGCTTGGTTGAGACTTGAATTCCCAGGAACAGAAATTGTGAAGGATTTGAGATGTACTGGACCCTGTGAACTTCAGTGTGGAGCAGGACCTACCCAGAGAGCTGGACAAGGAACTGGGAGTTGTCTGCCATTAAACTCAGGTGACAGTCTGGTGAATCCAGGTAGAATCTGGGACCATGGAAGGGGATGCAGAGAATCTGAGAACCAGCTCCAAGTCAAGGTGAAAAGACCTCTCCAAGGGAACTGAGTAATGATGAAATTGTAGTTTACTAGTGACCTAGGGGTGGAGGGTTTGTATTTTCTAATGATTGTACTTAGTGATTAATTATATTTAGTAACTGATGACTGAATAAGTAATTGATTTGTAACCTAGGATGCCCCATGAGTGGAAGACCTTGACTATTGTACTTTGAGATGATTGTTCTTTGTTCTAAATAATATGACCACTTTGGTGAAAACTATGTGGCCATTTTAATGATAAGCTGTTGTGAATACTATATTGTGCTTTTCTGTGCTAAGTTGTAATATTGTGAATGCTATACCTTGATTTTCTGTGAATGTTTTGCTTTGTTACTGAATAGAGTGTTCACTATACTGTATAATCAGAAACTTAAAAGCTGTTAACATTAGCATTCTTCTGGAAAGCTGCTTGTGTGTGGCTTTTCAATAGTCTAACCTCCTGATTTTACAAATAAAAAAAACTGAGACTTATGAAAGTGAAATGACTTGCCTGAGGTAAAACAGATACTGGTAGCAGATCCACTGATTAACCTCAGGTCTTCAAATTCCCAGTACAGTGAATGAACCCTACCCTAAATTGTAGTCTTTTTATTCATCAAGATATTGTTCACCACGGCATTCTATCTCCTTCACTTAAGCTCCCCAGGTCACTCCTTATTTTAGTCCTGAGGGCAGGGCACTAGTTGGATCCAAGATGTTACAGCAGGATTCATTTGTAAATTAGAGGAAACACTAGACTAGCAGTCTCTTTTTTTACGTAGCCTTCCTTCTTTCCATCAACTCTTATGGACCCATCAACTATTAAGTTCCATATACTCTTTTTGTTGTTGTTGTTGTTTTTGCTTTCTGGAAAGCAATTGGGGTTAAGTGACTTGCCCAGGGTAACATGGCTAGTTTTGTGCTAAGTGTCTGAGGCTGGGCTTGAACTCAGGTCCTCCTGACTCCAGGGCCTGTTGCTGCTCTACTCACTGCACCAGCCAGCCACCCCTAAGTCCCATATACACTTAATAGTTTCTCCTTCCAAGTATTTGATTTAATTGCCCCTCTGTAGAGAGCCTTCTCTCTCTATCTTTATTCCTCTTCTATTTTCCCCCTCTTTCCTTCTCTTATCCACTGCATCCTTCTGTGCTGGATGACCTCTATATAACTTTTGACCTTAATCATTCTCTTCTCCTGATAATCTCTTTTCTCTAGGTTCTTGTGAAAGTACTTTCTTTGGATTTTCTCCTAATTCTCTGATCACTTTCACTTTCCTTTGCTGAATCTTTATCCAGATCATGTCCACTATGTGTGTCTTTCCAGGATCTGTCTTGATCTCTGTTCTCTTTTCATAGACATTATTTCACATGGTGATTTCATCAGTTTCCAAAGATTCCTTTATCATCTCTATGCTGATGATTTTTGGATCTACATGTCTAATCCTAACCTCTCTCATGACTTCTACTCTCCCTTCTACAACTGGCTTTTTGACATCTCAAACAGAATGCCATATAACATAAACGTAATATTAAAAAAAATTGCACTCAAAATTTTCCAAGACTTCAGGGCAGCTAGGTGGTGCAGTGAATAGAGCACTGGCCCTGGGGTCAGGAGGACATGAGTTCAAATCCAGCCTCATTCATTTAACACAAAAACTAGCCGTGTGACCTTGGGCAAGTCACTTAATCCCAATTCACTCAGTTGTCAAACTGATCTTTTTAAAAGCCCAGGTCTAATTCTCCTCTTCCCTTTCTCTACCAGCAATCCATAAACTCTACTGGCTGCTTATTAAATCTAGCATCAACAAAATAAAATAAAATTCCTTCTTTGGCTTTAAAAGCTTTCTATATCCTACCTATTCAGTCTTCTTACACAATGCCTCCCACCCCATATTCTGTGATCTAGTGCTGGCCTTTTTATTCTTTCTCTCATAAGATACTTCATCTTCCAACTCCAGGTTCTAACACTGGTTCTCCATCATAGTAGGAATTCTCTCCCTCTTCATCTACATCTTCTGCCCTCTCCATTATCCTTCAAATCACATCTAACACCTCAGTTACTACAAGAAGCTTCTCCTGACCCCCTTAATCCCAGCTGGCCCTTTCTCTGTGTTATGTCCACTTCATCATGTATATAGCTTGTTTGGACATTGTTGTTCAGATATATATTACCCCCATTGGATTGTAAGCTACTTGCAATCAGGGACTGTCTTTTGCCTCCCTTTGTATCACCAGTACACAGTAGGTGTTTGATAAATTCTTAATGTGTTGACTATATTACATTGCCTCTCAAATATCTATGCTACTAGTCAGTATTTGTGAAGTTTTGAAGGTTTAAGGGATAGAGGAAACACCTAGAAACAAGGGGCAATATTCATCTAGAATAACATTACTGTCAAGTCTCATTCTTTTTTTACCTCTCTTGCTTGAGTTGCTTTCCTTTATCACAAAGCAGTTTTCACAAAACCACAGTTTCTTGATTGGTGTAAGAGCATTGTAATTATAGCGTTTATAGGATTCTTCCATGTACCTTCCCTTCTAAACTTGACAGCTATATAGCATAGGCCAAATTATTCTGAAAGGAAATTTGACAGCTCACACAAGGACAAGGTGTTTTAGCAAGTACAAAACAGGAAAACTTCAGGTATGATCATGGGGGAATTTAACCTGATTTTTTTTTCTTGTTAATAGACCAATTCTAACTTCAAACCAATTATGTTGACACTTTACTTTAAAGAAATTCTAATAAAAACTATAAAACTACCTAAACTAACAGAAATAATAAAATGTACCATAATGGAAAGATTCTTATTCAGTGTTTACTTTCACAGTAACATACTCTAATTCACCCTAGAGCCAAGTCATACAGTGAATTTCATATCACCTTGTACAGACAGTTCTGGGCTTGGGATTACTTGTTTATATTTTCCTTATAGATGCTTATGAGAGCCTTACAACAAATGACCAGAGTAAAAGGCAAAAGAAATAAGGGATTCTTTCTGTCTGACTTCAGAAATTGGGTAAAATAGAACATGTAGAAAAAAATCGCACATAGTGTCTACAAAAGTGTTATCAAGCCCCACATTTCATTTTTAAAAAGAGAAGTAATTGACTAATTTTAGGGACAATTAATAAGCTATGTCATAAAAAGGTCATCACCCTCTGAAAATGATCATTAGGCTACTATTACCATCACTTAAAGTGCCTTTCTTCAAGAATTTAGATATGTTCTCCATATGCCTTTTAATTAAGTTATTAATCTTTACAACATGCTTATGAAATAGCTAAAATGTGCTCTGTGAGAAGAAAAGTTTAAAAGTGATAGGAAAGTGAAAAAGGAAAAGCGAGCAAGGGAATGTGTAAGTTGCCTACATTAATCAAGAAGAAGAGATTTAGAAGGTATGTTCACCACAAAAAATTTAAATTGTCCTTTTTAAATCATTTTTTGAAATTTTAAGCTGACAGGGTAAAAAGGCTTAATAGCCAATTTAACCCATTTCCCCTCTTTAAGCAAAAATATCTTCAGAGATCCCTCATATAAGTTGCTATAAAATAAGTTGGAAGTAATCAGATACTATATTTATTTGCCTCTATAACACATGAGAAGAAATCTTTATACATCTCTAAACATTGTGGTTTTATGCCTAAATCATGCAGAAATATTCATAATACATAAACATGAATATAAAAAGTTAAGCGTATATATGTATACATATCTAAGTATATGTAATATATATTTTATATTTATATGTATGTATATATATACATATACATATTTCTATAAAATACCTAAAGTCTTGGTGTTTTAATAGTTTAAAAATACACTCACACTCACTCACTCACACATATTTGAGATATCAAATCTGGCCAGTTCTTTTTGTGCTGGATATGAGATGGAGTAAAGGGGAATCATCTTTCTAGATAGTGTGAAGAAATGTATGTTTTGTACAAAGTTTGAATATAAGGAGAAAAGCCAGATTTTCTTTATTATTGTTATCACTAAGGTCTTTAATTTGTTCCTTAATAAATACAGTGGCATGCCAGGCAGGAAAGAAGAGTGGCTCTGAAGCCACCCTTAGGAAAGGGACATTATTAAATTTTTTTCTATTCAAAGCCATCCTCCATTCAGCTGCCTAAGTGATCTCCTAAAAACCTAAAATGACTCTGTACCTGTGTAAGTTCATTGTTAAATAAACTCCAGGGACTCCATGTTACCTCTGGCATTGAATATAGGGTCCTCTGTTTAGCATATAAAGTTCTGCAACCTGATTTCCTTCCTACCTTTTCTTTCTTCTTATATTCTACTTACCTCACCAACTCCACACTCTCTATGTTCCAACCACACCAGTCTGCTTGCAATAGTTGCCAAAGGACACTCCATCTCCTGTTACCATGTCTATGATCTGACTGATGCCCATTCCTGGAATGCTTTCCCTCTTACTTCATCTTCCAGTCTTGAATTCCTAGGCCTCCATTTACATTCATCTTAAGTTCCACTGTTTACAGGAGTCCTATTCTTTTTATCTTATATATTCTGATTTATACATATTAGTCCCTTTATTAGAATAGAAGCTTCCTGAGGCAATGATTGCTTTGTTTTTCATTTTTAGTTATATTCCCAGTTGAGCATAATACTTCATAAATATTAATTACCTCATGAAAGTTTGTTGATTGATTAAAGAAAAAAAAAATATATATATATATATATTTTATTTTTTAGGGAATTAGAACCCATGGGTTAAAGATAACAGTATTTGCTGTTGTAGAAGGGGAGGGGATGGATTTTGAGGCAGAGAAGACCATATATCACTGCTGCTGCTGCTGCCTTACTTTCTGTTGCCTATTTAGTATTATTCTAATACTTTTGTTATGTCGACACGTATAATAGGTAATGGGCATTCATAGATGCAACTGGGCACCAATTTCCACTTAAAGTACATGTTGAAGCATTCAATCTAATCCAACTGGTATTTATTAAATACCTATTATCCTTATGGCATTGTTGTAGATTCTAGGGATAGAAATTTTAAAAAAATGAACAAACCAACAAAAGATCTCAGTCAGCAAAGAACTTGTGCTCTCCTAGTCCTCAACTACTCAAATTCAAAAGACACAGAATATTGAAAAGTCATGATGTCATCCTATTCCACCACAGCATGAACAGATGATACTCCCCCCTCCTTATCTAGTGTTTTCCTTTTACCAACAAGATGCTATTCATTTACCAGGCTATCCCTGTAACGTGGAAGAAAGTGTATAAATACAAATGGCTCCATTTTCTTTAGAGAGATCTTGGGATTTAATACCAAACATTCAATGCTCATGACAACAGAGCAAATTCCTCAGATGGTTCATCCTGTGAAGAGCACTTATTCTTGCTGTTGCTCAGTCAACAACAAAAGGAAAAACAGTATAGGAGCTCTGGCGCATTATACAATACTGTGTTGTTGTTGCTGTTGTTGTTGTTGTTGCTGTTGTTGTTGTTGTTG
>NW_027186645.1:4751610-4825001 GCF_028583685.1 Petaurus breviceps papuanus | reverse complement strand
TGTTGTTGTTGCTGTTGTTGTTGTTGTTGCTGTTGTTGTTGTTGTTGCTGCTCCTGCTGCTCTAATACTATTTCAATTCCATGGGCAGAGCTTCTAATTAATATTTTGATGTAAACAGTTCCTGCATCTGATATACTAGTGTGGTCAAGATAGTGGTCATGACTACTTTTTATAATGGTTTGATGTCCTTAGAAAAGATGTCTCTTTATGAACAGATAAATGGTTTGCATATGAGTGGGATTCCTCATACATTGTTTTTTCTGGCTAAACTTGCCACTGTCAGTTTCAGACATGAATTAATGCAAGATCTTTTGCAATCAATCAGACCAAGGAGGTGAATCAGGGAGTTCTCATAGAAACATGCTGTGAAGACAGTGTAATATCATCTGGGATCTGAGAAGGCTGAAAACTCTCGGCATCAACATTACAGGCTGCTCTTTCAAATTCAGAGAAAAGTTCAGTGATAAGAAAGTGAACAAAAGAATGGGGCAAGGAATACACAGCCTCTTATAGAAGTTGAGGATGTAGGCTGACCTCAAGAAAAGAAGCCCTTCCACCAGTATAGATGGCATGACTAGAGAGGTACTTAGGGGCTGGCTGACCTCCATGTCTAGAATCCTTATTTATACCTCTTATCCCCAGTCTTCTTCAAAACTCAGCTGGAATACCATCTTCTCCATAAGATCTTGCTAGACATCCTCCTCACCCCAAACCAGTTACAAGTACCCTTGACACAAAAATCAACTTGCATTTAATTTCTACATATCTGTATGTTTACAAGTTGTCTCTCCCTAAAGAATTAAGCTCTTTGATGTTAGGGATTTTTTGCATTTGTCCTTGGCTCCTCAGTATCTAATAGAGTGTCTAGAAAATTATAGGCCCTATACATTGTTACATATGCTTGTTTATTTATTAATTCAGTATTAAGTTGGTTGGAGATGCTCGAAGGGTAGAACTAGAATGTCAAAGGCCTGAATTCTAATCTAGTCTCAAACCTTTATTCACTGTGCAATCCTGGGCAACATTTCATTCATGCCCCTCTGCCTCAGGTTCTTCACCTATAAAATGGGGATATAAAATAACACCTACTTCCCATGGTTCTTTGTTCTAGCCATGCCATTAAATATTTATAAAGATGTCTGAAAACCTTAACATGTTTTCTGAAGTATTATCATTATTTTCTGCATCAAAAACAATAGCTTGTTTTTTTCTCTATTTGTGCATACCTCTGTAATAATTAGTGCCTTGACTTATGATGAAAAATACTCTCCATCCCAGAGAAAGAACTGATGTTATCTGAATACAGAATGAAGCATACTTTTAAAGAAAAAAATTTCTTTATTTTTCTTGAGTTCTTTTTTCTCTGTTTTCTTTTACGATGTGACTATTATGGATATGTTTTGCATGACTACACTTGTACCACCTATATAGAATTGCTTGCTTTCTCAATGGGGGTGGTGTGGAGAGGGAGGAAGGGAGAGAATTTGGAACTCAAAGTTTTAAAAACATATGTTAAAAATTGTTTTTACATATAACTGGGTAAAAGTAAAATACTAAATTTTTTAAAGTTCCTTGTTCTGAATAGTACATAAATGGTTCTTTAAGGACATGTCACATTTGGGGAGAAAACAGAAGTGCAGTAATATAAAATTAGGAACCCTCAGTGGTTAAAAAACAACAAAAATAAAATTACATCTAAATAAAACCAAAAGCAAAAACCAAACAAAAAATAGTGAGTTGATGTTCTTCATACCGTAACAGGGTCCACATATAATAGTACCTAAAACATAGCATAATAAACTTAGATGAAAATAAATAATTGCTCCAAAACCTGAGAAGCACCTCACTCCAATGTTTCTAACTTCCAGAAATGAATTTGCCCATTAGGTGAGATAGTGACATTAGAATGTATGAAAAATCAAAACTGAACATGACCCAAATGACAAGGGAAAGACACATGATGGGTGTAAAGAGGCTATGGTGTATTTTGAATGATGATAAATATATCCTAATTACTTAGGCATTTTTAATAGGTCTATAATTTCATTTGATAAGTGATACCCATGAAGAAAATCCCTATTCCAAAGCATTTCAACAATTATTCTGCATCTTAGAACTATGTGGGAGCATTGAGAAGTTAACTGACTTGCCCAAGATGACTCAGCCAGTAAGCATTTTAGGGGGAATTTTAGAGAATCCTTTTTGGGCTCTATTTAAGATGTACTCCATGACAATTCCAATATTCCATGAGCTCATGTAACCTCAAGTAAAAATTTCTTTCTTTGGGATTTGGTCTAATCCAGATGTTCCTCAGTAAGTCTACCTACAATAAAAGATATTCAGATAGTGTTCATTTTTCATAGAACTTTAAGAAATTAATAAAGTTTCATAAAATCTTAGGAAAAGAGTATTATCTTTTCTTTGCCATTCAATCAAAATGAAATCTCACCTACCATGAAATTAAAGGACCCTAAAGGCCATATAAAAAATAGAAATGAGGTTAATGCAGTGTCTACACACTACAAAGATTGAATTTAGTGAAATTCCTTATTTTGAAAATTACTAATTATTATCAGAAAGCACACATTTTCCATTCTTTTACTTTTTTCTTCTACTGTCTGTTCTCTTTTTGAAAAAATAAAACATAACATAAACCTGATACAGCAATATTTCATGGTAGTTGAAGAAGCAAAGTTATAATTGGTATTTAAAAATTCCTAACAATTATAGCTGCACTGAACTGAAATAGGATACCTTAAAGGTGGACGAGGGATTAACGACAACTTGGGGGCCTTATTTATAAGATGGTTCAGACAGAGTTAGGAGGAAAAATACCAAAACTCTTTTACCTCTAGGTGGAATCTATGAAATAGCAAAGCCTAAGGTAAAAAGGACATCCAGGTGAACTCAAACAGTGATGCTTTGACATAGAGGTGTCAAAAATGGCAGAGATGGGGTGTCTAGGTGGCCCAATGAAAAGAGCACTGGCCCTGGAGTCAGGAGGACCTGAGTTCAAATTCAGCCTTAGATACTTTACACAAAAACTAGCTGTGTGAACTTGGACAATTCACTTAACTCCAATTGCGTTACCTTGTCCCCTCCAAAAAGCCAAAAAAAAAAATGGCAAAGTTATGAAGATTCATAGAAATCAAAAATTCTAGAAATTGAGAGATTTATGATAGGAATTAAGAATTACTGACAAATATGGTTAAATAATAATTAAAGAGACTGAATTTATTGATCAATGTGGATGGTGTGAGGAAATGGTAGTAACAATGTCAGACTTCACTGTATGCTCCTAGCATATAGCACTTAAATTCTTAGGAGTTATAGGCTGATGACTAGAATTATATATCAGACACTCGCTTTCTTTAATAAACTAAAAAATGATGAATCACTGTGCTACAAATATGATTCTCACCATATCCTTCAGAATTCAACAACAGCATTACTATACTGGTGCTGAGGTATGTTATAAAACTCTATCGGTACTTAATAGACAAAACAGTTTCTTGTTATCATCCAACTCTAACATTGGCCCATAGAATCATTTTTAAAATAAATATTTCCATACTAATACTCATAATCTCTAGATTACATAGGATGAAAGGCTTTCAAAACATAGAGACTTACAAAAATAAATAAATAAAAATTGTATAGGAAAAGGCATTACATATTCCTAGTGTCCTGTCTGCTACTAACCCACAGAAGATGGGCTTACTTGAAAAAATAAGTAATTTTCTACCTACTCAGTAGTCTGCAGAACATTAAATATAAATGAATAATAAAAGAGTAACTACTCCCAGAACTATTTCTATCTGCACTTCATTGGAAAGGAGCATGAGAAAGAAGAGGAAACATCATTTTAGACAGAGTTCTTTCCTATACCTGTATTTACATAGCATTGATTAATTAAAAAATTAATTTTTATAATATATAGCCAATATAACCATACTTAATGCTTATAATCCCACAACTACGTGGAATAAAAAGCTTTCAAAATATAAAGAATTAGTTGAAGACATTAAAACCACATGGGAACAGAAAAAGGCACATGTCATCTCTGTAGTTCTATCTGCTACTGGATTTATCTTGAAAATACTTGCAATGATTTTAGGGAACATGGGCATTTGTTGCAAAACTTATTCAATGATAAAAATAATTAATCATTTTAATCATTTGTGTGGTTGTGTAGTTAGTCGTATAATAAAATAAAGAAAGTAACTTGTCCTTGGACTATTTACATCTCAATTCTATGAAAAGATGTGAAACATAAGATGATAATGACAATAATGCAGAGTCATGCATAATAATACATGTAATACATACCTAATAATACATAATTAATTTGCTATGTTTCATGAGCTGACAGAATTTTCTGTAATATAAATACAGACTTCGAATTGTCCTATTAAAACTGAACTGCTATTGCAGACTAGCTCTTGAAAACAATTGTCTATATATAAGTCATAAAACTTAAGAATAATATTTTTAATATATGCCTTCATCCCAATCTTCCTATAAAAACTGAAACTGAGTCTAGGTTACTTAGCACACTTTAGATTTTTCTTTTTGCCTTTTGGAGGGAGGAAGATAAGGCAATTGGGGTTAAGTGACTTGCCCAAGGTCACACGGCTAGTTTTGTGTTAAGTGTCTGGGTCAGGATTTGAACTCATGTCCTCCTGACTCCAGGGCCAGTGTTCTATTCACTGCACCACCTAGCCACCCCTTTAGCACATTTTATCTGGTTAATGTTGAATATATAATACTGAATATTCAAACTCATATCTTTTCTACTCCAAAGTAGTCTTTCCATTACAGTGTACTATATCAGAGAAATCTATTAAAGTATAGTTAAGAAACAATTCCTTTAAATTTCTAAATATTTAAAATATTCCTAAATGATTAATGGCCAAAAACTTATTTTACTTATATAGGCAACTCTCTTAGACTATAATTTTCAGAGATGGTGCATTGCTGCTCTGGTAGAGGAAGTTTCATGACCCTGGAGTTCACTTTGCCAATAAAATCTCCAGTCCAATCAGTATCCATTAACTATTCAATCAATTGTTGAAGACAACCTGGTCATCATAAAGTCAAAAATATCCCATTAGTCTCTTTTCAGTATAATCTAAAAACATAGACTTATTATATGCTCTCATCATCTCACCACACATTTTTCCTGTGTATAGCACATTGTGACAATTAACAAATTTATCTCAAATTCTCCTGAGTGACTATTTAGCCACCAGAGTGAAATATGTCATTTTGTTTCTCTATTTGTGGTAGAAGAATGTGGCTTTGACATAAAGTACCAAGAGACAGAATTTCTGGGTAATTGATAATTTATTAATTATATTAGCTATACTAATTGATAGTCAGTAGTTTCTCTAAGTAACCAAAGACCCCAAAGGAAACTGAAATGACCTAAATACCTTCTGAAAGGGAATTCTCCTGATAAGTGAAAATCAACTCAAATTGGGAGAGTTTAATGGGAAGGTAGGCTAAAAGTCTTCAACTCACTCTACTGAGAACATGGGTAGATCATGAGACTCAGCAGCCTTCAGCAATCTGGATCTCTCTGGCCAGTTTTCTCCTTGAGCTGGGTCACCCTAAATTCTAATATAGGGCACTAAGGACAAAGACTCCATCCTTCAGGGTAAGAGCTAGCCCAGGCTGGACTTTGCTTATATCCTAAATAGAAATTAGGTCTCCTATTTGGATGGGATCCCACCCAAAATAGATGAGCATATTCTTTGAAAGCTAGGCATAATCTCATTAATCAGTCATGCCCCTTCAGAAAATGACCTTAATCTGAGTTGGACCTTTACAGAAAATAGAAGGTAAAAAAGTGGATCACAATTAATAATTACTAATATAACAGTATATTAATTCTCTTAGCTTCATAGTTCAAAATATTATTTTGATATGTGACATGCAGGTTTAGAAAAACTTCAGTAACTTTATCTTTGTAGGACCAACAGAGGAGAGACTACATCTTTCCTCATGGGGAGAAAATTTTGATCTAGATTTCAGGTAAGTTCCCAGTATATTGGTATGAGTTTCTTAAATATATAGTTCTAAGTCCAAAAGATAAGATAGGTTATTATGTAAAATTTAGGAGAAAACTGTGAATTTTTTTTCAAAATATCTTTAAAATAAGTATATAACTTTATAAAGTTGTTAAAATAGCAACAATAAAGTACAATATACATTTGGGGCAAGATATATCTGAAATATGTTTTGGAAAGTTTCTTAGATTATTACATTGCTTTTTTAATAATCTATTTTGGTTTTATTCTGTGGAACAGAATTAAAGAAATATGTTTCTATATGACCATGAGTAATTATCTTAGAATCAGATTTTGTGATATGGAATGAGTTTGAGTATTTAGAATTTCTTGGCATTAAAAAATTTCATGTATTGTTACAAATATTATACTAGGATCACATATTCCCTTACTTTGGATCTCTCTTAGTCATTATTACTCTTTACTCTCTTATTTCCTAGTTCTTTTTTTAGGTAGCATAAAGAAATCTGGGGGGGGGGGATGCAGAGGCAAGATGGTGGCATAGAATCAGGAAAGCTCTATGTGCTCTCCCCGTAACTACCTCAAATGCCTATAAAAGATGACTCTAAACAAACTTTAGGACTACATAACCCAAAAAGTGACCAAGAGAAACAAATCTCCCTTTGAAGGTATCCTGGCAGGTGTACAGGTAGGGTCCATTGCAGAATGCTGGGAGCAGAGCCCAGACCTACTGAGCTCTCAGTTTTAGCCTCAGGGAAGCCCAACCAGCCACAGCTGGAGTGGACCTCAGGAGAGTGGATCAACAGCAGCTGGGGTGGTTTCCAGAATTATCAACCCATAAATGACAAAGACAAAGTGAGAGGTCAGTGTAAACTTTGGGAACAGGGAGTTCAGGATGGTGGTCTGGCCTCTGCTCCTGGAGGGAGAAGTAGCTGAGATGCAGTGACTGCCACTGCATGGCTGCTTCAGAGCTCCTGGCCTGCAGATTACAGGGAGACCATTCAGAGGGGTAATCACTCTTGCTTTAACTTGCTTGAATCTGGATCACTGTCTAGGATGGAGGTCCTGGGGTTTGTGACTAGGTGCCAGAGCAAGTGGATGCTTCAGAGAGGGCACCCAACTAATAGCTCTGGCAGCTGCAAAAGCCCCAGCAATTTGGGACTAAGCTCTCCTCTCTGGAAGCAGAGTTCTACTGTGGCAAAAAACTCAAAAGTCAAGTAATTGAGTGGAAACATGAGCAAGCAAAGGAAACAAAGCAAGCTCAGCAATCTGACTGTAGATTCCTATTTTGGGGACAAAAAGGATCAAAGCATGGAACAGGAAGAAGACAGTGAAGTCAGAGCTCCTGCACCAAAAGCTTCCAAGAAAAATATGAATGGGTTACAGGCCATAGAGGACGTTGAGAAGGCTTTTAAAAGCCTAATAAGAGAAGTGGAGGAAAAAATGGGAAGAGAAATGAGAAAGATGCAAGAAAATTATGAAATAAGAGTCAACAACCTGAATGAAGAAAGTAACACCATAAAAAATAGACTAACTCAAATGGCAAAAGAGGCTCAAAAAGGCAATGAGGAAAAGAAGGCCTTAAAAAGTTGATTTGCCAGATGGAAAAAGAATCTCAAAAGCTCACTGAAGAGAATCATTGCTTCAGAATTAGATTGGAGCAAATGTAAGCTACTGACTTTATGAGAAATCAAGATACTATTAAACAGATCCAAAAGAATGAAAAAATAGAAGGCAATATGAAATATCTCATTAGAAAAACCAGTGACCTGGAAAATAGATCCAGGAGAGATAATTTTAAAATTATTGGACTACCTGAAAGCCATGATCAAAAAAAGAATGTAGAAATCATACTTCAAGAAATTCTGAAGGAAAATTACCCTGTTTTAGAACCAGAGGGCAAAATAGAGGTTGAAAGAATCCACCAATCACCTCCTGAAAAAGATTCCAAAGAGAAAACTCCTAGGAATATGATAGTCAGGTTCTGGAATTCCTAGATCAAGGAGAGAATATTACAAGCATCCAGGAAGAAACAATTTGAATATTGTGGAAACACAATCAGGATAACATAGGATCTGGCAGCTTCTACACTGAGGGACAGAAGGGCTTGGAATATGATATTCGGGAGGTCCAAGAAGCTGTGATTAAAACCAAGAATCACCTACCCAGCAAAACTGAGTATCATGTTTCAGGGGAAAATATGGTCATTTAATGAAATAGAGGGCTTTGAAGCTTTCTTGATGAAAACACCAGAGTTGAATAGAAAATTTGACATTCAGATACAGGAAGCAAGAGAAGTATGAAAAGGTAAACAGGGAATATAAATCATAAGAAACTTATCAAAATTCAACTATTTACATTCCTACACAGAAAAACATAAATATATATATATATAATATACATATATATTATTTACATAATATATATATATATATCATATACATATATATTATTTACATAATATATATATCATATATAAAAATATATTAAAATATAAAAAAACAAAAAAATAATTGTAACATGAAATTTTTCTCAGTATGAGAATAGTTGAAGGGAATATAAATGTGCATATATATATACATATATATTTATGTGTGTGTGTGTATATATGTATGGATACAAACATATAGCTGTCTGTATAGGATGGCATAAGGGTGTATGAATACATATGTGAGTGTGTGTATATATGTGTACAGGTATACATAGACAGAGGGCACAGGACTAATTGAATAAAAAAAAGGATGATACTTAAAAGGTGAAACTGAGAAGTGAAAGAGGAACATAAAGAGAGGAGATTGGTAGAGAAAGAATGGGATAAATTATCTCATGTAGAAGAGGCAAGGGAAAACTGTTACAATGGAGGGGGAGAACAGGAAGGCAAAAGGGAATGGATCAGCCTTACTTTCATTGAATTTGGCTTAGGGAGGGAATTAAATACACACTAAATAGGGTATCTAACCCTACAGGAGAGTAGGGGGGGAAGGGGATGAGAGGGTGGATGATGGAAGGGGGGAAAGATTGCAGGGAGGGAAGCACACACTTATGAAAAGGTACAGGATCAAAGTACAGAATAGAGCAAGAGGGGTACAGGATAGGATGGAGGGAAACGTAGTCAATCTTTCACAATATATCCACTATGGAAATGTTTTGTGTAGCTACACATGTACAACCTATATTGAATTGCTTATCTTCCCAGTAAGTGTGGGTGATGAGGGAGTAAGGGAAAGAATCTGGATTCAAAGTTTTAAAATCAAATGTTAAAAAAATATATTTTTTTGCATGCAACTGGGAAATAAGATACAAAGGCGCTGAGGTACAGAGATCCATCTTGCCCTACTGGAAAGTCATAGGGGGAATGGAGGAGGATATAGGAGAGAGTAGATCGGGCGAGGGAATATACAGTGGGATCACTGCTTTGGGGTGGTACTTAGGGGAAAGACAGGGAGAAAATTTGTATTTCAAAATCTTGTGGAAATGAATGATATAAACTAAATATAAACATATAATTTCATTTAAAATAAATAAATAGTGAACAAGGAAAAAAAGAAATCTTGGAAGTGTAAAGGATATTAACCATGGTGGTGTTGGTAGTAACATCAGGGAAAACAGACAACTTTTGTTTCCCATTCATAGCAACAAAAATAAATTTAAAAAAAGATTATAATCACAGTGTGTCCTTGCATTAAAAATGTTAAACCCCATGATTTCCCCCATTAATTTTCTACCTTCTCCCCTGGGTCTTGAATGAACTGAAATATGCATACAATCATTTCTTTCGCAAACAGAAAACACTAAAACTTATTTCCAATATAGTACTTAGAATTACAAATATCACAGATCATAACAAAACTTTCCTTAAAATGACCAGAATCATCTCTACAAGTAGTCACTTTAAAATGACATTTAAAGAGAAAGATCAGCAAAGTTTCTGAGAAATAGAAGTGGTTTTACTGAAGAGAGGTGCTGACAAAATAATTCTGAACTCTTGGTAAAGTTTTGAGGTGAGATGAGTTTGGTGATAACGGGTGTACAAGATAATACTAAAACTCCAATGGTTCTATAACTCATTGATGTTGTTACCTCTAACGACCCTCCCACACCTTTTTATTCCCTGCAACCCTATTCCATGTCTTATTACAAATTGTCTATATTAGATCCAGCCAACACAGTGAAGCTCCTTCTCCAGGCCTTTTAACATTAAAGGGGCATCAGTGCTACACCAGGGCTATTTGCAGTGCTCCCTTCTTGGTACATACAGTGATTTTCTTTCCTTACATTTCCATATATATTTCATACTACTTCCTAAAAAATATATGGCTTGGCACATCATCAAAGGTAATGTGATAAGATCTGTTTGTACCCTTCATGTATCTTTTTATTGACTTTTGGACCACTTGAAATTTGAATTCTTCAGAGGTTCTTACAGTACATAATTCATAGCCATATAGTATAACTGTCAGATAATGGTATTTAAAGTATGGGATTTGGTTTCAGAATACATATTGGTAGCATTGACATTTCTATGCTATTTCTCAAATGCATTTTACCTTTCTCTCTTCTTCCCATTCAATTCTGGACTCAGAAAATTGTCTGTTTGCAGTCCCTATCCAAGATACATGCACTAATGAGCTGATTCAGTGGGTTTTATGTTCAATATTTAAATTTCCATGCAAATACAATTTGGTCGATAAGCATGTATCATTCACTTTTTCCTTTGTTGATTATTAGACTGCCTTCTTTTAAGTTGTTTTGGATCTCATTAAGAAAGCTCTGTATTATTCTGGAACTTGATGAAATAAAGTCAATACATGTAGGGCTTATAACATCCACTTAATGTGGATGCCTCAGAGAGGTTAAATGATTTGACGATAATCATGTAACTGCCAACTTTCTGATCTGTGATTTGAATCACATTCTTCTGCAAGTCCAGTACTAGATCTATCACCCTCCACCATCTCTACTTAAATCTAAAATCCTTGAGAGTTTGAATGAATAATATTCATCACAAATCTCTATGTGCCCATTACTGGAGTAGTTTCTGGGAGGGAAGTAAAAGAAGTATGAAACATGGCTTCTGACATCAAGAAACTTATGAATTATTCTGGAAGACATCAAAAAGGAAATTAATCTACAGGAAAATAATTGAAGTGCTGGTCATAAATGCCATACATATAACTTAAAATAGTGTGAATTTGAATAATGCAACCACTTTCTGAGGTTCATTATTCACACTAATAAGGGACTTATGGTTCAATGAAAGACCCTATCAACACAGCTTGGGAAAAAAGAAGATGCAATATAACTGGCAAGATTTAAGCTAGACCTTAAAGGACTGGGAAGATTTGAACAGGTAGAAGTGAAGGTGGAAGATATATAATGGCAATTGAATAGTATAAACAATAAAACCAAAGTGAATGGTAATTAACCTGGTCAATTAGTGGTATGGGGAGAGGAAGAAAGAAGATTGGCCTATTTCGGTGAGATTAGCTTGACTGGAGCAAAAGATTTTTATTGTGAAATACTAACCGATAAAATTGGGTAGACATAGTGGGGTAAGAGGTAAGAGAACCTGAGAGCAAAAAAAGAGTTTGGGCTTGATATAGAAGGCCATTGAAAGCAATTTTATGTTGTTTCACAGGAAAATAATATGGTGAAATGGAGGATATTAGAAAAATTGGGATAGAAGGGTTATACAAGAAAGGAAAGTATCTGGAGGCAGGAAGACAAGTCAGAGACAGCAATCCAGAAGGCAAATAAGAAGTTATTATTAGGGAACCCCAAAAAATGACAAAATGTGAATATTGAATCATAGAGTGAAAATTAAGGGTCAATATCTAAAAAGTTCTAAACCCTGACTTTTAAAAAAGCATTAAATACAAATAAAAGTCAAATAAAATAGATAAATCATTACCCAAACAAGCTTATCTAATCTTCCAGTTCCAAAGGAGATTGAGAGTGATAAATCTGGAAAACAATATTAGTACATGGAAATCTCATGTAATAATCAAATTTTATATGTAAAAGGTGAAGTTTATTTTTTCCCTAGTTTAGTTTTATGTGAAGGGAAAAGAAGGGCAATTATTATCTCTAAACTCAGATCCTAAAATATACACAGTCATTTTAAATCAATTTTATAATACTAATAAATACAGAAACCCATTATCTTGTGATTTACTAGGGTACTCCAGTGTTGTGCTATGGCTTATACCGGTTCACCTAGCAAATAAAGCAGACATATTGTTTCCAATTTCTTTATATTCTGAGATGAGCGATGAGACTGAATAAACAAATTGAGGCTTTCTGATAAAGGACAACAATATTTCCCTCCATCACTCCCCCCACTTCCCCCCACACACACACACACAAATCAATCTCAGGAGCACTGCCTTGTATAGCCATTCAATATATGTCAAGTAAATCAACAAAATGTCACAATTGTTTCAGATCTATAGGATAAAACAAAAAAAAATGGAATCAAAACAATCCTATTTCATAGCAAAAACAAATAAAAAGGCGCAGATCTAGGTCTTGCCAGCTCATTAAATGAATAGGGAAAGAATATTCAGAACCTTTTGAATAAGGTAATCCCTGAGCCAAAAGGACCAATAGAAACAGAAATTCTACAGAAAATGCCTGAGGGAGTTAAGAAAAAGGTTTTTGCCTTATCCAATAAGATTTCTGAGACCAAACAATTCATTTAAATTCAACAAATATTTTTCAAATGCTTATGTGAATGAATAAGACATTGACCTACACGCTGGAGACAAAGGCAAAAAATGAAAGTTTTATTTGACCCTGAAGAAGACATTTAACCTCTGAATGTGTCCTCTTTTATGTAGTCCCCCTCACACACTGAGAGGGAGAGTAGGGGAGAGAGAAGAGAGGACATGGGACTATCCAGATTTGAAGGGAGAAGGATTTGGGGATTTTCCTAGGAAGTGGTGGCAAGAAACAGCTGGGACTGGAGAAAGTTTCACTCAAGGCCAATGTCTAGAGCAGCATTTCTTAATGTGTGTGTGTGTGTGTGTGTGTGTGTGAGTGAGAGAGACAGAGACAGAGACAGAGAGAAACAGAGATAGAGACAGAGACAGAGACACTACTTTGGTAATCTTAGGAAACCTATACACACTTTCTCAGAAAAATATTTTTAAAAATCATAAAGGAAGGAATAAATATCAGTTCAAGATCTGTGAAAATAAAGATATAAAAATATTTTTCCCAAGCTAATTGTGTAGGTCCCCTGAAATCTATCCACTAATTCCCGAGGATCCACTGACTACAGGTTAAGAATGCCTGATGTAGATTAATATTAACGCTAAGGAAGACAGCAGGACTCCTTTTAGAGGCTGAGTACTCACTCCACTTACTCTGATTCCTAATGAATTAGGTCCTTTCCAAGAGAATACATCAACTATGACAGCTTTGATCCTCTTATGAGTCTACCTGCATCCCCATACCTGGGCAGTGAGTACTAGGATAAGTATTCCTAGAATTTCTGCCGCTGTATCTAATGAATAGAGAACTGACTTTGAGCTCTTTCACCCACTCCAAAGAGATCATTGATAGGGACAAAATAAACTCAAAGTGCATACCTCCTGAAACTTTTCTGTCCAGATCATCCTATGATTCCCAAGGTCCAGTAGAGCTGCAACTTGTTAGTCACTCAATACGCATTGTGTTTTGTTTGTCAAGTACTGCTTATATACTTATCGATTCTATGTTAAGTGTAAACATTGTATATCATATTTGAGAATATGTATCTGATTTTCTGGATCACCATCAGCATGATGTCAAGGTCATAAAGCTAGGATTCACTGAAATATAGCAAATTCGTAAGAGGAGGAGGGGTTTCACCAGTAGGTGAGTGTTCAGAGTTGATTTTAAATTGTATAGATCCACAAATCTAACACCTTTTGACAATTTAGAGCAAGCTTGTAGAGTGAGGCAGAGTAATAGGTAACTGACCACACAGCCTCTTCTTGGCACTTTCACTGGTTAAGGCAGGCTTAAACTACTAATACCTTATGCCTCCCCAGTGAGTAGCTATCACAGCCATATGGTGATTAAATGTAATCTTGACATTATAATATTTGAATTACCTCCCATGTTTGTTGTGAGGAAAATGTTAGACTTAATAGGAACTCTTTAAATGACAAGAGAATTTGTTGTGAAGTTTGAAGGAATTGAATCAATTGTCAAATTACTGTTTGTGCTCATTGAAAAAAAAATTCAAAGAAGTGTTTGTTAGGCTGAGCGTTCATTTGTTCTTGTGCCAATGTCTAGTGTTAGTCAAGAGAACAGAATATGAACTGTTTTGACTTGTATTATGGTTTATATGTAGCTATCATGCTCATTCTTTTTTTTTTAATTTAAATGCTTTATTAACTGCTGATTTACATCATTCGTTTCCGCCAGATTTTGAGTTACAAATTTTCTCCCCGTTTTTCCCCCACCTATCCCCCCAAAACAGCAGTCCCACAGGATATCCCCACCTCCAATCTGCTCTCTCCCATATTTTTTCCCATACCCGTTTCAACTTTTCCAGTGGATCTCTATGCCTCAGTGCCTGTATATCTTTTTTCTTAATTACATGTAAGATGGTATTAATAATAGTATGTATATATCTATATATACACACACACACACATATATATATATGAATATTTGATTTTAAAACTTTCAATTCCAGATTCATTCCCTTCCCCCCCCCCGCCACCCACCCCCACTGGGGGGACAAGCAGTTCAGTATAGGTTGTACATGTGTGGCTAATGCAAAACAATAACATAGTAGATGTATTGTAAAAGACTGACTATATTTCCCTCCCTCCTATCCCACCTCACACTTGTTCTATTCTCTACTTTGATCCTGTCCCTTTTCAAAAGTGGGTGCTTCCAACTTCCCTCCCCCACAGGCTGCCCTCCCTTCCATCATCCCCCCTAACATCCCCTTCCCCCCCTATTCTCCTGGAGGGTGAGATCCCCTATTTAGTGTGTATTTCCCTCCCTTCTAGGTTGACCTATTCCCTTTTGCCTTCCTATTCTTCCCCTCCATTGTAACCATTTTCCCTTGCCTCTTCTGTATGAGATAGTTTGCCCCACTCTGTCTCTCCCCATCTCCTCTCATTATATTCCTCTCACCTCTTAATTTCACCTTTTTTAAGTATCATCCCTTCCTGTTAAATTGGTCCCGTGCCCTCTATCTATGTATACCTGTAAACGTATATACACACATTCACATATGTATTCATATGCCCACATACCCTCATATAAAGACATATATATATATATATATGTGTGTGTGTGTGTGTGTGTGTGTGTGTGTGTTTCTAATCCCTTCAACTACTGAGAAAAGTTTCATAGGTTACAATTATTGTTTTTCCATGTTGGAATGTTAATAGTTCAACTTTGGCCAGGTGGCTCAGCGAGCAAGAGCACCAGCTCCAGTGCCGGGACGACCTGGATCAAATCCGGGCCCAGACACCCAGCACCACACCCAGAAACAATAACTGGCCATGCAACCCCGAAAAAGCCACTCAACCCCGATTGCTTCAAAAAAAAAATAGTTCAACTTTGATAAGTTCCTTATGATTTCTTTTCCCTGTTTACCTTCTCATGCTTCTCTTGCTTCTTGTATCTGAATGTCAAATTTTCTATTCAACTCTGGTTTTTTCATCAAGAATGCTTGAAAGGCCTCTGTTGCACTGAATGACCATATTTTCCCCTGAAACATGATACTCAGTTTTGCTGGGTAGGTGACTCTTGGTTTTAATCCCAGCTCCCTTGACCTCCAGAATATCACATTCCAGGCCCTTTGATCCCTCATTGTAGAAGCTGCCAGATCCTGGGTTATCCTGATTGTGTTCCATAATATTCAAATTGTTTCTTCCTGGCTGCTTGTAATATTCTCTCCTTAATCTGGGAATTCCGGAACCTGGCTATAATATTCCTAGGAGTTTTCTTTTTGGGATCTTTTTCAGGAGGTGATTGGTGGATTCTTTCAACCTCTATTTTGCCCTCTGGTTCTAAAACATCAGGGCAGTTTTCTTTGAGAACTTCCTGGAGGATGCTTTACAGGCTCTTACTTTGGTCATGGTTCTCAGGCAGTCCAATAATTTTTAAATTATCTCTCCTGGATCTATTTTCCAGGTCAGTGGTTTTTCCCATGAGATATTTCACATTGCCTTCTATTCTTTCATTTGTTTGGATCTGTTTAACAGCATCTTGATTTCTCATAAAGTCATTAGCTTCCATTTGCTCCAATCTAATTCTGAAGCAATGATTCTCCTCAGTGAGCTTTTGAGATTCTTTTTCCATCTGGCAAATTCGACTTTTTAAGGCATTCTTCTCCTCATTGCCTTTTTGAGCCTCCTTTGCCATTTGAGTCAGCCTGTTTTTTAAGGTATTATTTTCTTCAGTCAGGCTGTTGACTCTCATTTCATAATTTTCTTGCATTGTTCTCATTTCTCTTCCCAATTTTTCCTCCACTTCTCTTATCTGCTTCTTAAGGTCCTCTATGGCCTGTAACCAGCTTGTATTTTCCTTTGAAGCTTTTGGTGCAGGGGTTCTGACTTCACTGATTTCCTCCTGTTCCATGCCTTGCTTCTTCTTATTCCCAAAATAGGAGTGTGTTGTTGGAATCTTCTGTCTGCTTTGTTTCCTTTGCCTGCTCATTTTGCCACTCAATGATTTGACTTTTGGGCTTTTTGCCACAGTAGGACTCTGCCACCAGACAGGGGAGTTTTCGTCCCAAACGCTGGGGTTTTCTCAGCTGCCTGAGGTATTAGATGGGTGCCCTCTCTGAGGTCTCCACACTCTCTGGCAAGCTGGACACACACCCCAGGACCTCCACCCTAGACTGCAATCCAGATCCAAGCAGGTTAAAGCAAGAGAGATGACCCCTCAGACTGGTGCTTGGTCCCCCTACACTCTGCAGGCCAGGAGCTGAAGCTGCCACGTGGCGCTGGCAGGCTGTGCTGGCGCCTCAGCGGTTTCTAGCCCCGGGGGTAAAAGCCATGCACTCCTACTTCCTGGGTCCCAAAGTCCAGACTGCACTGGCCTCTCACCTTGTCCTTCGCATCTATGTATTGATAAATCTGGAAACGGCCACAGCTGCTGCTGATCTGGAGTCCCTCTGGCAGGCAGATGGTCAGGCCCTCCCTGGGGCTAAAGCCTCGGTGTGGGGCTGGGCTGGCTACCAGAGCGCTGAGCTGGCTGATTCCTGCCGGCCTGTCCTCAGCAGGAGGTTAGTTTCTCTTTGTCATTTTGTGGGTTCTGCAGCTCCAAAGTTTGTTTAGAGTCCCCTTTTTACATGGATTGGGGAGGGTGGAAGCTGGAGCAGCGGGAAGGTCATGCTTCTACTCCACCATCTTGGCTCCGCCCCCATGCTCATTCTTGTGAGAAATATCTGCACGTTAAAAGGGATAATTAAAGTCTTAAACTTGGTCTTACCTGGAAGAAGAGGGTGTATCAGGTTTAAGGGTACTTTATTGTGAAACTTTGTTCTTTATCAAGTTAATTCATAGGCTCACTGTGGGCAATAAAACTTCTCAAGATGCTGTGTTAAATGCCAAGCTTTCTACATTACACTTAACCCTCATTCACAATGATGTAGAAGTGTACCTATGGCAAATAGATTCAGTGCTAGTCAGAAAATGCATTGGAGGGGCGGCCAGGTAGCACAGCGAGTAAGAGCACTGGCTCCAGTGTCAGTACAACCTGGAGATCGAATCCCGGGCTCAGACACTTAGCATCTACCCAGAAACACCTGGCCGTGTAACCTTGAGCAAGTTACTTAACCCCAATTGCTTAAAATAAAATGCATTGCAAAAACTTAGTGTTAAAGAAATGTGAGTTATTAAAATATTTCATGCCTAACTTAGTTTACCACCCTTGAATCTGAAAGTTTCCAAATGTCAAATTTTCAATTTGAATATTTACACCTTAAAAATGAACAAACTCTATCAATTGGGCTTTCATTTTTGCTTTTGTTCATTTTTCTAGACTTAAAAAAGAGATACAGAAAATATTTATATTGCAGATTAAGCTTAAAGTGTTTCATGTTTCTAAGAGTCAGATGTTAAATATCTACCAGCATTCCACTGGTTTTAACCATATTTTCTGAGATCAATTGTGTTGTTCTTATTCCAGGGTTTGAGAACCTATAGTACAAATAATCTAAGAAACTTCTCCATAGTCCAACATTAATCTGTGATATTTGTATGATATCAAACTGTCTTTTTCTCCCTTCCTAAAACCTTTTTGACTTTATCTATGGAGCTAAACTAGCTCCCTGAAAATACATAATGTTATGGAGAGCTCTAAGGGATAGGCTGACAGAATGTCTGGCAAATAGTGTCTTTAAAATGAATTAAAGCTCCCTTGTAAACTATTCTTAGAACATAATTAAACTTGAATGTTATTGAATTAAAACCTTTTAAAATATAATTGAAAATGTAAAATGCTAATGGTGATTGTATACTACAAATTATAGATTCTCCCTCATGCCCACCCCCTTCATTGGATTTCCTTTTAAGCTGAATATACACTTCCAAAGGATTAGGGGAGAAAGTGACACTAGTATGTCTCTAAGTCTATAGGAGGGGAGTTTTTGATGTGACTTTCTGTTTTAGACCAATATGAAGGCATTATAGTTTCTAATTTTAAATAATCCATGAAGTCTGAGTGTCACTCAGTTAAGAGTTTTATACCATAGGTGGCAGTTGCCACATATGTAAAAATAAATTTCTCAAGAAAGCCAAGAATACCTTCCAGTTTTGGCTCTATTATTGTTACTAATCTAATACCTAAAATAGTTTTATTGCTCAACTGGGAGAGTAAAGAAATTGAAAATAATATGCATGCTTTATTTGCTAAGTGAACAAAGATTTGCCATAAACTATAGCACAACACTCAGTCTGATAATAAATCAGAGAATAATGGATTCCCTCTTTATTAGCATTGTAAAATTGACTGAAAACAGACATCTCTTTTTCAGAATTTGGAGATACTGTTTACCCCAAATAGACAAGATCCTTCTAATATACTTTTCATTTTCCTAACATAAAGTATGGTAAAATTAATTAATTTAGAATTTTGTTATACAGTGCATCTGTAAATACCCTTAGCATTGGCCAGTGTGTTTCTCCTGCTTAGTTAGACCATGCTTCTAATGAGGAGGAGGTCAAGGGTTTGTTCCCAATGAGCCAGTTAGTTCCACATAAATAAAATTTTGTGGCCACAATCTGCACTTCTAGCCCCAATCAGCTATTTAATAAATGTATTGTTTGTCAGAAATGAGGGAAAGGGGAAATAGATTATTCAATGCACTGCTGAAGGAAAAACAATTCAGATCTCAAGTCTTATTGTTGGTGTATCGGTAGAATTATACTATGGTACATAATATTAGATTTGGAACCACTGTTATAAGTGGTTTTTAGAATTTAACATTTAGTCAAATATAAGCTTATGAAATCTGTATGCACACATGCAAATTGGTTTATTGAATGAAAGTGTTTTTTTTTAAGTTAGTGAATATATCATTAGTTATAGAAAATATAAAACCTGCCATTATTTTTCTAAAGTAGTTAATATGATCTCTAGAAAAAGAAATGTTTTGATTACTCTCTAAATGTTTTATACCAAGTTCGATGGAGAAATGTTTATGAATTGGGTGTATACATTTTTTACTTTCTCCTTAACATCAGTTTCAAAGCTAATAGAATAAGACCTTGCATAGCAGGGACCCTTTAACATCAGTTAACCAACTGTAAATAAGAGACTTGAACTGGCCAAATACCTTTCTTCTGATTCAGTAGGGATAGCCTTCAAAGCTGCCATGAAGCTCACTGAAAGAAATTGCTACTTTTCCATCTTTCTAATATATGGATAATGTTTTTCTATCCTGGAATTCACTTAATGGAAACATTTAGAAAAATTTCCATAAAAACAGGGTTTCAGTGCTTAAAAGACTAAGTTTCAATTAGCTAAAAATATATATTTATGAAGAGCTCTTCCTTCCCCAACAGAACTGTCTAGTTTTTTATTTGCCTTCCCAGCACTTGGCACAGTGATTTATCCTAGTAAGCACTTAATGAAGATGTTTTCACTTATTAAGGCAGCTTGGTGGTACAGTGGATAGAATGTTAGGCCTGAAGTTAAAAAAAAAAGACTTAAAATCCCACCTCAGACACCAGCTGATTGACCCTAGGAAAAGCACCTGAGCTATATCTGCCTCAGTTTCCTCAACTGTAAAATGAGGATTACTAATAGTGTCTACCTCTCAGGGTTGCTATAAAGTTCATATAACATAATATTTCTTTTTTTTTTCTAGAATGGAATGAAAATTTGGATTTGTACTTAGGCAACCTCATGACACTTTGGTGACTCTAGCTTTCCCATTATAAAAAGGTCCTACAAAGGTCCCCAAGATTCTTAGTACTTCTCTACAGCTTAAAGTCTCCTGCCTAACAATTCTTTCACATCTGTGTCATCTGAGATAACTCACTGACCTTGCTCTCCAAGTAGGACACTGGACAGGAAATATGTGGAGAGATCTCTTCTTTTCTTCTTCTAGATCTAGATCAAACTCTCAAACCAGAAAATTCTTTTTTTTTTTTGGTTTTGTTTCTTTGTTCCATAGTAATTTTATGGCAGAAGTCTTTCGAGGATCAAAAACTGAGCAAATATTTCAGAGATGTTCTAACTATACTCTTCCCATGCTTCTCTTGCTTCTTGTATCTGAATGTCAAATTTTCTATTCAACTCTGGTTTTTTCAGCAAGAATGCTTGAAAGTCCTCTATTCCACTGAATGACCATATTTTCCCCTGAAACATGATACTCACTTTTGCTGGGTAGGTGACTCTTGGTTTTAATCCCAGCTCCTCTGCCCTCCAGAATATCATATTCCAAGTCCTTCAATACCTCAGTGTAGAAGCTGCCAGATCCTGGGTTATCCTGATTGTGTTTCCACAATATTCAAATTGTTTCTTCCTGGCTGCTTGTAATATTCTCTCCTTAATCTGGGAATTCCGGAACCTGGCTATAATATTCCTAGGAGTTTTCTTTTGGGGATCTTTTTCAGGAGGTGATTGGTGGATTCTTTCAACCTCTATTTTGCCCTCTGGTACTAAAACATCAGGGCAGTTTTCTTTGAGAATTTCCTAGAGGATGATTTCTAGGTTCTTACTTTGGTCATGGCTTTCAGGTAGTCCAATAATTTTTAAATTATCTCTCCTGGATCTATTTTCCAGGTCAGAGGTTTTTCCCATGAGATATTTCACATTGCCTTCTATTCTTTCATTTGTTTGGATCTGTTTAACAGCATCTGGATTTCTCATAAAGTCATTAGCTTCCATTTGCTCCAATCTAATTCTGAAGAAATGATTCTCCTCATTGAGTTTTTGAGATTCTTTTTCCATCTGGAAAATTTTGCTTTTTAAGGCATTCTTCTCCTCATTGCCTTTTTGGGCCTCCTTTGCCATTTGAGTCTGTGTTTTTTTAAGCTATTATTTTCCTCAGTCAGGCTGTTGACTCTCATTTCAAAATTTTCTTGCATTGTTCTCATTTCTCTTCCCAATTTTTCCTCCACTTCTCTTACTTGGTTTTCAAAATCTTTCTTAAGGTCCTCTGTGGCCTGTAACCAGCTTTTATTTTCCTTTGAAGATTTTGGTTTTCCTCCTATTCCATGCTTTGCTCCTTTTTGTCCCCAAAATAGGAGTGTGTTGTTGGAATCTTCCGTCTGCTTTGTTTCCTTTGCCTGCTCATTTTGCCACTCAATTACTCGACCTTTGGGCTTTTTGCCACAGTAGGACTCTGCCACCAGCTTTCGTCCCAAACGCTGGGGTTTTCTCAGCTGCCAGAGGTATTAGATGGGTGCCCTCTCTGAGGTCTCCACACCCTCTGGCAAGCTGGACACACACCCCAGGACCTCCACCCTAGACTGCAATCCAGATCCAAGCAGGTTAAAGCAAGAGCGATTACCCCTCAGACTGGTGCTTGGTCCCCCTACACTGTGCAGGCCAGGAGCTGAAGCCTCCACGTGGCACTGGCTGGCTGTGCTGGTGGCTCAGCGGCTTTTTGCCCTGGGGGTAAAAGCCACGCACTCCCACTTACTGGTCCCAAAGTCCAGACTGTACTGACCTCTCACTTTGTCCTTCGCATCTATGTGTTGATAAATCTGGAAACAGCCACAGCTGCTGGGGATCTGGAGTCCCTCTGGCCGGAGGCTGGTCAGGCCCACCCTGGGGCTAAAGCCTCAGCATGGGCCTGGGCTAGGCTCCCAGAGAGCTGTGCTGAATTCCTGTCGGCCTGCCCGGCTGTCCTCAGTGGGAGGTTAGCTTCTCTGGGTCATTTTGTGGGTTCTGCAGCTCCAGAGTTTTTTTAGAGTTCCCTTTTTGCATAGATTGGGGAGGGTGGAAGCCGGAGCTGCAGGAAGGTCATGCCATCTTGGCTCCGCCCCCCCTAACATAGTATTTCTAAGGTGCTTTGTACAGTGCCTGGTGCAATAGGCATATAATCAATGCTTGTTCCCTTTCCTTTCCTCTTTGATGGAATTATCTAGCTAGTTTTTTTT
The DNA here is from genome assembly GCF_028583685.1 of Petaurus breviceps papuanus. NCBI lineage: Eukaryota > Metazoa > Chordata > Mammalia > Diprotodontia > Petauridae > Petaurus > Petaurus breviceps. The sequence goes on along the minus strand of NW_027186645.1, from coordinate 4,802,398 downwards.
TTCTATTTGTATCCCCAACATTTAGCACAGTCCATTGCACACAGCATTTAATAAAAGCCTTTTTATGACTTCATTTCTTCTTGTATGTGGAGTCTCAGGACACCATAGTTTGATTGTTATCTTTACTGCTGCTTCACCTGGGCAAATCACTTTATCTCCCTGGGTTTCCAATTCCTCATCTACTGAATTAGATCATTTCAAACATCCTTTTAGCTCTGTTGTTCTGTTCTGAGATGTCATTTCAATATATTTAGTAATCACTGACAGCTATAGACACATAAATACATAATATATAGTGTGTGTTATTTATAGAGTATAACTTTACTGCACTTGATTTTTTAAAGTGAAATTGTTTTGGAATATATAAAGCAAAGTAAATTTCTAATACACCACATTTTGTAGTAATAGTGTCTTTAATGATAATTCAAATGAACTAGCTGCCAAAATGAATAATGCATGTCTTTATACACTGTACATACTAAAAAAAGCAATCTTCACATGTATGACTTTTAAATTCTATCTCAAATTCAACATTTCATTATGGGATATAAAAATCTGATTATAGTTTCATAATTTGTATTGTAAAGAACTGTGCTACCAGATAAATGATGCCATTTATGTACAAAATATTAATATAAAATTGTTATTGTAAGTAGATGTTTGAGAATGCCTTTTAATGTTTATTATATGATTCACATAATGGCATATTTACACAACTGGTACCAATGTAGAATATGGTCAGATGTAATCCACTCCCACTTTTTATTATTTCCTTATTCCTCTGACAAACTTTCCATTCACCTTGGTTTTCTGACTTCTGAAAAAGGAAGGACAGAGGTAGGAAGGAAGGAAAGAAGGAAGGAAATGAAGATTTATGAAGTACCTACTATGTGACAGGAACAGTATCAAAAGCTTGATAAATGTTATCTCAACCCTGAGGTAATATTGGCCTCATTTTACAGTTGAGGAAATTAAGGTGGACAGAGGATCAGTGACTTTTACAGCATCATACAGCTAGTAAGTGTCTGAGACCAAGTTCAAATTCAGGTCTTCACTACTCCAGGTCCAGTGCTCTATCCATTATACCACTTAGCTACTTCAAAGATTCAGGGATGGGAAAAGGAAGAGTAAGTAAAGTTATCATCAAGGTTAGCTGATCAAATGAACTGAATAAGGAATTTATTAAGTGCTTATAATGGACAAAACCCCTTGTTAAACATTGATGATGGAAATAGAAAAATAAAGTACTCACTGCTCTCAAAGAGTTCACCTTCTAATGGGGGACACAATATATATGAAAGGTCTCAGCTTGCAAATCAGATGTAAAAATCTGATGCTCCTTAACATGATTGGGTAAATCAACTATTGATGTTTCATCTCTAATGTCTCTTCCACTAGTAAAAGTATATCCATATCTAATGTTGACTCATATGACAGTGCTAAGTACTTTGGTCATAAAACTTTCATTTCTTGATCTTCAGTTGCTGTGGCTGTAGCACCTGTAGGAACAGTTGCCAGGTGGCATCTCTACCAGGCTTCCTTCTCAGTATGATACGTGAGAGTACCAGGCTCAGAGCAAAGCTATTCCCAAGGCTTTCAGATTCAGGGTCCTGGACTGTCTCCATCAGGAGAAGGTGATGAAGCTCGTGGTGGTGATTTAACATGCCTGGCATATCCCATCTTCTCTCTCTCTCTCTCTCTCTCTCTCTCTCTCTCACCCTCTCTCGCTCTCTCTCTCTCTCTCTCCCCCCCCCCCTTTCATGCTTCATGTAGACTGGTATGCCTGCCATGTGTTGTTTGACAATTGGTGGGGATGGTTTTTTGCCCCTTTTCTATAGGAGCTGCTTCCCTGAATGATGATTGAAAGGGCTAGGCTGAAAGGATGACCAGGGTTCTGGGAAGACCATGACTGTTAGTAGTTGGTGGTGGTGGTGGTGATGAGGCAGGTGGCCTCCCTCTCTATGCTGGTCTCCAAAGAGAAATTTCTTGAAATAACTTAGGAGTCAAGCTAGAATTAAGGGATATGTTGAGATCAGGATTCCCCCACATTTGCTGCTTCTAATGGTTTGTTTCTTTTCCCTCTCTAGACTTAATCTTGAATAGAAACTAGAAGTAAATAGATCGGTTCTTGAGAAATGAAGGCTCTCTGTCCTCTATAAATCTTTTGAACCAACTATGCCCCTTATGATATATTAGCCCTTATAATATATGGCTACATTAAAATGAGGGTCTTGGTAAATGTAACTTAGGTCACCCAAATCTTGGTCAAAGTGATATCATTGTCCTTAATCATCTGTCTTGACCAAAGGGAGAATCAGCATTTTCCCAGACCTGTCTGAACAAATACAATGAGTAGGAATATACCCAAACTCAACTCACACTTTCTTTTATTGTCTGATTAGATCTTGGTCTGGGTAAATTTTAAGAGATATTTCTCACACTTTTGTGTGGGTTTCTGAATGAGAAAGTAGAAAAGGGGAAAAACCTTGCTCCTCATATAATAATTTATTACTAAATTTATTACAAGAGGGAAAACTAATTTTACAGCATACATACAGAAATCCATTCATGCATGCATAGATTTATTCTAATATGCTCCCATGATTTCACTGGTGTGTGGAGCTACTGGTATGGAAAAATAGAAATCAACAATTCCTGTGTAATTTATAATGTTAGAAATTATCCTGGAGTCGTAAAGTATCAAGGAACTTGCCTAGCGTCATGTAACTAGTATATATAAAAAGGATGACTTGAAAGCAAGTCTTTGTAATTCCAAGGCCAATCCTCTATAAAATAATCCATTTCCAGTCATGTACATGCATGTACATGTGTGTATATGCATACAAACATATATACACACTGTTTATTCAACAGATAATGAAGATAAATCACTGTCAGAGAGAAACACTATTATTGTCTATTGTACCTTTTAGCAAAATGCAGTTTCCCTGCTTATCCCTTTGGATTTATCTATTTTTGCTTTTACTTTGTCTGAGATCAGGATTCCTACCCTGCTTTTTTTTTTAGTTCCTTTAAAGTTTATTAGATTCTGTTGCAGCCCTTTATTTTAACTCTTGTGTGTCTGTTCAAGTGTGTCTCTTGTAAACACATTTTTGGGTCCTGGTTTCTAATCTATTCTGCTATCAGCTTCTACTTATGGGTGAAATATTCCATTCACTTTCATAGTTATGATTACTCATTGTGTATTTCCCTCCATCCCATTTTCTTCTACTTCTTATACTCCCTTTTTATCCTGTCCCTCCTCAAAAGTCTACTGTTTTTTTTTTCTTTAAGGACATACCCCCTTTCTCTTATCACCTTCATGATTGGGTAAGCTACATTCCTACATACAACTCTATGTGTGTATGTGTGGTTTGTGTGTGTATAATCTTTGAATCAATTGTTGATTCAATCAATTTTGAATCAAAATTGAATCAATTCTGATGAGGTTAATGTTCAAGTATTGTGTGCCACTCCCCTGTTTCCCCCACCTCTCTAAAAGGTTTTTGGTTTTTTTTGCTTGTGGACTAAAGTTTCCTACTCTACCTTTCCCTTCCCAGTTCTCCTGGTGTATCCCTTTTTTTACTCATTGATTTTTTTGGAGACCATTCCAACACAATTTACATATATGTCCTTCTTTTAACTGCCCTAATATAACATTCTTAGGAGTTAACATTTATCACCTCAAATAGGAATGTAACCAATTTAATTTTATTGAGAACCTTATGGTTACACTTTCATATTTGCCTTTTTATGCTTGCCTTGACTCTTGTGCTTGAATATCACATTTTGCATTCAGCTTGAATCTTTTCATTGGAAGTATTTGAAAGACCTCAGTTTTATTAAATTGTCTATTTTTTTTCCTGAAGCATTTAACTCAGTTTGGCTGGGTTTCTTATTCTTACTTGGAAACCTGACCCCTTTGCCTTCAGAATATCATATTCCAAGCCCTATGGTTCTTTGACACAAAAGCTGCTATATCTTTTGTGATCCTAACTGTGGCTCCATGATATTTCAATTTTTTCTTTCTAGCTGCTTGAAGTATTTCCTTTTTGACCTGGGAATTATGGAATTTGGCTATAATCTTCCTGGGAGTTTTTATTTTTGGATCACTCTGATTTTTGATTCTTTCACTTTCTATTTTACCCTCTGGATCTCTGATATGAAGGCAGTTTTAATTAATAACTTTTTGATATCCAAACCCTTTCTTAGGTCATAGCTTTCAGATAGTCCAATAAGTTTTTAATTATCTCTACTTGATCTAATTTCCAATCAATTGTTTAACCAGTGATGTATTTTTCATTTTCCTCTGCATTTTCATTATTTTGACTTTGTTTTATTGTTTCTTTATTTCTTATGGAGCAATTAGCTTCCACTTGTACAATTCTAATTTTTCAAGAATTATTTTCTTCAGTTAGATTGTGAACCTCTTTTTTTTCCCATCTGTCCAATTCTGTCTTTTAAGGAGATTTTTTTTCTTTTCTTTCCTTTATAATATTTTATTTTTCCAATTATATATAAAATATTTTTAATTCTTTTAAAATTTTGAGTTCCAAATTCTCTCCCTTTTATCCCTGACCCCTCTTGCTATTGAGAATGAATGCAATTTACATAGGTTTTACATGTGGGGCCATGTAAAACGTACTTACAGTAGAGTCATGTTGTAGAAGAAAACATAGACAAAAAAAGAGAAAGTTGGTTTTTTTTAAGCAATCGGAGTTAAGTAACTTGCTCAAGGTTACACGGCCAGTTATTTCTGGGTGTGGTGCTAAGTATCTGAGCCTGGATTTGATCCCCAGGTCATCCTAACACTGGGGCCGGTGCTCTTACTTGCTGAGCCACCTGGCTGCCCCTAAAAAGAGAAAGTTTAAAAAAAACATGCTTCAATCTTCATTCAGACTCCATAATTCATTTTTTCTGTAGGTGGGTAGCATTTTTTGTAGGTGGGTAGCATTTTTTGTCAAGAATTGGCTTTGATGAATTAATCATTGAGAAGACCTAAGTTATTCATAGTTGATTATGTTGTAATATTGATATTACTGTATACAATGTTATCCTCTTTCTGCTCATTTCACTTAGAATCAGTTCATGTAAGTCTTTCCAGGTTTTTCTGAGACCATACTGGTCATCATTTCCTATAGCACAATAGTATTCTATTACAATCATGCACCAAAACTTGTCCAGCAGTTCTGCTATTTATAGGCATCCCAACAATTTACAATTACCAACACAACAAAAAGAGCTGCTGTAAATATTTTGTGCATGTAGATACTTTTCCTTTTTCTTTGATCTCTTTTGGATACAAACCTAATAGTGGTATTGCTGGGTCAAAGAGTATGTACAGTTTTATAGCCCTTTGAGCATAGTTCCAAACTGTTCTCCAGAATGGTTGGATCCCTTCACAAGACAGAAATATTGCATTAGTGTCCCAATTTTCCCACATGTCCACCAACATCTGTCACTTATTTTTCTGTCATATAATTGATATGGTAGTACCTCAGAATTTTTTTTAAATTGTTGTTCTCTAATCAATAGTGATTTAGAACATTTTTATATAACTGTACATAGGTTTAATTTGGCATTTTTATTATATTGGATTAGCCTACTCATGAGCAATGAATATTTTTCCAATTGCTTAGATCTAACTTTATGTAAAAAGTGCTTTGTAATTGTGTTCATGTAGTTCCTGGGTTTGTCTTGGCAGGTAGACTCCTGCCATGGACTGCTCAGTGTCCAGCACTTAGAATGATTTGAAGACATGAATAAGAAATGACTAGGCCATGTGGGTAGTTCGAGGAAGAATGATAAACTCCATTTATTGATTCTTAGGACAAGGCTTTTATAGAGCAATGAGACAAAAGAAGGGGACTCAGGTTTTCTTATCATTATCTTAGTCTGTCATATCCTGGAAGTAGCACAGAATAGATTAGGATTTGTTATCTAAGAGACTAAAATCTTAGGGTAAGACCTTTGATCTAGACCTCAGTTACCTGCTAATGCAGCTGCAGTCATAAACAGATACAGTTGAGAGCAAACTTCAAAGCCAAAGCTGTATTCCTTGAAAGACATGACGTTTACAGCTGACTACCCAAAGATACCTGAGTGCTGAATCAAATATTTTAGCTCTTAATAACTAAAATCTTGGGGTATAGCCTATTGATCTCAGAACTAAAGTAACATCCTGATAAGTGTAACCCATAACAATTCAGGAGCTTTAACAAAAAGTCACATCTCAAAGAGATTCTTGTTTTAAAGTCCACTATCACTGGGTAATTGTCTGAGTCCTGGATCAGGTCACTTTGGCTCCCAACAGATTCCCAAATATTTTATCTTATATACTGTTACTTTAAATGTAATTTCTATTTGTATCTCTTGCTACTAGACTTAGTTGGTGATAAATAGAAATACTAATGATTTATGTGGGTTTATTTTATATCTTGCAACTTTCATAAAATTGTTAATTATTTCAACTACTTTTTTAATTGATTCTCTCTCTCCAGGAATATGATTTTATTGGTATGATGCAAAGAGTGATAGTTTTATCTCTTTATTACCTATTCTAATTCCTTCCATTTCTTTTTCTTCTCTTATTGCTATAGTAGCATTTCTAGTATGATAATGAATAATAGTGATGATAATGGGTATTCCTGTTTCACCTCTGATTTTAATGGTAAGAGATCTTATCCTCATTACAAACATTGCTAGCTGATGGATTTAAATAGATTCTACTTACCATTTTAAGGAAAGTTCCTATGCTTTCTGGTGTTTTTAATGGGACTGAGTGTTGTGTTTTATCAAATATTTTTCCTGAGTCTCTTGAGAAAATCACATGAATTTTGTTGGTTTTGTTTTGATATGGTCAACTAAGCTGGTAGTTAAATCAAAGATACATTCCTGGCATAAATCCTATTGTATCATACTGTAAGATCTTTGTAGCATATTGCTGTTATCACCTTTATAGTGTTGTATTTAAATTTTTTGCATGAATATTCATTTGGGAAATTGGTCTATAGTTTTCTTTCTCTGTCTTTATACTATCTGGTTTAGGTATTAACACCATATTTCTGTGGTAAAAAGAAACTGATAGACTTCTTTCTTTGCCTATTTTTCCCAAATACTTTATATACTATTGGAATTAATTACTTTTAAAGTACTTGGTAGAATTCACTTGTGAATCCTTCTGATCCTGAGTATTTGGGAGGAGGGGGTAGCTTATTGATTGCATGTTCAATTTCTTTATTTTTTTTTTTGAAAAGGTTACTTAAGTATTCTATTTCCAGTTCTGTTAGTCTAAGCAATTTATATTTTTGTAGATATTCATCCATTTCACTTAAATTGTCAGATTTATTGGCATACATTTGGGCAAAAATATTACCTAATGATTACTTATTTTTTTTTCCATTGGTTGTGAATTCATTCTTTTAATTTTTGATACTTGAATTTGACTTTTTTCTTTTTTTAAATCAAATTAGTCAATGATTTATCTATTTTGTTGTTATTGTTGTTTTTTCCCCATAAAGCCAGCTCCTAGTTATGTTCAGTGGTTTTATTAGTTTCTGTTTTTATTAGTCTCTCCTTTGTTTTTCAGGATTTCCAATTTGGTGTTTAATTGGGGATTTTTAATTTATTCTTTTTCTATTTTTTTTTTTGCAATTGCACACCCAGTTCATTGGTCTGTTGTTTCTCTACTTGGTTGGTGTGAACTTTCCCCTAAATACTGCTTTTGCTGCATCCCATTAGTATTGTATGTGGCCTCATTGTTGTCATTCTCTTTAATAAAATAATTTATTGTTTCTTTGACTTATTCTTTGATCCCCTCACTCATTAGGATTATATTAGTTTCCAATAATTTTAATATATTTTATATATTATATATTTATAATAAAACTGCCATTTAATGTATTTTTATTGCATTATGATCTTTAAAAAGATGAATTTAATATTTCTGCTTTTCTGAATTTGGGTTGTAAGATTTTCATATCCTAATACATGGTTACTTTTTGTGTAGATGCTATACACTACTCAGAAAAAGTATATTCCTTTCTATTCCCATTCAGTTTTCTCTATAGGTCTATCATATCTAATTTATCTAAAATTTGTCTTCTCTCCTTCTTTCTTGTTTATTTTTTAATTAGATTTACCTAAATCTGATAGGGGAAAGTTGAGGTTCCCCACTAGTATGGTTTTATAATCTATTTCCTCCTGTAATTCATTTAACTTTCCCTTAAGAATATGGTTATTATACCATTTGGTGCATATGTACTTAATATTACTATTGCTTATAATAACTTTTAGTGAAGTGTAGTTTTCCTGTTTATCTCTCTTAATTAGTTCTATTTATGCTATTACTTTTTCTGAGATCATGATTGCTAACTTTTTTTTAACTTCAACTGAGGCACAAAGGATTCTGCTCCAGCAGTGTGTATCTCTCTTTTTCAAGTGTATTTCTTCTAAACAACATATTGTTGTTGGATCTTGGATTCTGATTTTTAATTCACTCTGCTATCTGCTTCCACTTTACGGTGAGTTCTTCCCATTAACATTTACAAATATGATTACTAACTGAATATTTCATTCTATCCTATTTCCCCTGGTCTGTCTGTCTGTCTCCCTCTCTCTCTCTCCTCTTTCACTCTTTCCCTCCTCAAAAGTGTACCCTTTCTTCTAGAATACACACACACGCACACACACACACACACACACATATGCACACTTTTCTCTTATTCCCTTTCCTTCCTAATTCTCCTTAGGATAAGATAGATTTCTATACCAAACTGAATGTATATGTTGTTCTTTCTTTGAGACAATTCCAATGATAGTAAGATTCAAGCGTTGCCTGACAGTCCCCCCTCCCACTTCTCTCAATAGTAAAAGCTATTTAACATTTTTACTAATTTTATACCATGTCATCATAGTCAACTCAAACCAATGTTCTTTTTGTATACTTCTTCTGTCATAGTAATGATAAGGTTCTTAGGAGTTATATATATCATCTTGCCATGTAGGAATGCAAACAGTTTTACCTTATTGAATCTCTTATATTTACTCTTTCTTGCTTATTGTTTCATGCTTCTCTTGGGTCTTATATTTGACAATCAAATTTTCTATTCAGCTCTGGTCTTTTCATCTGGAATGCTTGAAAATTCTTTTTATGAGCTATTTGTCATGGTAATCAAGGTACAAGCTACTGACTTAAGCATCTGTTACATTCAAGACACTAGGCTATGTGCAACACATATGAAGACAAAAAATGAAAGAGTTCCTGACTTCATCTATTTGATTAAAAAGATATGTTCATAAAACAATTATATTCAAAATAAATACAAGGTAAATTTGTTGAGGTTGCTAGCAAAAGGAAATATTTCTTGCTGCCAGTCTTGTGTTTGGAACTGGATCCAGGCCCGAATGAAAACTAGTGCAAACAAGCATAGATGGGAAAGACAGTTTTGTGTGTGAGGAAAAGTAAGAATTCCAAATGCGCTTAAAAAAATAATATGAGGAGAAATCACTACTAATGGGGTGTTTAAAAAAAGCTTTATAGATAAAATGATACTTGAGCTGAGTCTAATGAAAGATAAAGGTTCTAAGAGGCAGAGTTGAGGAGGGTGTTCACTTAAGGCATAAGGGACAACTTGTGCAAATGTGTAGAGGTGGGACATGTAGTATGGATTTCTAGTAATATTTTATAATATTGTTTGGCTCCCTGACTTCCCCAAATAACACAAAAGTACTCTGCGAATAGACATTGAAGAAGATCTCTCCTGTGATTTTCCATAGTCTTGTCTCTTATAAGTTTTAAAAATGTTTGAACCACTTGAATTGAGAGAGCCTAAAACTAAAGACAAATATAAGAAGGAAGGTGAGAAAGAGTGGGTAGTGGAAATAACACTTTCCAAAGATATAAATCATACTTGAAGTTGAAAATATATTACAATTGAACTTAAATGTTTTATTTTCTTAATCTCTTCTCTCATGGTGACCTTTTAATTAGCAAGGAAGAAAAGGTAACCTTCTTTTCTCCAACAAAGAAAAAGATTATATGGATAAGCTTATTATGATATTTGAGTAAATCAGTTCACTATTTATAGCATTGCATTATATTGCCTATGTTATGAAAGAGGTCATACCTTTTCTGTTTCCAAAACTAGGGGATATTTTACTACCTTGGAAGCAACTTACACTTGACAAAAAGAGATGACAGTGTGGGAAAATCAAAACTTTTCATAGTATTTGGAGAAATATCATGAGAAAAGGATTGGGAAATTTATATATCATGTAATATGACATGGTTCTAAGGGGTTTTATCCCTTAATAATTGGGATATCAAATAATGATTAAAATAATTAAAAAAAACATTTACCCAATAAAGAAAAGGAATGTGGTATATAAATAATTATATTATTTTGGAGAAGCCTTATTAGTTGGTCAACACAAGCAATTCTGGAGTGTTTAATGTATAGAGTTATTGATCGAATCCAACTTTTATGATAAAATATTGGCATTGGGATTTTTTTTTTTTGCTTTTCTTTGCTTTTTGGAGGGGGGGGTAGGGTAGTTGGGGTTAAGTGACTTGCCCAAGGTCACATGGCTAGTAAATGTCAAGTGTCTGAGGTCAAATTTGAACTCAGGTTTTCCTGACTCCAAGGCTGGTGCTCTATTCACTGAGCCACATACCTGCCCCTGGTCTTGGGATTTAAGGGCTTCCAATAATCTTTGCTTTCTAGCCAAAATGGACATTAAGACATTAGTCAGCAGACACCTATGTGCCAGATATAATGTCAGGCACTAGAGATAGAAAAAAAAATAAAAGTCCCTGTCTCAAAGAGATCATGTTTTTGGAGAAGCAACATGTTCATTGGGAAGCTAGGTGGCACAGTGGATAGGCTGCTGTGTCTGGAATCCAGAAGACTGATCTCAGATACTTGCTAGCTGTGTGATCCTGGTCAAGTCATTTAACGCTGTTTCTTTCAATTTCCTCATCTGTAAAATGAGTTGAAGGAGGAAATGGCAAATTCCTCCAATGTCTTTGCCAAGAAAATCTCCAATGGGATAACAAAGGGTCAGGCATGATGGAAATTTACTGAAAACAACAAAAACCTATTTGTTAAGATAATATACTAAATATATCCCAACTAAATGCAAGGGTGAGTGAAGGTGGACTGTGGTTGGACTACATAGTTGCATTCAGAATTCAAGATGCCTCTTTAGCTGATCTTTAAAGGATACCAGGAATCCTAAGGTGCATAGAAATAACAAGAGAGTGTATTTAATCCATTGTGGGCAGCCTATGAGAATGTGGAGAGATAGGAAAATGAGCATCATGTGTAAGATATAACAAAAATGTCCATTTTCCAGTACAAAGCCTACATAAAAGGGACTAAGGCAAAATAAAACTAGGAATTTAATTTGGAGCCAGGTTTAGTAGGTCTTTAAATGGCAAAGAAAAGAATTTGTATTTGATCCTAGAGGCAATAGGGAACCACTAATGTTTATTGAGTAAGGCAGTGACACACCAAATAAAACCATAAAATGTAGGATACTATATAATTAATCACAAAATAATATATAAAACAGACTGTAAACAACATAAGAGTTGTAGAGAGCTTATGATCTGTATAAGTGTAGAAATAACCACACTTAAGAAATCATTGTTCCTTCAGGTATTGCAATTTTGAGTAACGTTTTGATTTTTTGTCTGTATGTTTCTGTAACCTTCCATTAGACTGAGTTCCTGGAGAGCTGGGACTATCTTTTATGTTCCTTTGTATCCCCAGTTTTTTTAACACTGGAATATAGCAGACCCTTTATTAACTGTCAATAATGCCTCATTACTCACTGGCTATTTGGAATAAGAAGCATAGTAATTCTTCCTTGCTGGATCTACAGCAGGAAGGACATGAGTTCGAATTCTGCCTCAGACACTTAATATCTGTGTGACCCTGGGCAAATCATTTTAACTTAATCTGCCTCAGTTACCTCATCTATAAATTAGAGAATAATACATATGTTTTGGGGGTTTTGTGAAGATAAAACAAAAAGCATTTTGCAAATCTTAAAGTGCTATATAAGTGTTAGTTATTATTATTATTAATGATAGTGATGGTGGTAATAATAATGGTAATAATACTAAAAGAAGGCTTTAGAAGCTAGGTTTTCTTAGAACACTGTATTGAATTAAAGTAGCCACTGTTGCTACAAAGGTTGTTCCAAACATGTCCCTTAAAAAAGGATATCACCCCTTTATCACCAAAATGACCCTCATTATCTGGGTGTTATTTTTTGCTTCCAACTCCCAAGGGTAGCAGAGAGATGACTATCAAGAGACTTCAGTAAGAAATAGAAGCAAACTACACAGGCCAAAAGAACAAATTACATCTAAGGATTCCACAGCCCTACTGCTTTGGGGTTTTCCTTTCCTGAGAGGCTAAGAAACACCTACAAGCCATGCTTTTCTTCTCTGTCATTAAGGTCTTCTTTCTCTTCTGTTATGTTAGCGATTTAATTAGGCCTAGACTATATCTTCACTTAGTAATCTAATTCCATTCTACTTAAAAATGTGATTGTAAATTTGTATCTTTAGGCTTATCACTTAGAATTATTTCAATACTTCAAGGATCTGTAATTTCATTATCAATTGTCCAATTGTTAAGACTTATGTCCTCAATTTGTATGTCATTTTTGATTTGCATATTTCTTTTTTTAAGTTATTTAGTGTTTTATTTTTCCCTAGTTGTGTGTAAAAATAATTTTTAACATTCATTTTTAAAACTTTGAGTTATAAATTCTCTCCCTTCCTCCCTCCCACCTCTACCACCACCCTAATGAGAAGACAAACAATTCCATATAGGTTATACATGTGTAGTCATGGAAAACATTCATAGGAGTCATGTTGAGAAAAAAATAGACAAGAAAAAAACAACTCAAAAAAAGTATGTTTGAATTTGTATTCAGACATCAAGAGTTCTTTCTCTGGGGATGGACAGAATTTTTCATCATAAGTCCTTCAATGTTTTCTTGGATCATTGTATTGATGAAAATGATTAAGTCATTCACAGCTAATCATCTTATAATATTTCTGTTATATTGTACACAGTACATTTCACTTTGCATCAGCTTATGAAAGTTCCTCCTTTCACTCCTCCACCTTTATGTGAGATAATTTATCCCCTTCTACCTCTCCCTTTCTCTTCTTCCCAGTACATTCGTCTCACACCCCTTAATTTTATTTTTAGATATCATCCCTTCATATCCAAATCACACCCGTGCCTTCTGTCTACATATGATCCATCTAACTACCCTAATAAGTGGAAAGGCCTAATAAATTACAAAAACTTCCCATGTAGGAATGTAAACACTTTAAACTTATTAAGCCTCTTTTGATTTCCCTTTCTGGTTTACCTTTTTATGCTTCCTTGAGTCTTTTATTTGAAAGTCAAATTTTCTTTTCAGCGCTAGTCTTTTCAGAAAGAATGCTTGAAAGTCATCTGTCTCATTGAATGTCCATTTTCTCCTGGGAGAATCATACTCAGTTTTGCTGGGTGGCTGATTCTTGGTTATAATTCTAGTTCCTTTGCCCTCTGGAATGCCATATTCCAAGTCCTCCAAAGATTTGCATATTTCTACTGAACTAGAAATTTCCTCCAAAATCCACATGCCTTTAAATCTTTATCAAGTACTCTTCTCTCCACGGAAACATTGTATCTTTATTTCCTAGAGATTGACAAGTCTATGTCTTAACACCCATTGCTCCTAGATCTTGAGACGTACTGGATGAAGAAGGGAAAATCACTTGTATCCTTAAAATCTTCTACTGAAGTAATATTGTTCAGAAAAAAGTCATATAAAGAATATATACAGAAACCCATCTGTCTTTTTTGGTTTGTGTATTGGCTGATTGGTTGTTATTTTCAACTTGGACCTTGAAATGAATTCTCTTGGAAAGCAACAAATTGAGGGGGGAGGAGGGCAGAAAAAAGAGATAAAATACCTAGTTCCCCCTCTCTACTCTCAGTAAGTTTAAAGAAAATTTTAAAACCTTACTTTTAATTTTCATTATTTTCTTGAGAGGAAAAAAAAATTCTCTTGATAGGGAGGAGAGGGAGGGAGGAAACCAAAGTTTCTCAAGCTATGGGAAATTGCATGTGAGTTCAGAATCAGAGGCAAAGAATGTAACCTTGTGACATTTCCCCAACCAGCTTTTATAAATGAACCTTGCTCAGAGCTGATGGTTTAATAAATATCTTTCAAATTGAGTTGGATCATAGGAAATAATAAAAGAATGGCAGTACCAGGACTAAGGATGGCATTCCTAAATTTGGAGAGTCCTGGAGGCAGTTTGGTGACCAAAATACCCAAATGTAACTGTGAAGCCAGCCACATTTTTTTATTTATTCTTTTAATTTTGGCTTAAACAGCAGCAATAAGTTCACTTAAAAGAGCTAAATATAAGATTGCCTCTAGGCTAAGCCTTAGAGATTCAAACTAATCTCATACATCTTTTCCTTGAACTGGATTAGACCTTTTGAAGATAAAAATAACTGTGGAATGCATAAAAGTAGCCTAAAGACTTAATGTGCTTTGTTTGAACTTGAAAATGTATTCAATTCAGATTTATCCTTGGAAGTTTTAGGAAATATGAAAACATTTTGCTATATAAAATGCATGGAAAAGAGTAATAGTCTTTTATGGATAGTTTAGGAATCTATAGCAAAGATTCTTAACCTGGAGTCAGAAAACTTTTTAGGGGTGGCTAGGTGGCATGGTGAATAGAGCACCAGCCCTGGAGTCAGGAGGACCTGAGTTCAAATCTGACCTCAGACACTTAGCACTTACTAGCCATATGAACTTGGGCAAGTCATTTAGCCCCAATTTCCCTACCTTCCCCCCTCCAAAAAAATAAAAGCAAAAAGAAAACTTTTTTAAATACATATTGATAGTCATATTTCAAACAATTGGTTTCTTTTATAATCATATGTATGTATATAAAAGCATTATTTTGAGAAGGGGCCCATAGGAATCACCAGAGGTCCATAACACACAAACAAGATTAAGAACTCCTGATCTATATAAGAACAATGACCTGAAATCTGCAAAAGGTAGCCATAAAATGTGACTTCTTGGTTTATCCTAATTTAGATTTCTTTATCTAGATGTTGATTAATTAATAAAGTTCACAAGATCACTGTGGCCAAACAGAGAATCTGAATAAAAACACTCAGAGTCAAAATATTTCTTCAGTATTATCAAGGCAGTAGGCAATATTCATAGAGATAATGTATCTCAAATCTCTGTGTGTGAGGGCTCTGTCTCTGTTTCTCTCCTTTTTTCTTGAGTGTGTGATTTATTTTATTTTTTGAGTGTATGATTAAAAGTGTACTTTTTTCTAATATTTCAGAGGAACTAAAATAGAAATAGTGGTCTTTGATGCTAAAAAGAGAATAGTTGTGATAAGTCTAATTTGGAATTCTACTTAAGACCACCAGGATCAGCATGAAATGAAACAACCTCTGATATGGAAGGCTCATAATAATTGCTTGTAAGGCCTGAACTATCTGTCAGGTAACCTAATTATTATCCAAAAATACGAATGACCTACCTTTATAAGCACCTTGGCAAAAACAAACAAAGAAACATCTGTATGGAGTCCCCACCCCTTCTCATACCCCATCCTTCAAAAAACAAACAAACAAAAAAAGCAGCCCAAATTTTAATTGGCTCAGGGAGATTTCACAAAAAGTTTAGCTGATTCACTCTTTGAAACAAACTTCCTCGATAATAATAGTCCAAGGGAAGTGTAATCTCACTGATATGATTATTCCATCAATTGCCACAGATCACAACTGATCAATACATTTAAAAAGTCCAAAAAAAAAGCATACCTATATGACATTACATGTACACAAAGAGTGTGTGAGTGGGGTGTGTGTGTGAGTGGGGTGTCTTCTCATACCTTTTCATTTCAGTCCCACTTGATCTTTATAATTTTGTCATATTTACTTTAGATTTTTTGATATGGCATTGTTCTTTCCATTTACATTATTGTAGTCATTTTGTATCTTATTTTCTTAGTCTCTGCTTACTCCATTCTGCATCAGTTCATGTAGATCTTTCCATGCTTCTTTGTATTTATCACACATATAATTTCTTAGTATATGGTAGTATTCCATTACATGCAGATACACACAATTTGTTTAGCCATTCCCCCAATGATGGGCATCTACTTTATTCTTAATTCTTAGCTATCACAAAAAAGGCTACTATAAATATTTTGGAGTATATAGGGACTTATTTCTTATTCATGACTTCCTTGAGGTATTAGATCTTTAATGGAGTCTATGATCCAAAGTATATGGACATTTTAGTAATTTTATTTGCATAATTCCAAATTGCTTTCCAAAATGTTTATGCCATTTCATGGCTCCATGAACAATATATCAGTGTGCCTATCTTTCCACAGCCCCTCCAAAATTGACTGTTGATATTTTTTGTCATCCTATGAGATGCTTACTAATTTCTGTCTATGATCTTGACATGGAAGATCCATTCAACATGCCAGAAACTTTCCTAGTGACATCTGCTTATTACGAGGTTTCCACCATTATTTATCCTTTATTCTCAAAAAGGACCCCAGTTTCCAATAAAAGGAATGGGATGTTCATTCCTCCTTGCTCTAACCAAGTGACAAATCCATTTTCTTTTTCTGATCATATAATATTGTGAACATTTTTATACTACTTCTCTAATACAATGCTTCCCCCCACCCCTGCTATTCAATTAGCTTAGCTTGTCACTGGGATGTAATAAATATATTTTTTTAATATATGTGAATATAAAAAAACAATTATATGTATATATATATGTCCATATAGATTCCAATATCCATCCTATAAAGATAGGTAATAAGCTGTTTAAATTAGATGAAACAGCAGTGCAGGGATTGGAAAAGTGATGCAAAATAAGTTAGAAAAGAAACAAATGTTTTTAAGAAAAAAGAAAATAAGAGAATCACTTGGCGAAAGCAAGGGATAACCAATGGACAGTCTATTTGCTCCATTCAAGAGCTGATAATGACAAGAGAGAGCTTATGAAGGACTCACAGTATTTCAGATGGAGTACCTTGGCAAACTTATGGAAGGATATAGTCAAGAGTTTTGTTCTTTCCCCTGGTGTGAAGCATATGAAAATGTGTGTATGCGTGTCTGCATATATGTATATGTATATACATCTATACAATGTATATATGTGTATAGATGTGTGTATGTCTATCCAATATACAATATACACACATATACCTAGATACATTTACATACATTTATATATGAATATGGGTATATTATATGTATAATATATAAACATGCTGTTCATTATAGTAAATAATATACATTATATGAATATAAATATAATTCATATTTTCTAATCTATCACCATTTCTTTTTTCATGTTTTTCCTGTATTTGTCTTTTTTTAAAGAACCTTAAAGGTTTATCTTAATCCCTCTTGATTTGGATATGTAGAAACAGCTCTTTGGTAAATTAATATTTCCTTAGAGGCTAGAGGAGCAAATAGTGGATCTAAGCTGTGACTATTATCAGGTAGTATTAAAAACTAGAAGACTAAACTATGCCTACTAAAAATACTTTGTGTTTGAAGATGGCAAACATGTTTACTTAATTTATCTTCCTTATGCGTATGTGTACACATATATGTGTATGTGGGTTAGGGTGCACACATGTGTATATATACATGTATGTGTGTTATGAGAAAAAAAGCAAAAATTATATTTATATCTTGAAGAATGCAATCTCACATCTCTGTCTATATAAGATATTTTCTGAGTGTCTATGGAGTCAAGATTAAATTATACAGCTTGGCTTTTCACATTGACCCCACTATACACTACAGTAAAATATGTCAAATGTATTATTTTTTCAAGATATATTGTGTTTTCTTTAAGATAGATTTAACTTCAGAATTGTTTCATTTTATTTGCGATAGGAAGACCTCAGGAAAAAATGGTTTTGCCTGAGTTTGTATAGTTTTGCTCACAGGAGTTAACAGCAGACAAAAAGGTTTAACATGTTCCTTAGCACAAAGGAATTTTCAATCCTATCCTTTCTATTATATCACACACATTTGGTTGGACAGAAGACAGTTCTGGTTCTCAGAGGAACAATCATCTCACAAGCAGTTAAGAAGAAATAAGACATGTTCAAATACAAAGTGAGCTCAAGGCTAAATTCAAAAAGCTGGGAAACATTGGGCAGCTCCTCCTTTGAGAGATGACTTGGAGAGTTATCCCTGGCAAGGGCTGAACTTGGTATTTTTCATTCATAAATACATCTGACAGAGACATTAGTTTAGCTAGAAAGATATACAAGAGGGGAAATGAAAAGAGAAGCTAGTCTCAATTACCTGAAGGCCAATTTTGGAAAGAAGTTTTAAGCAACTGGTTTAGAGAGTATTTGATGCTATCTAGAGGTCAACAGAATCTCAATATTTAAATTGAATTTAAAGTTCAATGTAAATATTTATTTTCCCAAAACCTATCATTGAGACAATATACAATGGTGATGTGAAATGAGAAAAGATGTAGAGATAAGGGGGATCCTAGGTTCAAATAATAGCCCGGATACTCCCTGTATGACCTTATAAAACCAAATTAACCTATTTTTGCCACAGTTTCCATAATTGTAAAATGAAGAAGTTATATTATCAATTGAGAGCTGGAAGGGATACTAGAGGGACCATCTAGTCCTGGGTGAGGAACCGGTGACCTCTAGGCCACATGTGGCTTTGAGGCTGCAATTTCCCCACCCTTGATCTAGTCGAACCCCATTATTTTACAGATTAGGGAAAACAAGTCCTGCAGAGGCTGAATAATTTGACCAAAGTCACTGAGGTATTGAGAGTTAGGCCAGGGATCTGAACCAAGTCACCTTGGCTCCAAACCCAGGACTCTTTCTACTGTCAGCTATAAATTGATGTCTATTATATTAAATATCATGAGGAAGAAGTGACTCATTGGTTTAGTGTGGTAGACCTTGGTCAAGATTAGGTCAAGGATTCAATCTCTTTGAAAATTAGTTATTTTTGTTCGTTTAAATACACAATATTGTATAAAATACAACCCATAATATAAGTTACCCTTGTCCTTATGCATGCTATCAGAATTGCTATTAGACTGCTAGGTAGTGCAGGCCTGGAGTCAGGAAGATGTGAGTTTAAATCCACCCTCAGACATTTACTAGCTATGTGACTCTGGTGCAAGTCACTTAACTATTGTTTGTCTCAAATCTCTCATCTGTAAAATGAGGATAATAGTAGCACCTATCTCGCAGGATTGTTGTGAGAATAAAATGAGATAATACTTGTAAAACACTTAGCACAGGGCTTGGGGGGACTACGTTCATGCTGGATATTATCATTATTATTAGGATTGCTGAGTACCTGATATAATTTGCCATTTCACGAAAGATCATAGCCATGCTCCCTTGCACCCTGCTGGACATGCTTTCTGGATTTCTTCAACTCCTTCCCATCAGCCTTGCTCTCACATGGACACTTTTTCCTCTCCTTCTCCTTTCCATCTCCCTTTTATGTACTGTCTTCTCCTGTTACAATGTAAATCTCTTTGAGGGTAAGGAGTATCTAACTTACTTATGTTTTAATCCTCAGTGTTTAGCACAGCATCTAGGAACTGTAAGCTCTTAATAAATATTTTATCTATACTTGTGTTCACATTCATATTCATATGTGCTACCTATTTTTTTTATCTAGATCTATTTCTATCTCCTCCCTAGGAGCCCTTTCTCTCTCGTGAATCTCTTAGGAGTTAACTAGCCACCAGGGTGAAAGGAAGTGATCTTTCCTGGCCAGGACTATATTTGGTGTATCCATCTTCTCTCTCCACCATCTTCCTATGACTGGCCCAAACTGGTTCTGTATAATACTGTTATGGCAATTTGAAGATCTTCCATGCTTCTTGAACTTGCTGACATTGTAGGAAGGGGTGGGACAGGAAGGGTTAGAGCAGCATGGTGACTGGAAGCAGCAGGGGTGGCACAAACTCCTTTTTTTTGAGCCAGACAGAATTTCTGGTAAGGACTCCTGCTAAGGACTGCTAGGGACAGGAACTGCAGGGGGCCAGAGCTGCTGGGAGTAAGCTTCGTGAAGGCCAAGCAGTTGCTGTGAGTGAGGAGAGGAGGATCTTTGCCTGAGGTAGCCTGTTCTGTTTTGAAGGCTTGAGAATGTGGGTGTTGACTGCATTAACTATGTGTGCCAAATCTGTGGCTACTGTGATGGCTTTGACTGCTGGGCTCTTCCCAGCTCTGGCCTTGTCTTACCTTATACCTGGTCTTTGGACGTCTCCGGCTTCTTGTCTCCAAGAAGAACACCCCCACAGAACACCCAAGGACACGGAGGTTGCCAAGCGAGGCTGCTCTTTATTCAGTTACATCTTAACAGTGTGGCCATCAAAACACAGCAGAGTGGAACCGTGGGACAGAGAGAGCGGGACAGAGAGAAAGAGAGAGAGGGGGAGGAAGAGAGAGAGAAAAAGAGAAAGAGGGGGAGCCTCCCCTTGCTTTTTCCCTAATATCCTTATCATTCTTCTTACTGTCACATGCCATGTGGGAGCCAATCGTGCACTCTCCCGAGTGCAGGGCAAAGGAGTATGTGTTAAGAGGAGTCCATGTTGATAAGGCACGTTCAATGCCACGTCGGCCTTTCCCAACCTGGCAAAGTCGGCTCCCACGGCCCTGCGCTCAATGCCATGTCAGCCCTTTCGGCCCGGCAGAGTCGGCCTCCACATCTCTATGTTTCTGCTCCTCAGATGTCACGTGCACCCCCTCCGGCATCTTGTGACTGCCACAGTGTCTCTCACACCTTGAGAATGTGGGTGTTGACTGCATTAACTATGTGTGCCAACTCTGTGGCTACTGTGATGGCTTTGACTCTCTGGTTTTGAGACTCAGTATTCTGCTGTTTGAATAAATGTTCTATCTATGTCCCACATGTAGAGATCCTGTTACATTTTGTGATTAATAACCATATCAGCATATTTATAGTTATGGTAGGCATTGTGAATACTGCATTGTTGATACAAATACAAGATTTAATGCACAGTCATTTTCTTTTAATTTAAATGGACCCAGTGTAGTGGGTTCTGTTTAATGGATGCGAGACAATGGAGACTTTTAAGCAATTAGATTGCAGACTATGAAAAAATTATATCATTTATCTATCCATCCATCCATCTTTCTATGACAATACTGTTTATTTTGATTTCTTTCTGCAGAATGTCTTATTCTAGAGATTGACATAAATATGCCCTTTATCGCATTCTCAATTGCATTACTCCACTACCTCAGTGTAGCATAGACATGACCTTGGGTTCTTAAAGCCTATGCCAATGTAGTACAAGTTCTGGCAGTTCTTCCCAAAAGTATAAAGGCTTTGAATATCCACCTGTTGGTGTACTCTGTAACTTCCCTTCAGTGACCACCGTACCTTAGTTTCAAGAAGTCCATTATCAGGTGGGTATACACATGTGCACACACACATACACACACACAATTTTCATAAAGATGATAATAGTCTCAAAGATGTATGGCTGGAAGGGATCTTAGAAGTCATGAAGTGCAACATTCATTTCACAGCTGAGAAAATGATGCCGCACCCAAGGGGCATGGGCCAAACATGAGAGTGTGGGAATGATGAGACATGAGCCAGGAGGGAAGCTGTCTAGGCAGTCCATTTATTTATCTGAGGGTAATGGTTTGTCTACTAACAGCAAAAGTGACTACATCTGGTATCCTACCTCCTAGTACTTTATTCTATCATGTGCACATATGATCACTTCTCAGTAATCATTTCTTGGTAATCACGCCCTATTCCCTTGCTAAACAAGGAGAGATGGCGAGCCAATCACCCTAAGCAACAATGAGCCCTGACAAAGAGTGGGCCCTAGGGAAATCCTGACCCAGACTCTACCCATGACTGGATTGGCTCAGTACTGGCCCTCTACAAGAAAACTGAGGCCCAGAAGAGTTAAATGAGTTGCCCTGGGTCAAACAGCTAGTAAGTGGGATTAAAATGTTTTCTGAATACAGTATCTACATTAGCACTATTGTACACTATCTCATGCTAGTTCTCTAATGATAATGGAACCTATAGGAACCAATGAAGTCCTCAATAGAGTACTGAAAGATGAAAGAAAAGATCCCAGGACAGAGCCTTTCAAAAAGACACATGAGCTTACTACTTTCTGAAAGCTTACTGAATGTGTGCATGAAAAAATATTTGAACATATATGTACACATATAAATATAAATGAATACACACATATTAATAGCAAGCACAAGGAAACCATATTGCTAAAAGTTTACTATGAAATCTTCTTTATCACTTTGTATAGATAAATCCCATAACATCAAAGAACCCAGAAGAAAGCTCTTTGCTTTGTTTCTTGAGATAACCATGGGAACTGAATTTACTTTATTGGGCCTCATAATAGGAATAGTTTTATTGGTAGTTTAACTGAAGAATTAAAAAATCTCATTATTGAAGGAAATAATTGAATAAAGTTGAAAAACTGATTTTATAATCATCAAATACTACTGGAATCAAATCTCAAATAAATTTATTTTGTTCATATAAATATGAATTGACTAAAGTCAACTCCATATCATAGAATTGATCAAAAATCCTAGATAATTAAATATATTTTTTTGTATTCAATCCTTTTCTACAACATCTACACATGGAGCTAAGACTGCATAACTTTCTAGGGAGCAATATTCAGAGGGAAAGGGGACATGAGGGCTATTTTTCAATATTACTTTTTGCTAATGTAAAAGTATTAAATGCCCCAAAATTCCACATTCATTGACACATTATTTATTTAGTTTTTGATAAATCGAGTTGTATATGTCACAGTGAAGGCTGAAAGCCTCTGATGGACAATAACACACTAGGGGTGAAATTTTCCAACCTTGCCTATGGCCATAAAAGACTTGTTTCAGCTCTTCTGTCATATATTAGTTCCCCAGATGCCATTTTCATAATAAGCATTCAGACTCCGCCAGAGAAATAACCCTAGCTAAGTCTAAAATTAGTCCATAATGGAGAAATAGGTAGAAATTCAGGTAGTCAGAAAATATACTATAAAGACAGTATCTACAACATACTGATTATGTTACTACAATTGAGTCACTTGACCTTTATGAGCCTCAGTTTCCTCATATGTAAAACTAAAAATCCTTGTACTTGTACAATTTACAGCGTTGTTGTAAGGAAAGCACATTTTTGTGGGTAGAGAGGGGTGGTTACAAATGTAAGAGACTGAATAAAACAAGAGTGACATAGATAACTATTAATATATGTATCAGAAAAAGGAGTTGAACCCAGGGGTTTCTGAATCTGTCAGAGCTATGTGTATGTTGTTGGAGCTGGCTCTAATGATAGCACTCTCTTCACTCTCTTGGTTCATATTTCATGTATTAATGAAAGAAAACATTGCAATTCACTGAACAGTTAACAAAAATACATGTGTTTTTCTTTAGCACATCAAGGTATATGTAGATACTTATTTTCTTTGGATACAGCTCTTACCTCCCTATTAAAAAAAAATCTTGTCATCAGGGGAGGATATGTTGAAAGATATGGTGACTTGTATGGTCTTCAAAGAGCTCCCAAGTCAGAAGAGCCCCAACTTGAAAGTTAGTGGAACTTTTTTATACCCCTAGGTAAACAGGAAGCCTATAGGGGCAAAATGGGCCCCAGTATTGCTTTGTCACCTTTTAGTGAAAAATAATCCCTATTATAGGAAATAAGGAGGACAGGTAGACCTAACCCATTTGGGGAGAAAACAGCAGAAAATATTAGTCCTATCACATATACATGCATATGTATGCATATAGACATGTAAATTTAAATGATATGTTTATTCTAATGTATAGTTGTAAATGTATTTTGTGATACTCTTTATATATTAAGCTATTACGTAATAAACATGAGACGTGATTTTATATAATGTTTAATTATTTGTGAAGCATTTATAAAATGTTTCACACATTCAACTCTATGAGAAAAGCACTGGAGTTGGTATTGTCTCCATTTTATTTTATAGATAAAATTTAAGTGATTCTGTTGTTTTTTGTTTTTTTAACAGAAGTTGCTTTTTTATCTTTTTATCATTCTGTAAAATTTTTAGTTCCAGATTCCCTCCATCCCCCACAATTTAGAAGACAGGTATCATAAAACCCATTACAATTTGAAGTCATGCAAAACAAATTTCTACTTTAGCCATGTTACAAAATAAGAGAAAAAGAGAGAGAGAGAGAGAGAGAGAGAGAGAGAGAGAATTTTTCACCATTAGTCCTTCAGAATTGTGGTGGGTCTGGGTGCCCAGGTGGCTCAGAGAGTAAGAGCACCAGCTCCAGTGTAGGGATGACATGGATCAAATCCAGGTTTAGAAACTCAGCACCACACCCAGAAATAACTGGCTGTGTAACCTTGAGCAAGTTACTTAACCCCGATTGCTTAAAAAAAAAAAAAGAATTGTTGTGGGTCATTGTGTTGATCAGAGTTACTAAGTCTTCCACAATTCATTATCCTTACTATATTTCTCTTACTGCAAAAATTGCTATCCAAGTTCTTCTCAGTTCATTCTGCATCAATTTATATGAATCTTCCTATGTCTTTCAGAAATCATCACCATCATCATTTCTTTTTTTTTTTTGGAGGGCAATCGGGGTTAAGTAACTTGCCCATGGTCACATGGCTAGTATTTTTTTGAGTGTGTTAAGTGTCTGAGGTCAAATCGGAACTCAGGTCCTCCTGACTCTGGGGCAGGCACTCTACTCACTTTGCCACCTAGCTGCCCCCCATCATCATTTCTTAAAATGTAATTCCATCACAATTATATACAGCAACTTATTTGTCCATTCCTCAATTTTTGCCACCACACACAAAAAAAAAACTGCTATGATTTTTTTTTTACATTTAGCTCTTTTTTTATGTTTGTTTTTTTTTTAGCTTCTTAGATTATGGGCATAGTAACAATATTAGTGGTTCAAAGAATATGCACAGTTTAATAGCTTTGGGGGCATACTTCCAAATTGCTTTCCAGAATTGTTAGAAGTAGTTCAGAATTCCACCAAAAGTGTTCTAGTATACCTATTTGCTTTATATCTATTTGCCACATCTCCTCTAACATTTGTCATTTTCCTTTTCTGTAATCCTAGCAAATTTCAAGGGTTTGAGGTGGTCCTTCAGAGTTGTTTGAATTTGCATTTATTTATTAATGATTTAGAACATTTTTCTATATGGCTGTTGATAGCTTTTATTGCTTCTTCTGTTCATGTCCCTTAGCCACTTATCAATTAGGGAATAGTTCTTATTCTTACAAATTTGGCTCACTTACCTAATTTGAGAAACAAGATCTTTAGCAGAGAAACTTGCTGCCATTTTTTCCTAGTTTCCTACTTTTCTTACAAATTTAGCTTCATTGGTTTTGTTTGTGCAAAAACTATTCATTAGAAATAGTGGTTGGTGGTTTTCTTTCTGTTTCTGGCCTCTTTGGTTTAGGTATTAAGACCAGATTTTTTTCATAGAATGTACTTGGTAAGATTTAATAACTTTTTTTTTCAAGGAGTTTATGTAGTATTGGAATAACTTTTTAAAAATATTTAGTAGAATTTCCTTGTAAATACATTGAGTCCTGGATTACCCTCCTAAGGAGCTCAATGGCTTGTTTATTTTTGTTTTCTAAGATAGAGCTATGTTAAGTATCATATTCATTATTCATTAATCTGGGTAATTTATGTTTGGCTTACTTCTCTTCATTTAGATTGTCAGTATTGTTGCATATATTTGGTCAAAATAATTAGTAATAATTACATTTATTTCATCTTCATTTATTTTGAATTCACCCTTTTCATTTTTGATACTAGCAATTTGGTTTTCTTTTATTTTAAATAAAATTAGTCAAAAGTTTACTTTATTGTTTTTCCCCATAAAACAAGCTTATAGTTTTCTTTGTTAATTGTGTTTAACTTTCAATTGTAGTAATATACCCTTTTATTTTCAGGATTCCTATTACACTATTTTATCAGAAGTTTTAATTTATTGTTTTGCTAGTTTATTTTTAGTTGCATGCCTAATTCATTCATCTGTCCATTTTATCTTTTAGTGATATAATCATTTAGAGATATAAATTTTTGTCTAATTTTGCCTAAGTACTGCTTTTTTCTGCATCTCACAAATGTTGGCATGGTATCCCATTGTTGTCGTTAGCTTTTAATGAAATTAGTGATAATTTATATGAATTATTCTTTGACCTACTCATTCCTCAGGATTAAGTAGTCACAGCACCATTAATGTCAATATTGCAGCGTTTGTTCTAAGAAAAGACAGATGAAATTAGGTCATGACCCATCATTTAATTTCTTTTTCGAAATTTTAATCTAAGCTATTTGGAGTTGTGGCTTTAATCAAATATTTACAAAGGAAATTTTGTGAAAGGACAATTGGTAATTATGCAAAGAAAAGTTCTTTTACTAAATAAATGGGAAACCTTGCACCAAATAGGTGTGTGATTTTCACATCTGTTTCATGTTTATGTTTGTATGTGTGCTTGTATGCATGTGTGTGTATGTGTGTACTAATTTGAAGGTTTGTGAACTACCACTATCTATGTGATATTCTTTAATTTCTAGTGATATATTTAAAAACAAAGAGAAGAAAAGATACTGAGTAAATTTTTAAATGCCTGGTAAACTTGTGATGATTTAATTTAATTTAATTGGGTATGTTCTTGGCTTATAAAAGTGAATCTTCTCATTACAAACACTTTTTTGACTAGAGAAATTAGGTAACTAGGAATTTTGTGGGAATTAGGAATTTCGTTTGTTATAGTAACATCAGGATCAGGATAAGCTGTTTTTAAGAAAGGGAAATACTTTTATGAAGAAGTGTTTTGCAAGCTCTTTTGTGTGGGTTTTTAGAAGGCCTACTAAGTTTTCTTTTGCAAACTAATTTATTGTGAAAATATTTTGATATTGATAACAATTATATCCAAACCTACTATGAATTTTCAAGTTTCACTCCTGGTTTGCGATGTCCTTTGGACCAGGCTTAAATGGATGTTTTCAGAGAAACAGTCAGAGAATCGGCATCAGAGATATCAGGCTAGTGATTAATATGAAAGCTGTAAATGGGAAGGATTTTGCTGTTTTGATCTCAGTTCATTCCACTGAGGTATGGGCTCTGGGAGCCCCATTAAGCTCTCCTTGAGTTCTTGAGGTACAGGCTCTGGGAACCCCCCTTGAACTCTGATTAAATCTCATCCCATTTGATGAGGCATTTGCATGAGGCCATAAGACTTACATTGTGGCTGGTCCCAAACCTCTGTTACTAGACTTCCTATCCTTGAGCCTATCAATCCAACCTTGAATTGGCCTATCCCCCCATTGTCTGTAGTCTCCAGGTAGCCTTAAGCAACTTCCTACCCTTAATCATTCATTGACCTCATCTGACTTCTTCTGAAGACCCTCCCCAAACTCCTCCTCTAGACCACCTCTAGATTCCTCCCACAATTTTCTGTATGTAAGATCCCATCTTCCCTCCATGTGTGTGAGAGCACCATAAATGACTTAGCACAGACTTACTGTCTAATACAAGCGAACTTTTAATAAACTGTACTTTTCTTTGGCTGAGAAGACTCGAGTCGAATTCGTTCAGCAGTACCCTGCCTGTTGATATTTTGGGATCTCCAGAGAAACCCTAACCCTCATTATGGGTAACACCTTCCATTTCATCGTCTAGCAAGAGTTAAAATTAGTGTTTGAACTTATATGTGTAAGATTCAATTCCTGATGTATTTCATTTTTTCAGATTGAGTATGGTTAGAGAAGGGTAAATAAACTTGAGAACAGAGATACAAATCTATTAAGAGTAGTAATTTATGGACTATCTTGTGTTATCTTAAGAGGAAATTTGATTTTACTTATGTGTATTTAATTTGGAATTAGAACACATGGAGTGTATGCAACTGTTTAAAACTTATCTTAAAGATGTTCTCATTGTTTAAAGGGATTCTGAGAGCAGAAATATTTTTCTATGATGAATCTCTTACTGTAGCTAATGTGGGATTATAGTCACATACCTGACTGATTATTGGAACTTGCTATTCAAAAACTTATGGGGCTGTTAATTGACATTATCTTGAGTCTGGCTCCAGTTATGGTTATCAGGGAATTCGATGAAGTTAATGATCTGTGATGCCAGCAACCCTACAGGGTCTATGAATTGTAAAGGGTGTTCTCATGGGAAAAGTGGGGAGAACGACTATTCCACATGAGCTGAGGTAGGATTCTTCTGACTCAACTTCCCCAATATGAATATGATACTTGGCTGACTTTAAGCCTGGATCAGTGCAATTGGCCATCAGCATAACTTTTTCCTGGAATTGACACAAAGTTAGGGAAATATTGTACTCTTGCTATAGTTATGTCCCTAATGCTTTTTTTTAAATCAAATTGCTATAATCAAAAAGTTTTGAAAGCGTGATATTAAATCTATTAAATAATAGATTGATACTGGAACATCTGAGGTTACTATAATGAGATGCAAGTAGAAGCTTGAGATATTTAGCCTAGTATTTTACTATAGACAACTATTTAGTCTTGACATATGTTTCTAAAATATATAATTTTATACTTTAGGGTCCTTAAACTTCCTTATAATGGTATGGAGATAATTAGGTCAAGGATTTAGGAAACCAGAAAATGATTTTGTTACTTAGTTAATATCATAACTGTCTCTGTTTTGTTACAATTAGCTAATTTTAAAAGAAAAATGCCTTGTGGTCTATCTTGTAAATGACTTAAAAGAAGCATCCACTTTTATTATAGGTTATTTATTTGAACATAACTAGAAGTTGGAATTGTTTCATTACATATAACTTATTTGATATTACTGTTTTTAAATTGATTACTAAATGTATTTATGTATGCATTGGAGTCCATCTTTTTATAAAAAGTGTATTGTTGATGAGGTATGAGCTCTGGGAGACCCCTGGAGCTCTCCTTGAGTCCTTGAGGTACAGGCTCTGGGAACCTCCCTTGGATTCTTGATTAAATCATCCCATTTGATGAAGCATTTGCATGAGGCAATAAGCCTTACAATGTAGCTGAGCCCAAGCCTCAGTTACTAGACTTCCCACCCTCTGTTACTAGACTTCCCACCCTCTGTTACTAGACTTCCCACTCTTTGTTACTAGACTTCCCACCTATCAAAATATCATCCACCCTAGAACTGACCTAGCCCACCATTGTCTGTAGCCTCCAGCTACTTCCCATCCTTAAAACCTCATTGACCTCATTAACTCCTCCTGAAGACCCTCCCCAAACTCCTCCTCTAGACCACCCCTAGATTCCTCCCACAACCTTCTGTATATAAGACCCCATCTCATACCATTTGGTGTGAGAGCACCATAGAATGACCTAGCACAGACTTACTCTGTGTCTAATGCAAGTGAACTTTTAATGAATTTTACTTTTCTTTGGCTGAGAAGACTCCAGTCGAATTCATTCAGCAGGACCCGATATTTTGGGATCTCCAGAGCAACCCTTACCCTCTTAGTAGGTACCAACTTCACTGTTATTAATTCTTTGTTAGAATCTCATCTGCCTAATGAGGGAATAAATTAATAAAAAGTATAAAAACTGGTTTCTAATTTTTGTTTTTTTTTCTTAGATATTTCAACATGACCAAGGTTCCAAATTTTGATTTCATAATAATAGAGACATAAGGGTTGAGTTAACTTTCATTACTTGACCTGGTTACTAGCAAAAATAATTTAAAATTGTGTTAAGATCAATTTTGTAGGAGATTTTATAAAGAAAGTGTATATTTACAAGGAGTCTTAAAGAAGAAGGTCTCAGGAGACTGCTTAAACACACTTGAACAAGAAAACTTAATCAGATAATGTCCCAAAAACCAGACAGCTGTATTCAATGAGATTTCTGAGTCTTAAGTAGACTATTTATTCATTGCTTACTTTTACCCTTTTTATCTGTATGGTCTACTTAATAAGAAGGTAACTGCCCTCTTGGTTTTGACAATGTATTAATCAAGTTCTCCCCTTCCCCCCTCCCATATAAGACCCATCATAAGTCCCCAAACCCTTGATGAAGTGCTGACTGATGAGGTATGGGTTCTGAGAGCCCCCTTGACCTCTCCTTGAGTCCTTGAGGTACAGGCTCTGGGAACCTCCCTTGGACTCCTGATTAAATTATCTCATTTGATGAGGAATTTGCATGAGGCAATAAGCCTTACATTGTGGCTGAGCCCAAGCCTTGGTTACTAGACTTCCCACCCTTGAGCCTATCAAAATGTTGATCCACCCTTGAACTGTCCTAGCCCACCATTGTTCATGGTCTCCAGGTGGCCTCCAGCAATTTCCCACCCTTAATCACTCCTTGACATCATTAATTCCTCTTGAAGACCCTCCCCAAACTCCTCCTCTAGACCACCCCTAGATTCCTCCCACAACCTTCTGTATATAAGACCCCATCTTGTCTCTATGTTGGTGGGAGCTCCATGGAGTAGTGAGAGCACCATAGAATGGTGAGACTGCTATAGAATAGGGAGAGCAACATAGAATGACCTAGCATAGACTTACTCTGTCAAATGGAAACAAACTTTTAATAAACTTTATTTTTCTTTGACTGACTGAGAGAAGACTTAAGTTGAATTCATTCAGTAGGACCTGGTGTGTTGGTATTTTGGAGTCTCCAGAGCAACCCTAACCCTCTGTATGGGTAACCTCTTAACTGACTATATCAGTAAGTGATTCATTGAGAAGGCTACAACTCTCATTAGAATCAGATGGGGGAATGTGAAAAAAGATTTTTTTCAGTAATCAGTAATTTGGAGACTCAGAGCTTCCCTCTAATCAGTTTCTTCTTCAGAAAGATATTACTGACAATGAGATTGCTTTGAATCTCTTTATCCTAGTCAAACCTCAACAACCCAACCCTAAATTGATTTAACCAAAGATACTGAAGTTTCATTGTGTTCCCTCAGACTTGGGTGGAGACAGTTTCTTCTGTCTAGATAGTCCTAGGCAGGGAGTGCTCTGGTATGCTTAGGGAGTAGGGGTGGGATCTGATAGAAGAGGTATTTCCTCTGTTGAAGTTAAAAAGACTATGGGGTCACATCAGCCCTTGCTGAAAAGGTATATAAGCTGGGTACCCCAACACCCAAATTGAACTCAGGTCTACATTGGCTTCCTTGGGGTGTGGGGGGAGGGCTCAGTCGGTTTCTCATGCATGCCACCAGCTTGAGAGAAATGAAAACATGGACTCAGGCAACCTAATTTAGTTTGTCTTTCTTAGACCAAATTCTGCCAAGGTTGACAAATTTGTTATTCTACTAGTTTATTTTTAGTTGCATATTATTTCATTGATCTGTCCTGTCTTTTAATTATATACGAATTTAGAGATGTAAATTTTTGTCTAATTTTGCCTAAGTACTGCTTTTGGCTGCATCTCACAAATGTTGGCATAGTATCTCCTTGTTGTCTTTAGTTTTTAATGAAATTAGTGATAGTTTATCTTATTTCTTCTTTGACCTACTCATTCCTCAGGATTAAATTGTTCAGTTTTCAATGACTTTTTAATCTGTGCTTCAAAGGCCCTAAAATATGCATTTAATATTTCAACTTTTCTCCATTTCTTTGTAAAGTGTTTGAGTTATTACATGATCAATTTTTGTGAAGGTACTAAGAAATAGCTGTACTGTTTTCTATTCCCAATCAGAATTCTACAGAGATTTATCATATCTAACTTTTATGAAATTTATTTATGTCCTTAAATTCATTCTCATTTGTTTTGCTATATTTATCTGTTGAGATACCTCACAATATATAGTTTTACTTTATATTTTTTTTAATTTATATTTTTATAGTTTTACTTTATATTTCTTCTCATACCATTTAACTGTTCCTTCAACAATTTGGATGCTATGGCATTGTTGCATCTATGTTCAATATTGATAAATAATTCATTGTCTATGGTGTCTTTTAGCAAAATGTAGCTTCCTTAATTATCTCTAAATTAGCTTTACTTTTTATTTTACTTTGTCGGAGATCATGATTATGACCCTTGCCTTTTTACTTCAGCTGAAGCATAGTAGATACTATTTTAGCCCCTTAGTTTAACCCTATGTATACCTTTGATTTTAAGTGTTTTTCTCATAAACAATATATTGTTAAATTTTGTTTTCTCATGCATTTGCTATTTTCTTCCTTTTTTAAGGGTAAGTTCATTCTATTCACATTTATAGTTATAATTGATAACTACGTATTTACTACATCCTCCTCTCTTATACTTATCCTTTTCTTTTTTAACCATACTGTGATATTCTTCTGACCATTGTTTCCCTTATCTAACCCTCCTTTTTATCTCCCCATATTTCTTTTAACCTCTATCTCTTCTCTTTCATTGTTGGGTAAAATAAATTTCTATACCCAATTGTGTGTATCCATATTCTTTCCTCCTTGAATTAGTTTAGATGAGAGTGAAGTTCAGTTGCTACCGCCCTCCATCCTCCCCTGCAATATATTACTTTTTCCTTGATTGTCCCATTTATGTAAGATTGTTTTCCTTGCTCTTCCCCATATGCCCCTCCTTTTCCAGTACATCTCTCCTTTGTACACTCCCATTCCTCTTTTGAGATCATACCCTCTCTTAGGAGAATTAGACCCATGCCCTCTGTCTATGTGGACACCCTCTAGTAATGATAAAGTTCTGAGGTGTTGCATGGGCATTTCTAATTTTTAAGGAATTATTTTATTCAGGGAGGTTTTGTACCTCTTTTACCATTTGGCCAATTCTGATTTTTAAGTTGTCATTCTCTTCAATATTTTTGTACCTCTTTTTACAGGTTGCTATTATTTTCATATTTTTCTTACATCACTCTCATTTCTTTTCCCAGTTTATTCTTTACAGCTCTCATTTGATTTTAAAAAATAATTTCCACATTTTTAAGTCTCTTTCTTTATATTTTCTAGGAATTTTTGTTGGCTTTCTATTTAATCTGCACAAGCTAACATTCTTGGCATATAATGTGCCCTTAATTTATCATTGCTGATGGATGAGCTTTAATACTCCTACCAAGGGGCCTACCTTATGGCTGAAATGGCAAACAAAAGGTAAGCTAG
The DNA here is from genome assembly GCF_028583685.1 of Petaurus breviceps papuanus. NCBI lineage: Eukaryota > Metazoa > Chordata > Mammalia > Diprotodontia > Petauridae > Petaurus > Petaurus breviceps. The sequence continues at coordinate 4,769,173 of NW_027186645.1, read as the reverse complement.
ATTAAAGTCAGTATAACCAAATGAGTCAATCATTTCACAACCAGGCTATTAACTCCCTGACATTATGGACTATGAGTTACACTTCTTTGCATATAATAAAGCACCTGCCTAGCCCAGTACTCTGGACACAGAGTCAAAATGCTACCAGCTTACTAGTTAATGAATAAATTATAATTTTACATTAAAAAATGAGCTTATTAAATTTTGTTAAATAATAATAAAAAGGAGAATTCATGATAGAAATTTCCAACAGATATTATGTTGAATTATGAAAATAGTACAAAAACAGATGACAGTTAGGAAACAAACCAGGGCATAATCATATGGGATACTTTCTAGACATTGAGAAATGGTATTCAATTTGAAACAAATACATACAAAGTATTAGAGAATCACTGATCCATAGATAAAACCAGGAATGAAGCAATCTGAAAGTGATGTATGGATGATAGGAAATAGAAAGTAAGACATGAATCTTTAATAGGGCCAGTCTGCAAAATAAGTGACTGTATTTCTTAATCCACCTGCTCTTACTTCTTGTTCTGGCATGTGACTCATTTCATCTGGAAGAAAATATTGAAGATGAATGTTGAATTGATAGATTTGTAATAGGAGGATCAATTCATTATTTGAAATTTCTCAAAACTATTAAAACAAATTATATTTCCATGACACATTTGATACATTGATATTTTTGAGATAAGGGAATCTCTTTTTTAAACTGTATATTTTACAAAGATGGGCTAAAGTTGAGAATGTGATTTATGCCTTTAAAACCAATGACAAAATAGTAACATAATAGCAAAAACAATAATGGCAACAAACCAAGTAATACAAATATGTACAAAAGCAAACAAGAAAGGTAGTAGCCCAAGACCCTAAATACTAATCTTTACTAACCTAGCCTCTGGTGGCCGAAGGATACCTCTTCCAGACCAAAATTAGGCAACACTACTAGATATGCCAGGAATGATTAGGACAAGTTATCAACAGATGTGGAATTTCAATCATCAGGGCTTTATTAACAAAAATAAGAATCCATTATTCAAAGAAGTTCCACCTGTCCAAAAATATACAACTATACACAGACATGTCCAAACATATATATATATATATACATATATATATATGTGTGTGTGTGTGTGTATATATATATATATATGCATGCACATATATTCATGAAATCACACATTTATGGAGACAGCATGGTATAATGGATGGATTGTCAAATCTGTGACATAATTGATTGTGCAACCCTGCCTGGTAAGTCACCTAACTTCTTCATAGGAGAGGAGAGTCCCTAAAATTATGAATTGTAGATCAGATGCTAATCTCCATTTGGGGATGGGGGAGGATATCTAACCTAATAACTCCCTATGCAGGTAAAATTTCATGCCTGTTATTAAGTTTTTAAAATCCCACATATTCATGCAAACAGTTCATAGTTTTCAGAGTGGTGAGTTCACAAGAGATTAGGGAAAACACTGTTCCTTTCAGAAAATGGCAGAATTGCTTAGTACACAGCAGCTTCTCCCTTATGTGTAGGAAAAATGATCTTTAAAAAAAAGTTCACAAAATCTTTTTGCTCCTAAAGTCTCAATATACACCAATAAGTTTCCTTTTCTATATTCTATCTGAAATTTCTATCTTCTTTAGTGTGATGTTTTGATCTCAGTTTAGGTGGAGGAAGGTCCTCTTAAGCCATGAATTAACATCTCAGATTGTTTAGAATGTTACATTCTCAACCATAATACATTGTTTTAAGGCTAAATGGGAAGCTTGCTTCCTTTATTTTGAAGTAGTATGGAATCTTTACAGCTTTCCTGGCAACTTGATAAACTGGAAATGCATGCAGACTAACAAACATTAACTACACATTCACACAGTTCTTACTTCAGTAGGTTTATCTGATTTTAATTTGCTTCCTGTAGTTATTTGCTTGTTTCATTAAGACACTAAGCTACTTCAGTTATATGAGAGAGCTACAATTCATTGATAGAGAATTGATTTTGGTTTACTATTTTAATTATGAATGCATCAGTCATTGAGCTATTGCCAAACACCTTGGGAGTCAGGGTAATAATGCTCCCTGGAAAATGTGCTCCTGTCTTACTTGTTATTGAGTCTAGAATACTTGAATTTTCCATTCTCGCTGAGCTTGTTTACTCCAAGTCTTTGGGGGGGAGGGATGTAATACACTCAATATCTTCTAGAATAATGAAAATAAGAAACAAACTAATAAAAGTCTTAGTTTTGGTTGAGAGAAAGCTAATGAGAATTATGTAGCGTATACTACTACTGTAGAGGAAACTTCTAAGCCAATAATGGACATACAAAGTCAGTATAAATTGAGACCTGTCAAGCACATGGGCTATCAGGAGAAATTCCTAGCTCAATACAAACATAAATATCCATCAAAATGACTTCTACATAGAGAAAATAAGTTTCCTAATAATAATCCTGAAACATGAGACAATTATTCCTGAAAAAAATGGAAATGGATTAGTAATCAATACCTTCCAAAGCTTGGGGGTGTCTGCCATACTTCCCCCTGTTATGGATAGAAGGGTGAATAAATGCTTCTTGGTTCACCATGAAAAGTCGAGAATAAGACACAGAGACGGTTAATATCCCCTAGTTAGCCCATAGGAAGGGAATAGAGCAAAGACAGTGGGAGTAGCGATGCTCCCCTCCCCCAAATTTCTGCCCTCCTGACTATTAGAAAAGATAGTAGAAACAGTATCAAGAGATTCCTGCTCTCTGTGACCACTTAGGAGAGAAGAGAAAGAAAGCTCAAGAGAAAGAATTCAGAAAACATGGATTTTGTTTTTTACTGTTAGTCAAATAAGTTAACATGTTCCAAGTAACATTCTCTTTTGTTAAGATTAAGACATTTTCTGGGTGTTTCCACTTGCAAACCACATGACCTACCTTTAACTTCTTGAATAAACTGTGATCTTAGCTAGGTCTTTGATGGATAAAATATTGACCTTGGTGTCACGAAGACCTGAGATTAAATCCTACCCATAAGATACATCCTAGTTGTGTAACTCTGGACAAGTCCCTTAACCCCTCTCAACTTCAGTTTCCTCATCTGGAAACAATAATAGTACCTTACCTCAAAGCATTTTTTGAGACTCAAATGTGATGCTAGAGACTAAACTCTTCATAATTTGAAGATGCTAGTTAGGTGGTGGAAAGGCAGGGGAAGGAGGAAAAAGAGGAAGGGAAGGAAGTAAAAGAAGAGAGGAAGAAGAGAAATAACAGCAACAATGGTATTGGCAACCTAGTGTGGTGACTAGAGAACTGGCACAAAAGTCAGACAAGAAAAGTCTAGGTTCAAGTCCTGCTTCTGACACATACTAACTGTTTGACCCTGGGCAAGTCAAAATTGCTATGCTCCAGGTAACTTTCTAAGAATGCCTGCTTCTTCCCATTCATCCTACACATAACTGTCTAAATGATCTACCTGAAACACAGATCTAACCACCTGATTCTTCTATTGAATCAACTCTAGTGATTGCATATTGCCTCTAGGAAGAAACCAAAACTCCTTGTCATTGACTGGCCTGTACAATCTGTCCCCAATGAGTCTTTCTAGAATCAGTGGATGTGACATTCCTTACACTCTGCAACCCAACCAAATCCACCTCTCTAATCCTCACAATCATCTCTTGTTTTTATGTCTTTGCCCACAACTACAAAGTATATTATGGGGAAGATTTCATATCAGGTCTTCTTTTCTCCAAGGTCAACCTTTTAATGTATTTCCCTCTCTCATGTTACCCATTTCTCCCTCTCTTTTTTAAGTTTTTTAACTTTTTAAAGTTGATGTTTAGATGCCATCTTCTGCATGCAACCTTTCCTGAGGCCCCTACCAGCTAGTGCCCTCCATCCCAAAATATTTTAAATTGAACTACTGTGTACTTATTCCCTCCCCTTTCCATTCTCACTGTAGAATCTCCCTTTATCCAAGGAGATCAATAAATCTTCTGTAACTTTATAATATTAGGAGGTTGCCTGGGGCTTTGAGAGATTAAGTGACTTGGAATGATCACAAATCTGGTATGTGTCTGAAGGAGAACTTTCAGCTTAAGTCTTCCTGAATCCGAGGCTGATCCTCTATCTAACTGTGTGGATAAATCTTTTTGCCTCTTCAAAATCTCATGTTACTTTAAATACTATAATATGCAATATTTCTCTTCTGTGGTATAAGTAAGGTTGCACATTTCAAAATGATGACTTTTTCTTCATGGATCTTTCTGACTTACTGATAATGTGCCTAAACACATTTGGAGTCTTATTATGAATCAGTTATAGTCATCCCTAGGTAGCACCTACCTCCAGCTAACATTTCCTAGCCCATTTCAAAACCAAGAAGAAAATCCTGAAACTCACCCATTCCTGTTACCACAACAGCACCTTCTTTTCATAGCCACTGTCATTTTTGTTATGTCCCAGGGTTAGAGTTTGGCTGTAGGTTAACTATTATAACCTGACGGAAATTTTTCAGCCTTCTCAGAGGAAAGGAGAAACATTCTTTTAGAGATCCCTGAAAAGTCCAAATAATTGAGCTAAAATAATGAAGAATAAAATTGTGACTTTCAATCATTGCTGTTCAAAACAAATTTAATTATTTCAAATTCAAGCAAAGTAACTGCTCTTTCTTAAGAGGTAATGAGATATAATGGAACACAAATAGGATTTGGTCCCCAGTGACTGACCTGGACTTGAATTCTGGCTCTGCTACTTATTATCTATGAAACCAGGGCAAGTTATTTAGCTAGGACCTCAGTTTCCTCCTAAATAAAATGAGAGATTGAATGAAATACCTTAATAATTGAATGAAATGAGGTCCTTCCTAATTTAAATCTATGCTCTTACATTTAACAGCCAGAAAGTTATTTTTTTCTATGGATTACATTTGAATAATTATTATTAGTTTATTAAACACCAGTTAAACCATACTGATGGTATTTTTCTGAGGAACTTCTCATGCAACCATTTTGGGAATATTGTATATCTGTAAACTCAGAAACCCACTCTAATTCTGCTATGTCTGAAAGTTTATAACTTTTTTATGAAGACTACATTGTATCAATGCTTCATTCTGCAAGTTTTATAATGACTTTTGGCCAAAGGCAATAAGGATATAACCTAAACTTGACCTATTGAAAAACTGAGTAGTACTCCATTACTACTTAGTACTTTCCAGAACCTAAACTTGAGTTCATGCTAAAATAAAATAGGGACTTAAACTGGTTCTTTTTTTGTTTAAACTTGATTTCCTGATAGCTGTCCTAACAGGGCAATAACAATGAAAGTTGCATCCTAAAGACTTGTAAAATGGGAAAAGTTTTCAGAGACCCTTTACTCAATACTTCTTATATAATAATTAGGGTGTGTAAGTTGGGGAGTTCATAAGAAATAGATAATGTTGATTACAGGATTTTGAAAATTTTTTCACGAACAAAATTAGTACAACAATGAGAAGGAAAGCTATGGATGAGTAAATATCTATCAAATATTTCTAATAAGTGTCTAATTTATAAAGCATTTAGAGAATTAGCAAAAATTATACTAGAACCAAATTTATTCCTCAATGACTAAATTGTCAGATAATTCTTTAAAGAAGAACTGTTAACAAGCATATTGAAGATTGTTTCAAATTATAAATATTTAGAGCAGTGTAAATGAAAACAACTTTTATGTAATGGTCAAGTATTTGTCAAAGACAAGAAAAAATGAACATACTCAATATTGGAAGGGCTAAAGAGACATGCACACTCACATATTATTCATTGAATTATAAATTGATCTAACCCTTTTGGAAAACAATTTGGAATTACACAAATAAAAAAGGTAAAATTTCCCTACCCTAGTTATATATGCTGCCAAAGCAAGTACATAATATAGTCTCACCACTGGGCATACACCTAAAAGACAGCAATTCAAAAGGAAAGATTACATATTCACCAAAATATTCATAGCAGCACATTTAAGAGTAGCAAGTGTAATGGAGGATTATAGTGATCCAATATGAAAAATTCAGAGAAACATAGGAAAACTTAGGTAAACTGATACAGAACTATAAAAGAAGAACCAGAAAGATGATATACACTATTACTATAATATAAATGTGGCAGAGGGGGGCAAGATGAGGAGAATAAGAAAACTCAATACTGTGTAATTAGAATTACCAAGTTTGTTCCTAAAGAAGGGATAAGAAATGGACTTCTCTCCATTCTTTGCAGAATGTTTGTTGAATATATTATCAGTAGTGGTATATTTGTTCGTTTTGCTAAACTACTATTTTTTTCCTCCTTTTTTAATCTTTGTAAAAAATGTTAGATCAATGGTAGGGTATAGTAGGGGGATCATAGCTTTAAAAGATGGTCTGACCTCTAGATAAGGAAACTTAGATTCCAAAAGATTCAATTACTTACCCAAGGTCACAAAGGTAATAAATTACAGAGATTGGATGTAAACCCAGGGCTTCCTGGGACCATATTCAGAATTCTACCCACTATGCCATACTGTAGCACTTATTTAAGAAGGTATATGTGGAAATTAAAGTGATACAAAAATAAATGTAACAGGAGCATGAGAATATTCCCACAGAGTATTCATGGAGATGGGACTGCAGGGGCCATCACAATTGACCATGAATGGAACTGAGCCTATACCCTCGACACTTTCCTGTAATGCATGTTTTCTCACTCAGTCACTTCCCACGGAGCTGAGTCAGAGCACATGTGGCACTGGAAGTGAACAAGGCACAAGTCCATCACCATGAATGCACTATAAAATGTGCCCCAATACAATTCCCTTACCCCAGCTACAGAAAGGTAGCAATAGAATTTTAAAGCAAAAAAATGAAAATGTATTTGAAAGATAGAACAGCCAATGGATCCATTATGCTCAGGACAGATCATAATATTTCCAATGATTTTAAATGGGCCTAACTAGATATACTAACTTGGGCAGAGCTTATTGGACCCTTTGCAGATAAGTATCCCTATTTGACAATGGAAAGATTCCCATACAGGTATAGGTCTGTTCATGGAAAACATTAGTAATTTTAAATAACATTTATTTTTATATGAGTTAAATGAAAAAAATTAAAAATTGAAAGAGAAATATGTTTATCATTGCCTTTAGTAAAAACATTCAATACTCATTGTATAGTTAAGGAAATACATTATATAATACGTGTAGTAAAATATTTTGAAGGTCTAGCCCAGATCCAATTAAATGCAAATAATATCTCACAATCATAATAAGATCTGTGCTCTTTAGGAAATAATTCAACTTCTGGCCCTCAGTTTCTTCATCTAGAAAATGGCATGGTGGGAATAAATGACATTTAAGATCCTTCTCAGCTCTCTAAATAAGTCTCCACCTGTTTTCAACATTTATGCACATGAACTGTGTATGATTTTCCTTCCCTTAACTCTGCTCATTTAACTTACTCTATCAAGAGAACATAGTACTATCACTTGGCATGGCCCCTTTTACTTTACTGTGCTCTAATCCTCTTGAAAACCTGGAAGTAGATATTATTCTGCCCTATGTTTACTTTAAAATATATATATATATATTTGTAAAGCATGATGTGAGCTAAAAAAATCTTGATCAAGAAATATGTTTTATATTGATTTATGTTGGGCTCTAAGATTTATCCTAATATTTGGTTACTGGGTGTCAGACTCTTTCCTTTGGCATTTTTCTATTATCAGATCCTTCTATTTAATTTCACAAAGCATTTATCTAGAATAAGAATATAGTAAGCTGTCCTCATTATTCAGTAGTGTCAAAGGAAATTCACATAGCTAAGAAGTGTGACCATTTTTAAAAGTACTTGTGGATCAATGGAGTCACTATTTAGAAGTTTGGAATTAATGCAGTCACCTAGTATCTATCTTAGAAATGAAATCTTGTTACCCCTTATAACTGACCCTTGAAATATTATTCTCATATCATTGCTACCTTTTGCATAGAGCTATAGGCTTAGCATTTGATTAAAACTGTATATGATAGAAAGCAACAATTAAAAAAATGAAATCTGCTACCCAGAAACCATAAATATTAGTTTAATGTTCAAAGAAGGTATAAGCTGGTTTTGTGTTGAGCAAACTACTAGATTCCTTCCAGCTCTCTGGTATGTTGCTGACTATGATTCTAAAGTAACCACTCCTTTTTTGGCAACAAATAACAAACAAATAGCAAAAGGTCCTGTATTTATATACACACATAATAAAAACACCGTTATGAAGCCAGTAGCATGCTTGCCAGTTCCCTGAGTCTGGAAGGTGGTAAGAATACAAGGATTTTGTTCCTTTTCAAGGAAATTCAGGCATGAAGCCTCATTCATTATTCAAATAAAAACAATAAGGTGTTTATGCCATCAAGCAACAGGGAATATAAAATAGTTGCGTAATGGTGGCTTTTTCTGGAAGCCATTTGAGTTTTTCAAAGTAAAAAAAAAATCATTCCAACTTTTTCTAGGAAGAAAATACTGAAAAAGGAACAATGTAACAAAGCATTAGAGCATTGCAGTCCATTTCAATGACTCCCTAATACAGAGATTTTCAATTCAATATCTTTCCTAGTCACTTTTTTTGGTAACTAGATGGGTAGTGAAAGATAGAAGGGTAGAAGAAGGCTATTCTAAATGACAGGAACAGTAAAGGTGAAGGCTATCACACAAATGGTTGTAAGAAACTGAAAAGGTCATGAACATGGAGAGAACAAAGTATAACAAGGTTCATTGGGCAACCTGGGACAAGTCAATCAATAGTTTGAAAAGAAATCAAAGTAATTTTGAAATAGAGTCCAATACAAAAGAAAAACAAGGAAAACCTTTAAGGAGGTTTCTGGCATTATGTTATTTATGCATTTGATTGTTTGTGTTTATGTTTGTTTGGAAGGAAAAGATGCCTTCATATAAGAAACAAGGTATAGTGTAGGTTTGGAAGGGAAAATGAAACAAGGTTACAGCCAGGACTTCATTCAATTAAAATTAAAAAGTTATTGGAGTACTATGCTCCACTGGTCTGCCATTGGAAGTCCAATTCCTCCTGACATCTACACTAAAGTCCTCTTTGGATGCTTCATCATGGCAATAAGAGGGTTTGGACATCATTTAAGACTATGCCAAGGAGTGTCAAAGCTTTAGCACATCCTGCCCAAATGGAAACTTTTGAGTACAGAGCTTATTTATGTGTTGTTTATCCGTTGTTAGGGAGTCACACTATTTAATTTTTTTTAAGCCATTGGGGTTAAGTCACTTGCTCAAGGTTACACAGCCAGTTATTTCTGGGTGTGGTGGTAAGTATCTGAGCCCGGGTTCGATCCCAGGTCATCCCGACACTGGAGCCGGTGCTCTTACTCGCTGAGCCACCTGGCCTCCCCGTCACACTATTTAAATTTTTAAAAATCTTGTGTTGACATTACATGAGGGCTTTGTTTGTTTTAGGGGCTACTGCAGGTCATGAAACTATCTAATTAAGGATAGAGATTTTACACTTGGTATCAATGAAAGGAATGTCCCAACCAGTGAAATCACATATTCTTGAAAGATATTTCTGAAAGCATCTCTACATCCCTGTATCCCCTGGCAAATTGGGGGAACTTTACAAAATCCAGTCTCTTTGAGATCAAGGATTGTTCATTTTTTCCTTTGTATCCTCAGCACTTTGCATAGTCCCTAGCACAATAAGTGTTTAATAAGTGCTTAGTGATTAATATTTTTAGCCTCCTGGTTCCAAGATTCCACCAGATTTGACTATTGGTAACATTTAAAAATTGTGGTCATAGTTAAAACGTCCTCTCCAAAAATCTTAATAGATTTTGAGACAGATATACCATAGATGATATTGAAATATAATAAAAAATTATTAGAAAACTATCATAAAAGAAATGAGACCATTAGGGTTGCAAAACACAGGGATGGACATGAGGACTTTATGCTAGATACACACATATATAGTATGTATGTATATAAATATTTACCTGGCATATATGTAATGCATATATAAGATAGCTATATTCTCATGGATTGTCTAAATATGTAGATGTGCCTCATGGATAAAATGCATAAATACGATCTGAGATCTGTCCCTTGCACCTTGACAAAAAGAAGAACAAAAGGCAATGCCTGTATCACTAGCATCCCACTAGCGAGGGATAGACAGACCACAGTAATGCCATTGAAGCTAGGTGCTCTTTTGTCTAGTCTCCAGGGGAGGGGTAATGCCCTAGAATTAGATCTTATCTGCCTTACTTCCCATTTATGTCTAGTCTGAAGTATGAAGTTTGTTTTCAGAAGTAAGACCACTTCCCTGGTCACTCTATAATCTCAACTTAATTCCTTCCCAGCAAACACTGGTTACACAAAAGCTATAAGTCATAATAAAAAGTGAGTAAACCTATTTATCTAAGAAAATGGCAAATAAAGATTAGAAAAATTATAGAGATTAGAATATATCAAAAATATAAAACAGGGAATGAGTACTTCACCTGTGAGGTAAATGCTAGATTGGACGTCAAAAACCAAAGCTACAGGAAGCATTACAATCACATGACTAGCACAGCCGAGTCTTGTAGTGACTACACACCATGTCCAATAGAGACTACACACTCATCAGATCCTACATGTTGGCAGAGACTATATACCATTGTAGAGCAAAGTGGCCTTTCACAAGCAACATAATAACATCACTGGAAGATAACAACAGCCCCACAGTGTCAAAAACATAATTTGCCCTTTTACATGAGTACTTCATTCAAAATGCTGCCTGAATGTCTGTTGCTCTCTCCATGTGTCCTAGGCTTACATGTGTCTTGTTTATGCGCTCATGCATGTCCATTGTGTGTTCATTCTTCTCATGGATGGTATGTGTATTTCTAGCAGTATAATTTTATAAATTAAATGTTTTTTTCATTTCTTTTCTTGCTCTGTTATTTCATAAAATGCCTTCACTTTGAATTGTATCCTTTGTCATTAGAAATGTAAACATACCTGCTGAATGATAGTATGGTTTTGAGTATCTATGGACCCACAGAATATTTTGAATCTGGAGTAGCATTGTTTGAGGGAGCTGCTATGCAAGTTGGAGGTTGCTTCCAACTGCTTCACACACATATGCATATGGGCGCTCATGCATGCAAACATGAAGGCATGTACTTACTTAGAAAATTGCCAGGGTCACTGAAAGGTTAAGTGACCTGCCTGGGGTAGCATATCTATCAAAGGGACTTGAGACCAAATCATTCTGACTTCAGGGTCAGTCCCTCTATCCACTAAAATAAGCTACGTCTTATAGGCATATGCATTCTTATATGAATATATGCATATATATAGATATGTACATGCATGTACACACTTGCATGTATATGTACACATACACATATACTAGGTGATTACATTCATTCAGACAAAAAAAAATTCCCAAAGATTCTATGACATTCAATGATCTATGATAGGCAATGGAAAATTATCTACAAAAAGTAGAGTAAGAAACAGATGGAGCGCCCGTGTCTTTGGAAACTTCTGTAGAAGTTTCTCTGCTTCATCATAGACAAGGTTTAGCAAGATGAATTTAGAAGAAACAATACTATATTGGCATAATCCTGTAGATTTGCTCCCGTGCCATATGGCTGGTAGGCAGCATATCAGAGCATAAGTGGCCCTCCTTATCTGCTGAGAACACAATGCCAGGAGGACATATGGAGAAGCCGATCAGATATTTAGGCACCGTAGTGAAAGGCAGCAAAGCCTGCTGGTTTGCAAGTTAATCAATTCCCTTAGCCTTTCTGGTCCTCAGGTTTGTCTTGTACATAAGGAGTGGCATGGGGGGAGGGGAAGAGATATCTCCTGATGCCCCCTCTTCCTGAAATTCTAAGATCCTATCCACAGCTGGGAAAGCACAACAGCACCTCCCTGTTGGCCTTCCTATTGACAAACTTTGGATCATTTCTGGAGAAAGTACTCAAATTGTGCTACACATGTACAGTTTATATTTGTGTTTTCTGACCTCAAAATGGCCCTTACTGCAGCATGGCAATCATGTTATTAATATCATATTGCCTAAATAGGAAACATGGCATGACAGAGAACTGGCCTTCAAGTCAAGAAGAACAGAATTCAGATTCTAACTTTGATGCAAACTGACTCTGTGACTGGGGAAGTCACTTAAACCTTAGTGGTCTGGGCTAATAACAATAATAATAGCTAGCATTTATGTAGCATTTTAAAGTCTGCAATGTACTTTTCAACTATTATTTTATTTTATCCTCACAAAGTGGGTGTTATTAATATCTTTAGTTTATAGATAGGGAAACTGAGACAGAGAGTTGAGTGACTTACCCAGCCCAGACAGGAAATGTCTGATAAAAGATTTGACCTCAGGTCTTCCCGACTTGGAAGTCCATTGCACCACATAGCCACCTACTTTCTAAGATTAATTAATAAGCTACCTATGTGCATTTGTAATAATCATTTTCTCACTTGGAAATTCCCTCTATCATTGAAATTTCAGATGGGAGAGAGGATATTATAAAAGACTGTGTGCGTACACTCCTCCAGAGAGGTGGTCATTTCTCCAACATATATCTCTTCCATAATATATGTCAGAAGGAGGGAGGGGGAGGAAGTAGGGAGGGAGAAAAAAAGAAATCACTGGATTGGGATAAACAATGTCTAAACTATCTGGGTGACAGTGGGTAGGTCACTTAACCTCTCAGGGACTCAGTTTTCTAACCTGTAAAATGAATAGCTTAAGCTAGATGAGCTCCAAAGTCCCTTCCAGCTCCAAATTCTTGGGCTGAATAGTTATTTATATAGCAAATTACTCATTTCACAGTCTTTCTGGGGGGAAAAATGTTTCAGTGGTAAGCTGGCCCTTTTTGCTCAGATGGAAATTAGCAGGGGCTATGTTCATATGAGAACTGCCACATTACTGACCTACCAAGAAGGGTAGATGTCCCTTTGGTTCCAATAGGTTTTCACCTGGAAAAAAAAATAAGAGAATGGGGGGGTGTGACCTAGAGATAATGGGAACTGGACAACCTACTTCACCTGGTAATGCATGTTTGGATTTATATCCATTCGATTTTAAGCTTCTTGAGGGCAGGAGCTATCTTTTCCTTATTTTTGTATCCCCAGTGATTAGCACAAGAGATGGCACATAATAGGAACTTAACAAATATTGATTGATTGATCTAATGCCCTTCTCAGTTTCTTGTGCATAATGATGTTTGATATTCTTATCAGAATGAGTTTTTCTCTACCTTCCTCCTCCCACGTCCCAAAGAAGGTTGTACAGAAGAAGCTTAAGACAGATATCATAAGCCAAGAGTCATGGACAGGACCAAGTTGAGTGTGGTGCTTTTGAAAAGAACTAATCAATCTTGAACAAAATCAGGGCTGTCAAAATGTAGGACAAAACAAGGAGAGGCTCTATCTGTGTGAGGATTCAGTAATCTAGTATAGAACATTTTCTAGAACTAGTGTCCTACCTCCCCCTCTCACTGATTTGTCTTATTCTGCTCCCCAGAACTTGGCTACTACATCCACTCAGGGTTAGGTCTGAGGGATGGGGATAGTGGCTTGTCCTTCTAGTACTATAATTCCTGCTTCCCCCACTGGTATGTTGTCTTCATGGTGTATTAGTTGATATAAATGAATCTGCATATTTACATGTGGTATAAGTAAGTAGTACTGAGGTAGTACAGTTGGTATAGGTGATACAAAGATCTCCATGAAAATCAGTGACAGAATCTCCCTTCAGTTCATATAAAGTCTAGGAAAAAGTAAATAAGCTTTTTTTTTTAGCAGAAGCTTTTGTTTCTAGAAGAAAGTAAACAAGGAGGGTACCTATGGCAAAGAAATAACTCAAAATTCTAAAATTCTTTTCATTGAGTTGTCAAAATTCACCCTAGTTATAGTGCTGTATTTTTCTATTGGGCTCTTTGTAAAACCTTGAATTTTCATCTAGTCCATCCTTGACTCCCGATACAGTTCCTGCCATGAGCTGTTCTGGGGACATTTATAGGATGAGAATGAGAATTCCAAAATTCTCCAGCCTCTAAAAAGCAAAGGCTCTAACCAAGAGTGGGAAGACACCTTAGGCTAAAACTGAGATACTCATATCCCCTCTCCCAAGTGATAACTTCTTGAAGGCAGCTCTCTCTCCTCTCTGCCAACAGAAATTAAATTAATCAAGATCTAAACTAACTCCTTGGTTTTATACAGGTCCCATAGGATTGTCAAATCCCTGACCCAATCAAAATAAGCTTCTTATGGAACACAGTTGTAATGTCTTTAATTGATTCAAGGAGGTGCCCAGTTCATTTTTAAACACAGTTCTGCCGATTTGATTCAATTAAAGTGTTCTAGATAGAGAAAAGTGATTACTTTTAAGACGGGTGGGGTAAGCACCCTTTCGGTGGGGTGATTTGCTACCTTTAGAACCGCATCAGAGGAGGGGATCTGATCATTAACAAAATGGTCCTTTATAATAAGTTCTCCTTCCTCACTACATTATGAATTCATAAAAGAGGCATTAGCTGGGATATGTGAGAAGAGTGGAGGACATTGCTGTATGAATAGTCAATATGGGCTGCATGCCTAGAGAATCCTGGTACACCTACATTTCATAGGGAACTCTTTCCAGGAACTCTGAAAATTCACAACCTTGAGTCACCAGGAAAGCTAAGCAAGGGAATGAGAATGGATCAAAATAAATCCATCACTAGACTGACAGAGAAAAAAAAGAAGTTTATGACCTGCTAATGGTGAATCATATTTCTTCATGAAGGTAGGACAATAAAAGAAATGAGGTTTAGTGAGTCCTTGTTTGCTATTATTGTATAACTGAAGGCTTTGTCATTCCTTTTCATTTTTTTTTCCAAATCCAAAAAGTCTCAGTCAACTTTGAAGACTGAATTTTATTGAGAAAGGTGACAGGACTAAATCGTTCACATTTCTTTGTCCTTATTTATCTGATTCAAATTCTACACCAAGATACTGACAATGTCCTTGAAATCATTTCTAGTCTAAGAAATGAAAGGCACTGTTAACTCACAAGTGGTTTGGGGGTTTCTTTGTAGAAAGAAGCAGGTTAAAAACAGTTTCATTCTTTAAAAAAAACAACTAATAAAAACTAGCATTAAAATTATTGATATTAGCTGATATTTAATAAAGAGAGAAAAAATAGCTAGGGAATTTGGAAACTTTTGGGAGGGCATGTAGGATGTTTTCTGATATTTTTTTTTTAGCATTCTGAGCATTTTATCCCTTCACATTCCCACAAATGTAGAGCAATTTCATTGTAGGCACATAGGTACAGATTTTCTAGCATGCAAATGAATGAATGCTTGATTGAAAGATGATTCAATTAAATATTTATTATGTGTAGAGAAATGGCCCAAGAGCTACAGATACAAAAAGAAAAAGCAAGATAGTCCATGCTTTCAAGGAGTTCACATTTTAAATGAGGCATCAATACATATAGGAGGTTTAAGCTATAAGTAATATGGAAAGGTTACATGGCAAAGACTTCATTTCCATTAAAAAAACCACATCAGTTTCTAATGTGGAACCATTTGGCAATGCCAAGAAAACTAATGGAAATGTTTTTTCTGTGTCTTTGGGAGCTTTGGCTGATGAGCAGGTGGTGACTGTGGCATCTACAGGACCAGTTTCCAGGTCACATTTCTGTTAAGTGCTGCTTCTATGAACTACGGTGCCTATAAGGGCCGAGGTGAAAGCAACAGATATCTAGGACTTATGGCTCAAGATCTCAGGTCTGAACTCAAAAGGCCCTTCTTTGGTTTCTGTGGCTACTCAATAATAATGCAGCAATAATTAAGAAGCTTCCCTCACCTGGGCTCAGCCTACTAGTACATATGAAATTTGGTTCATTTTGAAGGTCTTTGCTTCCTTATCACCTGTGCTCTATGTAAGTAATGAGGCTTATGGAGACACATTTAACCTAAGCTAGATTTGTTAATATCAGGAATAAAACAACAACAACATTTTAATGAGCTTTTTTAATGAGCTTTTCTAATGAGCTCTATTCTCCCCTCCCCCTGACTTCAGCATCAGGTGTCGGTTTTCTTTTCTTTTTTTTTTCTTCTTTACTCACAATCCAGCACAGTATGAATGGACTCAGTGAAAGGGCAATGCCGTCCTGAAGCTCTCTTCCTATTTGTTCCATGATCTCTTATATACTTCTCTTTCGTTCTCTAGTTACTTTTCCTTACACTGCCCAGTCCCAAATGGAAGTCATCCCCTCTACCTTGCACAGTGCTCATGCTGGCCTGACATATCTCTCTCTACTGCCCCACTGACCACCTTCACCCCCAACGAAACAAAGCAAAACAGTTTACAATATACTTGAAAATACAGGTGTAAATAGATTTTTCCTTAAACTGATGAAAAACATTTATCTAAAACCAACAGCAAGCATCATTTGCAATGAGGATAAACTAGAAGGCTTCCCAGTAAAATCAGATATAAAACAAGGATACCCATTGTCACCAATATTATTTAATATTGT
The DNA here is from genome assembly GCF_028583685.1 of Petaurus breviceps papuanus. NCBI lineage: Eukaryota > Metazoa > Chordata > Mammalia > Diprotodontia > Petauridae > Petaurus > Petaurus breviceps. The sequence continues at coordinate 4,752,608 of NW_027186645.1, read as the reverse complement.
ATTAGAAATCCTAGAAATAGCAATAAAAGAAAATAAAGAATTAGAAAGAGGCATGGCTAGGTGGTGCAGTGAATAGAGCACTGGCCCTGGAGTCAGGAGGACCTGAGTTCAAATTTGGCCTCAGACACTTAACATGTACTAGCCATGTGACCTTGGGCAAGTCACTTAACCCCAATTGTCCTGTCTTCCCCCCTCCAAAAAAGCAAAGAAAGAGAAAGAATTAGAAAGAACCAGAACAGGGAATGAGGTAATAAAAATATCTCTTTTCGCAGATGATATATGGTAATATACTTAGAAGATCCCAAAGCCTCAACTAAAAAATTAGATGAAACAATATTCTTAGGAAAGTAACAGAATATAAAGTAAAGGCATAAAATCCATCAGCACTTCTATATGTCACAAACAAAACCTTGCAAGAAGAGATAGTAAGAGATACCCCATTTCAAATAATTCTAGATAGTATAAAATGTGAGGCAGGATACCCGACAAAAGCCCAGGAACTACACAAACACAATTATTAAAAAAAAAACAACTTTTTAAAAATTCCAGATTCTTTCCCTTCTTGTGTCGTCAGCCACCCTTACTGGGAAGATAAGCAATGCAATATAGGTTGTACATGTGTAGCTATGCAAAACATTTCCATAGTGGATATATGTGAAAAACTGATTATATTTCCCTCCATTCTATCCTGCCCCCCACTTGTTCTATTCTCTACTTTGACCCTGTCCCTTTTCAAAAGTGTGTGCTTCTAACTTCACTCCCCCACAATCTGCCCTCTTGAGCTCCACCATCCCCCCTCTCATCCCCTTCCATCCTAGACTCCTGTAGGGCAAGATACCCTATTTAGTGTGCATGTCATTCCCTCCCTAAGCCAAATTCAATGAGAGTAAGGCTCACACATGTAATAGTAATGGAATTTAAAGATCCCCCTGTATTGGCTTGGTTTTCAAGTTGAATGTTGAAACCTGGAGCTTGTGAATTCCCCTTGTGGGAGGGAC
>NW_027186645.1:4695373-4751510 GCF_028583685.1 Petaurus breviceps papuanus | reverse complement strand
GACAGTGCTGTTGTTGCAAAGGTCCTGGAACCTTGCTCTTGGTTCAGAAGCCCTGAAGAAGGATTTTCTTATTGTATGTTTACAGAAATCCTAGAAGAGGGTCTTGTTGATATTTTCAGGAGTCCTGAGATTATTCTGCACACAGATAGTGAATTGATGAGGACACTAGCAATGTATCTTGTGGCTTTGTTAAGCTTTGTCTCCCCAGGAACAGAGATTTGCTGAGAACTTGCCATGGGTCAAGATGAAGAAAAATTTCTCTTTGGATATTAAATGCTGTGATGATATCTTAACATGGTTATAGCTCAGTGGTAGATGCACTTTGTGCTCTCTACTGCCCCTTTTGAGAAGGTGCTTGGTGTTAACTGATGACAATTGTGATCCAGGGGTGGGAAACTTTTGACTACTTTGTGCTCTGTGACTGATCAAATGAATGTACTTTGTTTATGATTGCAAACTAATCTCCAATTTGAGAAGAGAGACTTTGTGATTGACTAAATGAATATACTTATCAGGGGTGGAGTAGTACTTGAAAATTACTAAATTACACTTTGTGAATGCTGTGTTTTGATTTTCTCTGTTTTGGGAATGTTTCACCTTAATTTGTCACGCAATAAAATAGAGAGTTACTATACTAGTATTCTGAATCTTGAAAGTTGCCTATGCTTGGCATCACAACTCATTCCCTTTTACCTTTCTGTTCTTCTGCTCCATTGTAACAGTTTTACCTTGCCTCTTTTATATGTGATAATGTACCCCATTCTGTCTCTCCCCCTCTCCTCTCATTATATTCCTCTCTCACCTCTCAATTTCACCTTTTAAGTATCATGCTTTCCTATTCAACTGGTCCTGCACCCTCTGTCTATGTATACCTGTACACATATATAAATACACTCGCATATATATTCATACACCCGTATATCCTCTTATAGACATATATAGTATGCATACATATATACAAATATATGTGTGTATACACATTTCTATTCCCTTCAACTATTCTCATACTGAGAAAAGTTTCACAAGTTTACACTTATTGTTTTTCCAAGTAGGAATGTTAATAGTTCAACTTTGATAAGTTCCTTATGATTTCTTTTCCCTTTTTACCTTCTCATGCTTCCCTTGTTTCTTGTATCTGAATGTCAAATTTTCTATTCAACTCTGGTTTTTCATCAAGAATGCTTGAAAGGGGGTGGCCAGGTAGCACAGTGAGTAAGAGTACTGGCCCCAGAGTCGGGATGACCTGGGATCGAATCCTGGGCTCAGACACTTAGCACCCACCCAGAAACACCTGGCCATGTAACCTTGAGCAAGTTACTTAACCCCAATTGCTTTAAAAAAAAAAGAATGCTTGAAAGTCCTCCACTTCATTGAATGACCATATTTCCCCCTGAAACATGATACTCAGGTTTGCTGGGTAGGTGATTCTTGGTTTTAATCACAGCTCCTTTGACCTCCAGAATATCATACTCCAAGCCCTTCAATCCCTCAGTGTAGAAGTTGCCAGATCCTGTGTTATCCTGATTGTGTTTTCACAATATTGACATTGTTTCTTCTTGGCTGCTTGCAATATTTTCTATTCGATCTGGGAACTCCAGAACCTGGCTATAATATTCCTAGGAGTTTTGTTTTCTGCATCTTTTTCAGGAGGTGATCAGTGGATTCTTTCAACCTCTAATTTGCCCTCTGGTTCTAAAACATCAGGGCAATTTTCCTTGAGAATTACTTGAAGAATGTTTTCTAGGTTCATTTTTTGATCATGGCTTTCAGGTAGTCCAATAATTTTTAAATTATCTCTTCTGGATCTATTTTCCAGGTCAGTGGTTTTTCCAATGAGATATTTCACATTTCCTTCTGTTCTTTCATTTGTTTGGATCTGTTTAATAGTATCTTGATTTCTCATAAAATCACTAGCTTCCATTTGCTTCAATCTAATTCTGAAGGAATGATTCTTTTCAGTGAGCTTTAGAGATTCTTTTTCCATCTGGCAAATTTGGCTTTTTAAGGCCTTCTTTTCCTCACTGACTTTTTGAGCCTCTTTTGCCATTTGAGTTAGTATATGTTTTAAAGTGTTATTTTCTTCAGTCAGGTTGTTGACTCTCTTTTCATGATTTTCTTGCAACATTCTCATTTCTCTTCCCAATTTTTCCTCCACTTCACTTATTTGGTTTTCAAAATGTTTCTTAAGCTCCTGTATGTCCTGTAACCAGTTCATATTTTTTCTTGGAAGTTTTTGTAATAAATTAAATATTTAATTGTCACCAAAAAAGGAATCCAAAGTTGGATTTCTGTGCTTGCTTTGCTTCCTTTGCTTGCTCATGTTGCCACTCAATTACTTGACTTTTGAGCTTTTTGCCACAATAGAACTCTGCTTCCAGAGAGGAGAGCTTTGTCTGAAATCACTGGGGTTTTCACAGCTGCTGGAGCTATTAGCTGGGTGCCCTTTCTGAAGCCTCTACTTGCTCTGGCTCACTGGTCACACACCCCAGGACCTCCACCCTAGACAGAAATCCAGATCCAAGCAAGTTAAAGCAAGAGCAATTACCCCTCATACTGCTTGCTTGGTCCCCCTACAAACTGCAGGCCAGGAGCTCTGAAAAAGCCATGCGGTGGCAGTTGCCACACCTTAGCCGCTTCTCCCTCTGGGAGCGGGGGAGGGGGGCGGGTGTTGACAGAGGCCAGAGTGCACTTCCGGACACCCTATTCTCAAAGTTCACACTGACTTCTCACTTTTTCCTTAGCATCTATGGTTTTATAACTCTGGAAACCACCACAGCTATTGGTGATCCATTCTCCTGAAGTGCTTCCAGCCGGCAGTTGGTTGTGGCCACCCTGATGCCACCCTGCCAACTCACATGGGGCTAGGTTGTGCTTCCAGAGTCCTGTGATAGACATCTCCTGCCAGGCTGTCTTTGGCAGGTGGTTAGTTTCTCTCTGTCACTTTGTGGGTTCTGTAGCTCTAAAACTTTCTTTAGAGTCATTTTTTACATGTATTGGAGGAGGTGGAAGCAGGAGCTGCATTGAAGTTCTGTTTCTACTCTGACATCTTGACTCTGCCCCTCCCCACAAAGGATTTTTTATACAATAAAATCAGTTTTGAATAATTGGAGAGATATGAATTGTTCATGGGTAGGCAGGGTCAATATAATTTAAAAAATGACACCTTTACCTAAACTAATTTATATATTCAATGTCATCCCAATTAAATTTCTAAAAAATATCTTACTATATTAGAAAAGGCAATAACAAAATTCATTTGGAAGAACAAAAAGTCTCGAATATCAAAGGGACTAAGAAAAATGTAAAGGAAGGAGGTTTAACAGTAACAGATTTTAAACTATATTATAAGGAAGTAATTATCAAAAGTATCTGGTATTAGCTAAGAAATAGAAAGGTAAATCAATTAAACAGAATAGAAACAATTTACAGCAGCAAACAATTATTGTAACTTTGTATCTGATAAGTGCAAACACAAGATTTGGGGATAAGAATTCATTATTTTTTTAAAATTCTTGGGACAACTGAAAAGCAATTTGAGCAAATTGGTCATAGACCAATATCTTACTATTTACCAAGATAAGGTCAAAATGAATATATGATCTAAATATAAAGAAGTCTATTACAAGAAAATTGTAAGTAAATGGAACATATTACTTATCAGACTTATGGATAAATAAGCAATTTAGGAATAAACAAGAGATAGAAAGCAGAGTAAGGTGTAAAATGGATACTTTTGATTACATTAAATTTTTTAAATTTGTACAAATAAAACAAATGTAGCCAAGATAAAGAGGAAAGCAGAAAATTGGGTGGGAGGAGGGCAGGGGAGATTGTAGACAGTTTCTCAGAAAAAGTTCTCATATCTCAAGTACAAAAGAACTTTGTTAAATCTATAAGAATGCAAGTCATTCCGCAATTGATAAATGGTCAAAGGATATGAACAGTTTTCCTAAAAAGAAATCAAAACAATTATGCATGTATGAAAAAATGCTATAAATCATTATTGATTAGAGAAATGCAAATTAAAACAACATTGAGATATCATTTTATACCTATTAGATTGGCTAAAATGATTGAGGGGGAAAGTGACAAATGTTGAATGGAATGTGGAAAAATTTGCACACTAATTCATAGCTGATGGAATCATGAACTCATCCAATCATTTTGGACAGCAATATGGAATTTTGCCCAAAGAGTTATTAAACTGCCTATACCCTTTGGCCCAATATTACCATTACTAGGTCTATTTCCAAAGACAATTAAGGGAAAAGGAAAAGAATGTATATGTTTTAAAATATTTATAGTGGCTCTCAGTGGTAGCAAAGAACCAAAAATTGTGGGGATGCCTGTCAATTGGGGAATGACTGAAAAAGTTGTGGTATATGATTGTGATAGACTACTACTATGTTATAAGAAATTATGAGATCTATGATCTTAGAAAAACATGAATAACTTGCCTGAAATAACAAAGAACAAAATTAGCAAGACCAAGAAAATACCATACAGTTACAACAATGTTGTTTTAAGAACAACTTTGAGCAAATAAATCACTTTGACTTTTATAAATACCCAAATTAACCACAAAGTACATATGAAGGAAGACGCTATCTGCATCCAGAGAAAAAACTGATGAATAGAAGTATGTATACAATGTTACATACATGTTACATACATCTCTCTGACTCACACACACACACAACTATTTGTGTCTAATGGCAGCCACCTCTAAGGCAGGGGAAGGGGTAGGAAGAAGAAAAAAGAAATTTACATGATAACTTTAATAGATATTTAAAAGGACTAGCTAGTTGTACCTTAGAGATTTGTAGTTTCATGTGTAATCATTTTTTATTATACTATGTTATAGAAATGCTTTTTATTCCACAAATTAAAAATAAGATATGTTTTTTAAATATTATAAAAATATAAAGTTTCATGTATATGGTCATATAAGGCTTCTGGTGGACTGAATCTACATTTCCTCATTGATACAATGAGGATCATAATATATGCCTTATTGGAGTGCTGTAAGGTAGGGGTTCTTAATCTTTCTTATGTGGCATGGACCCCTTTAGCAGGCTAAGGAAGCCTAGGGACCCCTTCTCAGAATCATGTTTTTAAATGCATAAGATAACACTTCATATTACAAAGGAAAACAATTTTATTTAAATGCAATTATAAATATATGTTCAAAAACAAGTCTTAGCCCTAGCTTAAGAACCACTGTTCTAAGGAAAGTATATTATAAACCTTAAAGTGATGTAGGAAAACAGTTTGACAAGAGGGTCATATAATAGCTCTTGAGCTAGAAGGGAGCTCAGAGGCTTTCTATTTCAATCTTCTCATTTTAAAGATGAGAAACTGAGGTCCCTCAGAGGCTGTGGGACTTGCTAAAGGTCTTGTAGGTTGTAAGTAGCAGAGTTATTATCTGAAATCAGGTCCTCTCACTACAGATTCAATATTTTTCCACTGTATATGATGTCCTTTATGTTGCTGCTGATGGTGGTGATGGTAATAATAGGAGATATAGGTAGCACCAAAATTCAAAAGTTTTGTTCGCCTCCTGATTTAGAGGGGGTGATATAATCAAGTTATGAAAAGTCATGGAAAAGTTGTACATTATTTGGAGGGCTAGAAATGGCGCCATCAACATACAAAAAACATTTAAAACTCTGATCAACAACAATGTTGTAGGGAAAGCTCTTGAGCTAAAAAATAAAATAAAATTATTTTAGCATAAATCTACTTTGCAATACATTTAGCCATAGAAGAAAGTTCATTACATGGGAATATGGGAATTACTGTGGTACTGTCATTATCAAGAAGCTATCATGCCTCTAGGATAGGGACAATTAGTATATGATGAAATCTACTGTTGCCAAATATCTAGTAAAAGAGGAGAGTTAGCAGGGAGTAGAAAAATCCCAATGGTCCCCCTACTGAGTCTTCGGCTAAAGCATATATCTCACCTAACTGGACATCCTGGTTGGTTTTATTTCAGCTAGTGGTGGCCAAAACAAACAGGCACCCATAATAACATCTGGAGCATTCTTGTGGAATACCACTATGGTGTCAGGGCAGAGGCTTAGTATACTTCATTGAAATTCACCAAGAGTCTCATATAGGTACAGTCAGAAATGAAAGAACCCTGACAGATCAATAATTAGAGGGCTTAAGAGATGGAAAAATGAGTATTTTCAATGCAATTGTTTTTAGATCACTGTGTTTTATCTGTTGAACTTCTGTGGTAAATTGTAGTCGCATTAAGAATGTCTTAGTTTATGTATCCATGATTCACCAGCTGCCAGCATATATCCAGCAACATAGGCAAATAGTCCTGTCTTCAGTCATGGATAGTTCTTCTTTTACCTCAAGTGCCCTCTCAAGCTACCTGCTGTATCAAAGTAGTAGCTTTCCATGCCAAGTTCTTGCTCAGGTTCTAGAAGCAGCTTGTTCATTCTTCCAAAAACCTTACTCTTCTGGCTTCTATCCTGCACCTCCCATTTAGCAAGTTGGTTTTTGATGGAAGGAGGTAAATGGGAGCATGTTTCCCTAAAGAAACCCCTCCACATTGCTATAGGGATTGTTTTCAGTGACTCTAGGGGTGATCTAGCCAGGATCCTGCCCTGTTAAATGGGATACAATGGAGGCCACATTTACCCAAACCATAGAGACTCATTAGGGAATAAAGGTACAGGAACTACTGCATCCATCACCTCAATATTCCACTCTTTTGTGGCAACCCCTTATAATATGTGTCCTTGTCCCCTCACCCCCTGTCCTGTGTTGAGATGGTACTGTTGTATAAGTATTGATACAATACTGATGGTTGTAGACAGGTTTTCAACATCTTCTTCTAACTTAACTGTACCAGTGAAGACATGGGCTAAGATTGTCCACCTCATATGCTTATTTTGTATTTTACTTAGTTGTATATGTGTCTATCCTTTTCCCCTTCTGATTACCACCCTAAACACAACAGAACACACACACACATACACATACACTTACACATACACACGCTGTAAACTTTTCAAGGTCAAGGCTTCTATTTTATTTATTTTAAAAATATTCTCTTTCATCTGTAGAGCTATGTATACAGGAGGAGCTTAATAAGCATTTTTGAATTGAATATGACATTGAACTTTTGACTATGGATTTATTACCTCTAGTCAGTTCAGCAAACCAGCCTGAGACATAATAAAAATACCTAAGTGAACAACTTTTCACTGTATGCCTGATGCTTATTGCCAAGGGATTCCAATTCTTTGCTTGCCTTATTAATCTTCTCATCCCTTTAGGTAAAAGACAGCATTGCCTGAATCAGAGTGACCTTTCCCTTTTAGTTATTAAAGATACAGATGATTATCAGTATGCTCATATAGTTTCCATAGTTACATTCAGTGAAGTTCTTTTAAAATTATGATTATATTTTTATCCTTATTTAAAGAATAACTACAATTTCCAACCTTTTGTGGTAGCTCCCAGGAACCAGAACTTATAAAGCCCTTTTCAATATAGCATAGAAATTGGAAGAGCCTGATCAGTAACATAGAGACATTAGGGTAAAATTGAAACTCAGAAAGGAGATGAGTTCACAAGGGAGTGACAAAGAAAGTGGGAGGGACAGCTTTTTATTTGCCTTAAGGACTCAACTGAGACAACTGGGGAGGAAAGCAAAAGACGACTATTTACAACCCACTGGAGTATTTGGGGATGTTTTGCCAGGTTTTGCGAGTTGGTTTTTGCTGAGATAGACTTCATGAAAGTGGAAATGAATTTTGGACTATTACAGCAGAGCTTGGCATTGCAACATGAGCAGACAGCTACAACAATGAGAAGTGATCATACATATACACATGACCAAAATAATGTTACCACTGCAATGAAGAAAAAAGCCTTTTCAGTTGTGTTTACATAATAGCAAAGAACTCACCAAAAAAGGCAAACAAAAACAAAAATAGAACTATACCCTAAGATAATTATCCCCTAACTGTGCTCGAGGGTTCAGCAAGCCAAACAAATCCCCATGTTAACCACATCTAAAAGTGAATTTCTTATTCTTCATATTAGTACATTATTCCTCTATCATGAGGTGGGCAGTTTTCTTCATCAGTCCCCTGGAATCACGGTTGGTTATTTAGTTGATCAAAGTTACTTAGTTTTCAAAATTATTCATTTTTTTTACAAAAGAAACAGAAGACCTCTAGCCTGCATCTAGTTTTACTTTGATTGTTTTTCATTAGTATGATAATCAAATAACATAAACAGAGGTATGAAAAAGTATAATACAAAATAGAATATGTGAATAAGAGAGGTACATAGAAAATGCTATATTGTTGTCATTTGTCCTTTGTCGATCCTTCTTTTTGGTTTTTGCTTTGCTTTTCGGAGGGCAATTGGGGTTAAGTGACTTGCCGAAGGTCCCACAGCTAGCTTTTTTGCATTAAGTGTCTGAGGCCAGATTTGAACTCAGGTCCTCCTGACTCCAGGGCTAGTGCTCTATCCTGTGCCACCTAGACACCCCCTTTGTCATTCATTCTTGAAGAGGCCTACATGATGTCTGAGAAAGGAAGAATGTCTAAATATTTAATGGAGACAGAATTCATGGAGGATGATGAATTTAAGACAGGTTTGATAGATGTGTAGGATTTCTAAAAGTAGATAAGAGTGGGGTACAGAATGTAGAAAAAAACCCCAGGTATAGGGAATACAATCACAGAATTTGAGAGTTGGAATGAACTTCAGCAGTCATGCAGTCCTATCTATACACTGAAGTAATCCCTATTATAAAGTACCCAACTAATTGTCATCCAATCTCTGCTTCAACATCTCTAAAGAGGAGAAGTCACTATCTCCTAAGGCAATGTTTCCTACTTTGGGATAACTCTACTCATTAGTAAATTGTTTTATGTTTTCTAGACATCAAAGCAATTTAACTCCTTGGTAACTTTGATCCACTGATCTTGGCTGTACCCTCTAGCAACATCCAGTTTAATCTTTTCTCCTTATAACAGTTTTTGGAGACTTTTGGAGACTGTAGTTTATCAATGTCCTTCTTAGACCTTGGTGTCCAGAACTGAATATAATGCTGATGATGAGTTCTAATGAATGGCAGAAAACAATGTGGCTATCATCTCCTTTATCCTGAAAAGTATGACACTCTTAATGTAGCCCAATAATATGTTGGACTTCATAGCTGCTGAATTATGCTATTGACTCATATTAAATAATTAGATTCTAAAATCTGGTAAAACTCCCAATTTTTTTCTAGAACAATATCTATTGATCTATGCATCCTCCATCTTGAAATTGCAAATTTACTTTTTTGAACCTAGTCTAGTCTAAGACTTTAGATTTAACTTTGTTGAATTTCATTTTAATAGTTTCAAATGCAATGTTCTATCCTGTCAGCATTTTTAATAACTGTCATCCAGTATGTTAGCTATCCCTACTAGCTTTCTGTTGTCTGCAAATCTGATGAGCATATGTATCTATGTATTATCTATATAATATCTATGTATTTGTCTAGGTCAGTGAGAAAACATTTTAAATAGCACAAGACCAAGCACAATTCCCTGGAGTACTCAACTTTAGACTGCATTCTTTCAATTGAGCCATTAACAACAATTTTTTTCACTCTAACCATCCAAATAATCCATATGAATTTATTATTATATAATCCATGTATCTATATCTTCTCCACAAGAAAAATATGAAGTGCTTTATAAAAACTTGGCTAAAATTTCAGTAAACTATATCCAATGCATTCTCCTCATGGACTGGTATAGATATGTTCTGAATGGAGCCATTTTGGTTCTTTGTAATCACTTCTTTCCTTCCTAGATAGTTACCAACAGTGCCTTTAATGATATTTTTGAGACCTTTCCCTGAAGTGAAAGTCAAACTTGGTGGCTTCTATTTGGAAGACTCACTTCTCTTGCTTTTTTTTTTCTTTAAACTGGGCCATTTGCTCTTTTCCCATCATGTGTTACTTTCCCTGTTTTCTATGTTCTTTCGAGAAGCAGGGAGACTGCTACAGTAATCACATTTGCCAGTTCTTTCAATATCTAAGGAAATAGGAGAAAAAAACTGAAAGAGACTTTTTTAATGCAATAAAATGGAAGGAAAAATTAGATTTCTTTCTAAAAGAGTATAAGGGGAGAATCAATTATAGTCAATAAACACTTATTAAGCACCTGCTATGTGCCGATACCAAACATTTCAGATAAAAAGAAAGATAAAATATAATCTTTGCTCTCAAGGAGCTCGCAGTCTAATAGGGGAGAGAACAGGCCATCAACTATGCACAATGTATGAGACAAATAGGAAATAAGTAACAACAGGATGTTACTAGGATTAAGGGAGATAAGAAAAAACTTCTTATAGAAAGTGAGATTCTAGCTTGGACTTGAAGGAAGCTACAGACATAATGCAGAGATGGGGAGGAAGAGTATTCCAGTTATGGGACATAGACAAAGAAAATGCTGTTGGGGCAGCTAGGTGGTGTAGTGAATAGAGCACTGGCCCTAGAGTCAGGAGGACCTGAGTTCAAATCCGACCTCAGACACAACACAAAAACTAGCCGATTGACCTTGGGCAAGGCACTTAACCCCAATTGCCCTCCAAAAAAAAGAAAAAGAAAAGAAAATGCTGTGATTTGGGAGATGGGGTATCTTGTTTGAAGAACAGAAAGGAGATTGTTGTCACTGGATCACAGAGTATGTGTGTGGGTTGGAGGGTGTAATTTGTAAGAAGATTGTAAAAGTAGAGGGCAAGTAAGTCATAAAAGGCTTTGATTGCCAAACAGAGCATTTCGTATTTAATTCAGATGGTAAAGGAGAGCCATTGGATTTCATTTAATAGAGAGAATGACATGGTCAGGTCTGTTCTTTGAGAAGATCTCTTTGATAGCTGAATGAAAGAGGGATTGTCATGGGAAGATATTTGTGGCAACCACACAAATTTAGCATGCTATTCTATGGTCTAAGCATGATGAGGTGATGTGTACAGCAGCAGTGTCAGGGGAAAGAAGACAGAAGAGAAGGGATAAAAATTCAAACTAAGCTCAAAGGGAAAAGGAGAAATAATGGTAGAGGAACACACCCAAAACACCAGGGACCAAACCTTATATTCATTTATACAGTTTAGTTTATGTATTTTAATGGAACAAACTACAGAAGAGAAGGGGGTATTAAAATAGAAAGGTACAGTGGAGGATAGAGGAAAATATTTTTTGTATGATAATCAAATCCATCAAAGTTTCTTTTTTATTTCAATATTACTTTATTTTCATTTTTAGATCCTCTCTCTCCACTCCCCTCCACACCCATTGAGAAGCCAAGAAATACAAAGCCCATTAAAAATATGAAGTCATATGCAAAATGTCCATGATCTGGGTGGTGGGGGACAACAAGAAAAAGTAAGGGGAAAAACAATTATGGTTTAATCTGCATTCTGAGTCCATCAGTTTGTCCGATGGTGGATAGCATTTTTATCATGAGTTCTTTGGATTTGTCATGTCATTGTGTTTATCAAAGTTACTCAGTATTTTAGTTGATTATATTTACAATATTGCTCTTACTGTGCAAATTATATTAATTCTGCTCACTTCACTGCATCTTGGGCTTTCTGAAATTTTCTCCATCATAGTATTTCACCACATTCATGCTACAACTTGTTCAGACATTCTCTAATGCATGGACATCTTCTCAGTTTCCAATTCTTTGTTATGTCAAAAAGAGTTGTAATAAATATTTGTGTGCTTATGGGCCCTTTCCTTTTTGGTTTCGCCTATTTGAAATATCAATCTAGTAGTAGTATTGCTGGGTCAAAGAGTATTTACAATTTAATAGCTTTTAGGGGATAGTTCCAAATTGCTTCCCAGAATGGCTGGAGTAGTTGACAGCTCAAGCAATAGTGCTTTAGTGTACCTACATTCTAGTGTCTTCTCAGAATGTGTCATTTCCTTTTTCGTCATCTTAGAAAATCTGATGGTTGTTAGGTGGGTCCGTATAGTTGTCTTAACTTGTATTTCTCTAGTATTAGAATTTAAAGCAAGCTTGGATTGCTAATGCAAAACTGAAAACTTCTCTGAAAACTATTCATATCCCTTGACCATTTATCAAAGGGGGAATAACTTATTGTTATTAATGTAGCTCCCTATAAACATAGTTCCCTACATATTTGAGAACTATGACTTTATCAGAGAAACTTGATTGACAGATTTTTTTCCCCAAGTTTTCTGTTCATCTTCTTATTTTAAGTACACTGATTATATTTTTTAAACTTTATGTAACAAAAGTTATCCATTGTCTTTCTTATGAATGTTGCTATTTCTTCTTTGGTCATGGATTCTTTTTGTCCTTGGATCTGATGAGTAATTTCTTCTTTTTGTTTTTTTAAAAGCAATCAGGGTTAAGTAACTTGCTCAAGGTTATGCAGCCAGTTATTTCTGGGTGTGGTGCTGAGTATCTGAGCCTGGATTTGATCCAGGTCATCCCGACATAGGAGCCGGGTACTCTTACTCGCTGAGCCACCTGGCTGCCCCTAAGCAATTGGAGTTAAGTAACTTGCTCAAAGTTACACGGCCAGGTGTTTCTGGGTGGGTGCTAATTGTCTGAGCCCAGGATTCGATCTCCAGGTCATCCCAACACTGGAGCCGGTGCTCTTACTCACTGTGCCGCCCCAGAGTAATTTCTTCTATGTGTCATCATTTTCTTATATCAACATCTATTATCTAAATCATGTCTGAATTTTGAGATTATCTTACATGCCCTGTTACTCCAGACTACGTTTCTGTTTTTCCAGCAGTTTTTGTCAGATAATGAGTTCTTCTATCAGTAGGTGGGATGTCTTGAATTTATCAAACACTCGGTTATTGTGTCCATTTGCTCCGGTATATTATATACCTAATCTGGTTCACTGATTAACAACTCCATTCTTATGCAGTGCTAATTTATTTGAATGATTACAGCTTTGTAGTATATTTTGAGATCTGGTACTGTCAGGGCCATTTCCTTCCTTGTTTTTTTGTTTTCATTGATGTCTTGATATTCTTAAACATTTTTTTTCCTCCAAATGAGTTTTGTTATTATTTTTCCAGCTCTCTAAAGTAATTTTTTGGTAGTTTGATTTGTAAGGTACTGAATAAATAAATTAATTTCAGTATTATTATTATTTTTTAATATTGACTCAGCCTATGCATAAGCAATTAATATTTATCCAATTATTTAGATGTCTATTTTTGTGAAGTGTTTGTTTTTTATTTTGTAAATATAGTTTATTTGTATGTTGGCAGGAAGACTCTCAAATATTTTATGCTGTCCTCAGTTAATTTAAATGGATTTTCTTTTAAAAAATCTCTTCTTCTTGGGTTTCATTGTTAATATATAGAAATGCTAATGAATTATGTGGGTTTATTTTAGATCCTGCAACTTTATTGAAATTGTTTTGACTAGGTGGTTCTTTTTTGTTTGGTTCTCTAAATAAACCATCCTATCATCTGAAAAGAGTTATAATTTGTTTCCTTCTTGCCTGTGAAGATTCTTTCAATTTCTTTTCCTTTTGTTATTCCTATAAGCATTTCTAGTACAACAATGAATAATGGTAGTGATAATGGACATTCTTGTATCACCTCTGTTCTTATTGGAAAAGCTTCTACTTAGTCCACATTACAGATAATACTTGATCTTGATTTTAGAATAAATACCCACTTATCATTTTAAGAAAAGCCTCATTTGGGGTGCCTAGGTGGCTCAGTGAATAGAACACTGGCCCTGGAGTCAGGAGGACCTGAGTTCAAATCTGGCCTCAGAGACTTGACACACTTACTAGCTGTGTGACCTTGGGCAACTCACTTAACCCCAACTGCCCTTCAAAAAAGAAAAGAAAAGCCTCATTATGCTTTCTAGTGTTTTAATAGAAATGGGTGTTATGTTTTGTCAAAAGATTTTTCTACAACTATTGAAATAATCATAGGATTTTCATTGTCCCTATTATTAATATTGTCAGTTATGCTTGAGGTTTTTCTATTATGGAATCAGTACTTGTTTTGCTGGCATAAAACAGCCTATACATGGTATATGACCTTTGTGACACATTGTTGTAATCTCTTCCTAGTATTTTATTTTAAAAGTTTTGTATTGATATTTATTAGGGAAATTAGACTATAGTTTTCTTTCTGATTTTCTTCTTCCTGTTTTATATATCAAAACTAAATTTGTATGATAGAAGGAATTTAATAGGAATACTGTTATAACCTATTTTTATAAAGAGTTCATCTTCTATTTTAATTAATTATTCTTTAAATATTGAGTAGATTTAGAATGTAAATCCATCTGGTCCTATTTTTTACCTTGTGGTTTCTTTTATTTCTTTTTTCTTTTAAACATTTATTATTTATTTTTAATCCCTGCCCAAGCCACTGTGAAGGCAAGAAACATGATATAAAATGCATATGTAATCACATAAAACACATTTTCATGTCATCACATAAAACACATTTCCATACTAGAAATGTTACAAACACAAACATGAAAGAGAAAACATAAAAAGTATGCTTCAGTCAGCATAAAGACTTCATTTGTCCCACCCCACCCCCACGCCCCCACCTCCTGGAAGTAGACAGCATTTTTCATCATAAGTCTTTCGAAATTTTCTTGGATCACTGTACTGCTGAAAATAGCTATCATTCATAATTGATTATTATGCACTATTACTGTTAATATGTATAGTGTTCTCTTAGTTCTGCTCACTTCACTCCGCCTCAGTGCATATAAGTCTTCCCAGGTTTTACTGAAACCATCCTGCTCATCATTTCTTATGGTACAATAGTATTCCATCACAATCATATATCACAATTTGTTTTCCCATTCTCCGATTGATATGTAGTCGCTCAATTTCTAATTTTTGTCACTTCAAAAAGAGCTGCTATAAGTATTTTTATATGTATAGGTATTTTTCCTTTTTCTTTTATCTCTTTGGGAGACAGACCTAGTAGTGATATTTCTAGGCCAAAAGTTATACACAGTTTTATAGCCCTTTGGGTATAATTCCAAATTGCTCTCCAGAGTGGCTAGATCAATTCACAACTCTACCAACACTGCACTGGAGTACCAATATTTCCATATCCCCTCCAATATTTGTCATTTTCCTTTCCAATCCTATTAGGCAATCTGATACATGTGAGGTGGTATATCACAGTTGTTTTAATTTGCATTTCTACAATTAATTGTTATTTTTCATATGTATATACTTTCATATGTATATAGATAGTGTTGCTTTCTTCTTCTGAATACTGTCTGTTCATGTCCTTTGGCCATTTATCAATTGGGAAGTGACTCCTATTCCTGTAAATTTGACTTAGTTCTCTATATATTTGAAAAATAAGATCTTTATCTGAGACCCATGCTATAAATCCCACACCTCCCCAATTTCCTACTTTCCTTCTAATGTTGACTGCTTTGCTTTTGTATGTGGAAAAACATTTTAATGTAATGTAATCAAAATTATCCTGTAATTCTATTTCATTTGGTCATAAATTCTTTTCTTCTCCATGGATCTGACAGCTAAAATTTTTCCATGCTTCCCTAATTTTCTTATATTAGTCTTTAAGTCTAAATCATGAGCCCTTTTTGATCTCATCTCAATATAGGATATGAAATGTTGGTCTATACCTAGTTCCTAACAAACTGCTTTCCAGTTTTCTCAGCAATGTTTGTAAAATAGTGAGCTCTTGTTCCAAGAACTTGAGTCTTCAGGTCTATCAAATACTACATTATTACAGAAATTTACTACTGTGTATTATATGCCTGATCCATTTGACTGATACACCACTCTTTTTTAGCAAGTATAAGATTATTTTGGTGATCACCAAATAGTAATTCAGTTTGACATTTGATAGTAGTAGGTCACCTTCCTTTACATTTATTTTTTCATCTATTCTCTTAATATTATTGACCTTTTGTTCTTCTAGATAAATTTTATTTTTTCTAGCTCTCTGAAATAATTTTTGGTAATTTGATTGATCTGGCATTGAAAAAGTAAATTATTTTAGGTAGAATTAACATTTTTATTATAATGGTTCAGCCTACCCATGAGCAATTACTATTTTTCTAGTAGTGTAGATCTACCTTTATTAGTGTGAAAGGTCTTTTGTAATTGTGTTCCTACAGTTCCTGGGTTTTTCTTGGCAGGTAGACTCTCAAATATCCTCTAATGTCTGCAGCGATTTTAAATGGAATTTCTCTTTCTTTCTCTTGCTGCTTGGTTTTGTTGGTAATATATAGATATGATAATAATTTAAGTTTGTTCATTTTATATCCTACAATTTTTCTGAAGTTGTTCATTATTTCAACTATTTTTTTTATTGATTCCCTATGATTCTCTAAGTATATCATCATTTCATCTGCAAAGACTAATGGTTTTGTTTCTTCACTGCTTATTCTAATTCCTTAGATTTCTGTTTCTTGTCTCATTGCTATAGCAATCATTTCTAGCACAGTATTGAATAGCACTAGTGATAAAATGTACATCCTTACCTCACTTCTGATCTTAATGGGAAGGTATCTGGCTTATGTCCATTATAGCAATGCTTGCTGAAGGTTTTAGATAGATAATAATTATTTTAAGGAAAGCTCCATTCACTTCTATGGTTGCTAATCATTTTTTTTTATTAGAAATGAGTGCTGCATTTGTATTTATCTGTATTTATGTGTCTTGTTTATTTTGTCTTGTTGGAGTAATCATACCATATTTTTTTCTATTTAGATAGTTAATTATACTGAGTTTCTTTTTCTAAAATTAAAACAGTCCCGCACTCAAGGAATAAATCACAGTGTATGATCCTTGTGATATATTGCTATAATCTCCTTCCTAATATTTTATTTAAAAATTTTGCCTCAATATTTATTAGAGAGATTGTTCTATAGTTTTCTTTCTCTGTTCTTGCTTTCATTGGTTTAGGTATCAGCATCATATTTGTGTTGTGAAAGGATTTGGTAGGACTCCTTCTTTGACTACTTTTCCAAATATTTTATCTAGTATTGGAATGAATTGTTCTTTAAATGTTTGATAGAATTAATTGTGGAATACATCCAGTCCTGGTGATTTTTTCTTAGGGAGCTCATTGATAGTTTAATTTCTTTTTCTAAAATGGGGTTACTTAAGCGTTTATTTTCCTCTTCTGTTAATTTGGGCAATTTATGTTTTTGTATATATTCATCCATTTCACTTAGATACAAATAATTGCTTTAATTTCCTCTTTATTGGTATTACCCTTTTCATTTTTATGCTGGGTAATTTGGTTTTCTTCTTTTCTTGTTTTAATCAAATCAGTTATTTTCTATTTTAATGATTTTTTTTCATAAAATGAGTTCTTTGTTTTATTTACTAGTTCAATGATTTTCTTACTTCCAGTTTTATTAATCTTTCCTTTGATTCTCAGTTTGGTGTTTAATTGGGATTTTTAAATTTGTTCTTTTTCTGATTTTTTTTATGGAACACCCAATTAATCTGATTTTTCTCTGTTATTAATATAAGCATTAAGAGATATAAGTATTCCCCTAAGTAGTGCTTTGCCTGCATCCCATAAACTTTGACAAGTTGTCTCATTTTTCTCATTCTCTTTAATAAAATTATTTATTCTCTCATTTGTTCTTTGAGTCATTTATTCTTTAGTCCAATGACTTTTTAAATTTTCAACATCCTTTATTAAATGTATTTTTAATGCATTATGGTCTGAAAAGGATACATTAAATACTTCTTCATCTGCTTGTGAGGTTTTTATGCCCTAATACATGGACAATCTTTGTGAAGAAGTGATGGAAAAAGTGTGAAAAAAAATCCTTTTTATTCCCATTCATTTGCCCCAGAGATGTACCATATCTAACTTTTCTAAAATCCTATTCTTCTCCTTAACTTATTTCTTGTTTATTTTTTGGCTAGCTTTGTCTAGTTCTGAGAGGATAATATTGAATTCCCCTACCAGTATATTTTTATTATTTCCTCCTATAACTCATTTAAATATCCCATTAAGAATTTAGACAGCATACCATTGGTGCATATGATTAGTATTAATATTATTTCATCATCTATGGTATATTTTAACAGTGTGATTTCCCTATGTATTTCTTTTAATTAGGCTGATTTTTGTTTATATTTTGTCTGAGATCCTAATTGCTACTTCTGCTTTTTTTTAACCCCAGCTGAAGCATAATATATCCTTCTGTGGCCCCTTATTTTTTACTCTGCCTGTGTCTTTCTGATTCAAGTATGTTTCTTTTAAACAGCATATTGGAAGATTCTGGTTTTTAACTGACCCTGCCATAAACTTCCTTTTAATGGGGGAGTTCATCCCATTCACATAATTCAGTTATGACTACTATATATTTCCATCTATACTATTTTCCCCCATCTCTCTGTGTGTCTACAAACATTTGTTGTGCTTCTGATTGCTGCCTGCCTAATCTGCACTCTCTTTTATCAGCACCCTCCCCCTATATCCTTCCCATTTGGATCAGAGAGATTTCTATATCCAAATAAGTATGTTATTCCCTTTTTGAGCTAATTCTGGGGCGAATAAGTCTGAAACATAACCTGACACCCTCCTCCATCCCCTTCCATTTTAAAATTCTTTACTGTGTGCCTCTTTTATTTGGAATATTTTTTTTCCTTTTCTTCTTCTCCCTTTCCCCATTTCCAGAAGTGTGTTCTTCCTTCTCACCCTTTGTTTTTTTAAATCATTCCATCATAGTCAATTGACACCTGTGCCATCTATGAATTATTCTTTCTAACTGCCCTAAAAATGATCAAGTTCTTAGTTTACAAGTATCATCTTCCCATAACTTATTGAGTCCCTTATGATTTCTCTTTATATTTACCTTGTTATGATTCTCTTGAGTCTTGTACTTGAAAGTCAAGTTTTCTATTCAGAATTTGTATTTTCATCAAGAATGCTTAAAGGTCCTGTATTTCAGTAAATGCTCTCCTTCCCCATTTTCTTTTCTATTGAAAGAATTATACTCAGTTTTGCTAGGTAGGTGATTCTTGGTTGTAATCCTAGCTCCTTTGCCTTCCAGAATATCATATTCCAAGCCCCATGCTCCTTTAATATAGAATCTGCTAAATCTGGCAAGATCTTGACTGTGGTTCCATGATATATAAATTGTTTCTTTCTGGCTGCTTGCAATATTTTCTCCTTAACCTGGGAGGTCTGAAAATTTCAATATTTCTGGGAATTTTCATTTTGGGATCTCTTTCAGGAGGTGATTGATGGATTCTTTCAATTTCTATTTTACTTTCTGGATATTTACCTGCTTTTAGGATATCAGGGCAGTTTACTTTGATAATTTCTTCAAATATGATGTCTAGCCTTTTACTTTTCATTGTGGCTTTCAAGGAGTCCAATAATTTTAAAATTATCTCTCCTCAATTTCTTTGTCAAGTTGTTTTTGCAATGAGATATTTTCCATGTTTCTTCTATCTTTATTTTCATTCTTTTAATTTCATTTTATTGTTTCTTAATATCTTCTAGAGTCAGTTTCTACTTGTCCAATTATAACTTTTAAGGAATTATTATTTTCAATGAGTTTTTGTACCTCCTTTTCTATTTGGTCAATTCTGATTTTAAGGAGTTCCTCTTTTCGGTGAATTTTTGTGCTTCTTTTGTCATTTGGCAAATTCTATGGGGTTTCTTTACACTGCTATTTTCTTCAATTTTTGTGTTTCTTTTACCAAGCTGTTGACTTTTCTTTCATAATTTTCTTGCATTCACTCTCATTTCTTTTTTTTCCCAATTTTTCTTCTACTTTTCTTATTTCATTTTTTTTGGAGGGGGAAAGACAAGGCAATAGGGTTAAGTGACTTGCCCAAGGTCACACTGCTAGTGAATGTATCAAGTGTCTGAGGCCAAATTTGAACTCAGATCCTCCTGACTCCAGGGCTGGTGCTATATTAACTGTACCACATAGCTACTCCTCTTATTTTATTTTGAAAATCCCTTTTTGAGGTATTCCAGGAATTCTTGTTGGACTTGTATCCAATTTACTTTTTTTTTGCTTTGTACTTATAGATAATTTAAAATTCTTATCTTTTTCTGAGTTTGTTATGATCTTCCCTGTCAGTATAGTAGCTTTTTGTGGTCAGGTTCTTTTTGTTTGCTTGTTCATTTTTCCATACTGTTCCTTGACTTGTAACTTTGGGATAAAGGAGGCACTGTTCTAACCTTTAGGGTTTTTTGTTTGTTTTTTGTGCTACTGTTTTCAGAGCTAGTTCTTAGGAATGTAAGTTTCTCATGTTCCTAAGGTAGTATGAACAAAGAGAGGTACTTTCCTGACTTGTGTTCTGATCTTAACCTAAGAAGGGACATTGTTCCCCTTAGGCCAATACTGGAACTCTTATTGGCCCCAGAGCTTTGATCAGGTCCCCTGCTCTCCCACTGCCAGAAGCACTAGTGTTTCTCTTTGCCCTGAAACTATCATCTGGGGCTATATGGGTAAAACAATAGGGTCCTACACCCAGTGCCAGCAAAGTGTCCCTCCTTATCTTTTTCTTATAAGTTTTCCAACTCCCTTAGTTCCTGTGAGCTAGTTCCTCCTGAAAGAGATCCCAAAATGAAAATTTTCAGGAATATTAACGGAAATTTTCAGAGCTCCCAGGTCAAAGAGAAAATATTGCAAGCAGCCAGAAAGAAATGATTTATGTATCATGGAACTACAGTCAAGATCTCACAGGATTTAGCAGCTTCTATATTAAAGCCCCCAAATCTGCTGCTGCCAATGTTGCAAAGCTGATTGCTGGTTATGTAGTGGTAGTGTTGCCATGGCTGTACTTCACTCCAGACTGATTACCACCCCTGTGTAACAGAGTTTTCCTATCAAACTTCTAAGGCATTTTGGCCTGGAAAAAAGTGCCTGTTTCTGACCTTTTGTTGCCTCTGCCACTCTG
The DNA here is from genome assembly GCF_028583685.1 of Petaurus breviceps papuanus. Classification (NCBI taxonomy): domain Eukaryota; kingdom Metazoa; phylum Chordata; class Mammalia; order Diprotodontia; family Petauridae; genus Petaurus; species Petaurus breviceps. The sequence continues at coordinate 4,730,567 of NW_027186645.1, read as the reverse complement.
AAATTTAATGTAAGGTGTTATTTTGAAGTTGGTTGGGGAGAATGATGGAAGAGTTCGACTGGCCTACTGCCTGTGTTCCACTATCTTCTAAATTAGTCATTTTTTTCTAAGATAGGGTTATTTAAGTATTATATTTCCTCTTCTTTTAATCTAGACAATTCATATATTTATACATATGTATCTATTTTATTTAGATAGGCAGTGGTTTTTTTTCATATACTTGGACAAAATAGCTTCTAATAATTGCATTTGTTTCATCTTCATTGGCTATAAATTCACTTTTTTTTTCACTTTGGATGCTGCTAACTTTTTTTTAATCAGTCAATGCTTCATGTATTTTATTAGTTTTTTTTAATGACCCCTAGTTTTATTGGTTTGTTCAAATGTTATTTTATTTTGTTTATTCCAATTTAATAAATCTCTGCTTTCATGTTCAGGGTTTCTATTTTGGCATTTAATTGAGTTTTTAAAATTTGTTATTTTTGTAGTCTTTCTTTTAGTTTTCCAACTCAGTTTCCAACTGATTTTAAATCTATTCTTCAAATGTTCTTTAAGAGAGGTAATTTTATTGTATTCGGGTAAGAAAAAAAGTCTTCTTCTATTTCTACTTTTCCACATTTATTTGTGTTTGTCATGTCTTAATATATGATCAATTTTTGTGAAGTTGCCATGCACAGCTTAGAAATAAGTATATTCCTTTCTATTCTTGTTCAGTATTCTCCAGAAAGTTATCATAGCTAACTTCTAAAATTCTATTCATCTCCTTAATTCCCTACTTGTTTGTTAGATTTATCTAGTCCTATGTGAGGCAAATTTAAGTTCCCCAGTATAATAATTTTATAGTCTATTTCCTCCTGTAATTTAAATTTTCCTTCAATAATTTGGATACTATGCCATTTTGTACATATATGTTCAGTAATAATATCAATTCACTGTATATGGTACCTTTTAGCAAAATGTGGTTTCCCTGATTATCTCTTACACAGGTCTATATTTACTTTTGATTTGTCTGAGATCATGATTGCTACCTCTACCTTTTTTGTTTCAGTTGAAACATAATAGACACTCCATTCATTTATTTCAATTCTATTTGGATCTTTCTAATTGAATTATAATGCTTGTAAATAGTATATTGTTGTATTCTAGTTTCTCATCCATTCCATTATCCTCTTCTATTTGAGGGATAAGTTCATAGCATTTACCTTCACAGTTGATTACTAACTGTGCATTTCCCTCTATTCTATTCTCTTATACTTATCCACTTTTTTTTTTACCATTTCTTATTTCATAAATTATATATACATACATACATATATATATGATTAAGGTTTAGTTATCAACACTCACTACCATAAGATTTAGTTTTGAAATTTTTCTCTTACTCTCTCCTCCTCCCTCCCCAAGACAGCATGCAATCTGAAATAGGCTCTAGTTATATATTCATATTAACCATATTTTCACATTAGTTATGATGTAAAGAAGAATTAGAACTAATGGGAAGAACCACAAGAAAGAAGAAACAAGACAAAACAAAAGGGGAGCAAATAGCATGCTTCCATCTGTATTCATACTCCTAAGTTCTTTTTCTGGATATGGATAGCATTTTCCATTCTGTATCTTTTGGAGTTTCTTTGATCCTTGCATTGCTGAAAAGAGCTAAATCTACCAAAGTTGGTCACTGCACAATGTGGTTGTTACTGTGTATAATGTTTTCATGGTTCTGCTCATTTCATTTAGCATCAGTTCACGCAAGTCTTTCCAGGTTTTTATAAAGTCTATCTGTTCATCATTTCTTACAGCACAATATTATTCCACTATACTCATATGCTACAACTTGTTCAATCATTCCCCAATTGATGGACTTCCCCTCAATTTCCAGTTCTTTGCCACCATAAAAAGAGCTGCTATAAATATTTTTGTATGCATGGGTCTTTCCCTGTTTTTATGATCTCTTTAGGACAGAGACCTAGGGGTGGTATTGCTGGGTCAAAGGGTATGTGCAATTTTATAATCCTTTGGGCATAACTCCAAATTGTTTTCCAGAATGGTTGGATCAGTTCACAACTTCACCAAGAATGCATTAGTGTTCCAATTTTTGCACATCCTCTCCAACATTTATTATTTTCCTGTTTTGTCATGTTAGCCAGTGTGATAGATGTGATGTGGTACCTTAGAGTTGGTTTGATTTGCATTTCTCTAAGCAATAGTGATTTAGAGCATTTTTCACATGACTAGGTAGCTTTAATTTCTTCCTCTGAAAACTGTCTGTTCATATTCTTTGACCATTTATCAACTAGGGAATGACCTGTATTTTATAAAATTAACTCAGTTCTCTATATATATTTTAGAAATTTGTTCTTTATCTGAGACACTGGTTACAAAAATTGTTTCCAGCTTTCTACTTTCTTTCTAAACTTGGTTTCATTGACTTTGTGCAAAAATTTTTCAATTTAATATAATTAAAATTATCTATTTTTCATCTCTATCTCTTGTTTTGTCATAAATTCTTTCCTTCTCTATAAATCTGATAGGTAAACTATTTCTTGCTCTCCTAGTTTCCTTATTGTATCAGTCTTTAAATCTAAATCATGTACTTATTTTGACTTTATCTTGGTGAAGGGTGTAATATGTTGGTCCATGTCTGGTTTCACCCATACTATTTTCCAGCTGTTTTTACAGTAGTTTTTGTTAAATAATGATTTCTTATCCCAGAAGCGGAAGTCTTTGGCTTATCAAATAGGAGATTATTATAGTCATTGACTGTTATATCTCGCATCCCTAATCTATTGATTATAATCTCTGATCTACCAATCTATTTCTTAGCTAGCACCAAGTAGTTTTGATGACTGCTATTTTATAATACAATTTAAGGTCTGGTATGACTAGGCTACATTCCCTTGCTTTTCCTTTCATTAATTCTCTTGATCTTCTGAACCTTTTATTCTTCCAGATGAATTTTGTTATTGTTTTTTCTAACCCTATAAAATAACTTTTTGGTGGTTTCATATGGCACTGAATAGTAATTTAATTTAGGTAGAATTGTCATTTTATTATATTAGCTAAGTCTACTCATAAGCAAATGATATTTTTTTCAGTTATTTAGGTTTGTTCTGGAAGGTAGATTGGCAAATATTTTATAATTCTTCAAGTAACTTTAAATGGAATTTCTCTTTCTGTCTCTTACTATTGTTTATAATTTCTTATTCAATACTCTGTTGTTTCTGACCATTACTTCCTTTAATCTCTCCTCCTTTTTGAAAATATTTTTCCCTCCTGCTTTTTGGTTAGATAAGATATATTTCTATGTACAACTATGTTTACACTTATATTTAAATTCTTTCCTCTTTGAACTGGTTCATAGGAGAGTGAGGTTCAAGTGCTGCCTGCTATCCTCCAATTCTTCCCTACATTTTATAAATTCTTCCTTGCCTTCCCTATTTATGTGACTTATTTTTTTTCCATTCTTCCTCTCACTTCCCCCTTCTCTTAGTGCAAGCATCTTTCTCAAAATTCTATTCTTCTTTTGAGACCATCCCAACAAAATATAATCACAGCTATGCCCTCAGTCTAAACAGACTCCCTGAAACAGTTTAGTAGTAACAAAGCTCTGTAGGGTTAAATCTTCCCATATATGAATGTGAGCAATTAAACATTGTTTAGTGTCTTATGATTTCTTACTCATTTACATTTTATACTTCACTTGAATCTTGAGCTTGAATGCTAAATTTTGTATTCTGGTCTTTTCATCATAAATGCTGGAAAATTCTCTTTTTTTAATCCATCCCAGTCAAATTTTATTCATTGGTTTCTATGTGCCAGGATCAGTGTGAGGACCTTGGGGTACCATGGAGAAGAAGCCAATCAGGGGAGTGTCTGTCATCAGGAATTGGTCAAATTGGGTAAACTCCTTCACATACACACACACACACACACACACACACACACACACACACACACACACACAACTTTTTTCAGTTTTTTATGCCAGGGCTTGGCTTTGGGGATGGGAGGGTATATTTGGGAACCAGCCCTTCCAGGAGTTTTCTGTCCAAGGTAGAAAACAGTGGGCGCCAGAGAGAGCTCTGACACACTAGTGTAATGTTTTGGAGAAGGCAGGAAACATGTACCAAGAATGCTACTGGGGAAAGATGGCCTCATCATCAAAGTGAGAACTTAAAAGAAGAGGGACTGAAGGTGATTGAGGTATTTTTGGCAATCAAGGCCATGGCTGAACAAAGGCTTGGAGTGGGGACAAGATGAGAACATCTTACAATGGAGCCATGGGGAATAATGAGACAAGAGGAAGTCATGGATAGCACTATGGAGGAGGCTTTACTAAGAAACAAGGCAAGAAGAGAAGATGGAAACCACATGGGTCAGGGTTTTGAGAAAGTCAAGCAGAGGACTTTTTGCTTCATCCTAGGGGCAATAGGGAATGATGGGAGTTTCTGGAGTTGGGCAATGACATGGTAAGATTTGGACTAGAGGAGGATTATTTTGGCTGGTGAGTAGAGGAGTAGGGTGAGAATAGAGCAGAAGGTCATTTTATAATAATCCTGCTGAAGTGGGTTTAGGGCCTAGCCAGTGAGTGTAGAGAAGATGCAGAAGACAGATATAGTGAAGTTAGAAACAAAAAGCCTTGGGAACAGACTGGGGGCAGGAACAGACTGAGAGATAGAAAGGATTCTAGAATGACTCCTAGGCTGTAATCTGAGAAACTTGGAGGATAGTGTGCTCTACTATAATGGGAAAGGTAGGAAGGTATAGGGAGAAAGATTATGAGTTCTGTTGAGTTTAAGATGTCTACAAGGGATCTAGTTTGGGATATCTGAAAGGCAGTTGGAGATGAAAGATAGAGATCTGAGGTAAGCAGACAGTTTGGGGTAACATACATAGATGTTCTGTGTTCTTGGCCAGTAGTTAAAGTTAAAGACCTGTGTGTTTACCATCTTAAGCTGACCAGGACTGGAAAAAAATGATACCTGTGAACTTTATTGGATTTTCTGATCAGAATTTTGTCTGGAACATATTATTTTAATTTCTTTTTTTTAATTTTTAAACATTTTTATTTAGAGTTTTGACTTCCAAATTCAATCTATTCCTCCCTTCCCTTCCCTGTCCCTGAGATGGAAAGCAAACAGATATAGTTTATAGATGTGCAATTGTGTGAAACATTTCCATGTTAGTCATTTTGAACAAGAAGACTCAAATAAAAGAAAAAAAATGAAAGAAAATGAAAAATAGTTTGCTTCAGTCTGTATTCAATCAATATCAGTCCTTTCTCTGGAGATGGATCATATGCTTCATCATTAGTCTTTTGGGATTGTCTTCGATCATTGTATTGCTGAGAATAGCTGAGTCATTCATAGTTCTTCATCAAACAATATTGCTGCTACTATGCAAAACATGCTCCTGGTTCTGCTCACCTCATTTAGCATCAGTTCATGTAAGTCTTTACAGGTTTTTGTGAAATCATCCTGCTCACTATTTCTTACAGCACAGTACTATTCCATTATAATTATATGCCTCAGCTTGTTTAGTCATTCCCCAACTGATGAACATCCCCACAATTTCTAATTCTTTGCCACCACAAAAAGAGATGCTTTAAGTATTTTTGTACTTGTGGGTCATTTGCCCTTTCTTATGATCTCTTTGGAACACAGACCTAGTAGTGGTATTGCTGGATCAAAGAGTATGCACAATTTTATAGCCCTTTGGGCATCATTCCAAATTGCTTTCCAGAATTGTTGGATTGGTTCACAAATTCACCAACAGTGCATTAATGTTCCAGTTTTCCCCATAACCTACAACATATTTCTTTTTAATCATATTAGCTCATCTGATAGGTGTGAGATGGTACCTTACAGTTGTTTTAATTTGCATTTCCCTGATCAATAGTGATATAGAGTATTTTTTCATATGACTGTAGATAGTTTTGATTTCTTTGTCTGAAAACCATTTGGCATTGTTGCAGAAGGGTGTGTTGGGAGAGCTAAGTAAAACTGTTATCCATCAAACTTTTAAGGAGTAATAAATACCAATACCACAGAAATTGTTCCTTAAAAATAAGAAAGACAACTTCTACCAATTTTTTTTCCTTTGAAACAAATAGGGTAAATAACTAAAGCAGAGATGGATAAATCAAAGCAGAACTATGAATGAATGTCATTAATGAATAACATTAAAAAATTAAATGAAAGCCTTTCAAGCAGACTACAACATTTTATCCAAGAAATCATTGATTATGACTGAGTTGGAATTTATCAGATATGCAAGGATATTCCAAAAAGGGGAAAAAATTTCTATCTAATAGAAATAAAGTCTGAGTCAATAATAGAAAGGAAAATATAAGTAAAAATTAGAATTAAATCCATGAATTTGGGGGACTTAATCTACCAAACATTCAAAATTTGTATAGCCTCAATTACAAAGTGCCTCTTAAAGACAAAAGTAAGATATTTAATAGCCTATGGAATATCCATTGCCCATGACTGGACCATGACAATATAATGTTAATGAGACTACCACTAAAATTAATTTGCAATATTAATGTCATGCCAATATAACTACTAAAGGGGCACTTTTCAGTGGTAGACAAAATAATAGAATTGAGGGAAAAAATTACATTAGGGTGAGAGAAGAGAAGCAAATCAATGAATAGGAGATGGAATCTTATAATTGATATATAATTCTTTTAAATTAAATTGAAAAGTTTATGAATGAACAAAATTAATGCATCTAGGATAAGAATGTAAGCATTAAACTAAGAAGTAATTTTATCCCATTTCTTGGGTAAGAGTTTGGTATCCAAGATAGTAAGATAAGTGATGCAAATTCATAGGACAAAAAATTATTTCCCAATATATAAATGGTTAAATGATAGCAACAAACAGTTATCATAAGAAGAATTTCATAGTATTAACAATATTGTGAATTTTTTTATTAAAAATGAAAGAAATTCAAATTTAAAAATATGCAGTTTTACCTTGTACCATGGAAATAAAGTTGGAAGAGTGGTAGAAAGAGCACATTGATGCATTATTAATAGAACTGTGACTCATTCAAACATTTTGGAAAGCTCTTTGAAATTTTACAAATAAAGTGGACTAAGGCACAAAGGCTGTTCCTTTATCCTCAGGGCATCAATGAGAAGAGCTACCTTCAAAATTGGATATAGATTCCTGGATCTCATGTGGTTTGGGGATCAATCTATATCATCTAAAAAGAAGAGAAGAAACACAAAAGCAAAAACTAGGACTCATATTAATAAGCACATGTTGATTTCTGAAGTGGGGAGCCTAAGGCCTCTCCTTTTATAATTATTTTTTTTGTCTTTTCTTGCTGGATACCATCAGACAGGAGGAATTCCCTTGAAGAGAAGAGTGAAAATACTCATTGACTGCCATTTTTTTAATGTGCTCTCAGTTCCATTTTCAAAGTCATAGACAATTAAAGAGGTACTTAGTCACTTCATGGTTACCAGACTGGAACAAGCCTGAGAATGTCTATGCATTCTCTAAATCTATCTAAGGAACTTATATTACATGTGATAACTCTCCTGGAAGCAGCAACCTTCCCAGATTCTTCCACATAGAGAAGTTTCTGTAAGCCCTCATAAGGGCTTACAGCCCTTATGACCATAATCCAAACATGTAAGTATATAGGCATATACATACATATGTACTTATATGTAAGTGGATATTTAGATGTGTTCATGAATATCTATAAAGTGATTCCTTAACAATTTTTTTATCTTCACTTGTAGCTAATAGATATTATATTAATATTGTAACAATATTATAATAATATTAATAGATATTATTAGCTAATAGATATATTAGAGATCTCTCCCAAACTTCACCTCCATTATCATATAGTGGTTTGGAAGTGAGCCTTTGTGAAGGGGTGATATCAAGCTAGAAAGAATTTAAATATGGACCCATTTATCATCCATAATGTAGTCAACAAATGCTCATGAAGTCCTTTCTATATACTGCTAGGGATTCAAAGTAAGGAAAATAAAACTTCCAGTCCTTAAGAAACACATATATCAATTGGGGAGATACCATGCAATATCCATGTTTACAGAGAATATGTTAATTTTAAGTAGAAGATAATCTCATATTGAAAGAACTAGCAATGTATGTTGGGGGATGGTGGGAAGAACCAGGAAATTACTGCAGAAGGAAGGATATGAACTGAATATTGAAGGAAGTCAGGCAGCAGAGGAGAGTAGGGAAAGCATCATAGGCACTGGGGACACTTGAGTTGGGAAGAGTTATAGGAAGCTATTACATTAGTCCAGGTAGGAGATGATGAGTGCCTGGCTCAAATAGTTAGATGAATGGAATAGGACGTAAACAAGAAACGCTGCAAAGGTAGAAGCAATAATACTTAATGATGGATTGTTTATGGACATGAAAGTGAATGAGGAATCAAGGATGATGCTAAGGTTGCAAATGTGGGTGGTTAGGAGGATGGTGGGAGCCTGAACAGTAATGGGAAGATGGGAGAGGGTTTGGAAAAGGAAGAGTTCTCTTAGTTCTCTAAGTTCTCTAGTCTATCCTCCTCACATCCCTCAAACTGATTTTCCTAAGGTATAAATTTGACCATCTCACATCATAAAATATATATATATATATATATACAGATACATAGATATAGATATATCCAGTGACTCCCTATCACCTCCAGGATCAAATAGAAGATCCACCATTTGACTCTGAAAGTTCTTCATAACCTGGTCCTATTCTTATCTTTCCAGTCTTCTTACATCTTACTCCACCTACTCTGAGTCCAGTAATAGTGGCCTCCTGGCTGTTCCTCCCATAAGGTATCTCCTGACTTTGGCCATTTTCATCACTGAAATCCTGAAGAAAGGGAAGAAAATGTCCTTCATCCTATTATATAATGCCCACCAGGCAATAGATGGAAAGATAAATTTGAATAGCATGTCCTTCAAAGAAAGAGAGTTTGCTGACTGATAGTGGGAAACAGAGTCTGTAATTGGCACGGAGTGCAAAGGAATGTTCCAATTCTCCGACCACACACAGTGATTGTTTTTTTAGACACTGGGGAGAGAAGAGTAGAAATTCAAACAGTACTAGAAAAGGTTACCATGGATGCTATAATATCTTAGAGATCTAATGAGTGTCTGGAAGAGATTGAATACAAAACCAAGCTTCTAATTATCGGTTATTAATTATATATAATTATGTATGTGTATATATATATATATATATATATATATGATTATGTCATTCTAGGGAACACAGTGGAGAGATAAATAGAATCACAGTGGGATTCTGGGGTTGTGTGGTTCAGTGGGATGGGAACAAGAGACCTTGCAGTTGGGGACAGAGAATGACAAGGTGGTTTCAAAATGACTGGAAAGGAGACAGAATGAAGAATGAGTTCTGGTAGAGTATTAGTGGTTGCAAAAAGTGTCACTGAAGAAGACAGGTAATTAGACTGTACAAGATTTTAACCTTATTGCAGTGACTGTGCTATGTGCTATGAGGCCCAGGAAGCCTACCTGTAGTAGGCAGGTGCTGGCAATTCTATATTCTGGGGTAGTTTAGTCAGATTACAGAAGGTGGTATTGAGGGATGGGTTTGGTCAGAGGATGGCCTTTGGGAGCCTAGAGAAGAACCTAGGTTGAAAGCATATGCCAACAATAGATGGCTAGATGCAAGACTGACCCAGTACTCACTAGGAATTCCCTAGAGTTTAGACAGAAGTAAATGCTATGTGTATTGTCTGAGAATCAACCTAATTCAATTTGGCTACAGAATTCTTGCTTTTATTTGGGTGAGGGAGATGTTTTGTCCACAGGAACTTAATAAATTGTATTCTAAATCGGGGCTCCTTAAACTCTTTTCACTTGTGACCCATTCAGTGCTTCTTAAACTGGGGTTCATGCGACAGAAATCATGGATAGGCTGCAGTCTGCATCAGTGGATAAAAAACCTAGTGAGTTGAAAAGAGACTCTGAATGTATTGAAGTATAGCCAATATTATCTGATTTATAGGTTATTTCATTGCATATTTAGGAGAAATTGTCTGGCACGTGGCCTTCAGGAAACTTCTACCTTGGGGTTATAATACTTTTCTTCATATGAACTCATTTCCATACATTCAATTCATTTAAATGAACAGACTTAGAATAAACTGCTCAGGGATAATATTACATATTACTGTTGCATAACTTTATGTTTTTAGCTCCAGGGAACATCCTTTAATTTTTAATCCACCTAATTAGTAGTCTATGAACTAAACTTCGGTGTGGTACTGATAAGAGCATATGTTAATAAAGTTCTTTGCTGTTCTCACAATTCTATGAAATAAATGATACAAGTCAAATCATTCCCATATTGTAGCTGAGTAAACTAAGATACAAAGATGTTAAGGGAAACGTTTAAGTAGCAGAGCTGGAACTAGAATACAGCCTTCTGCTGCAAGAATAGTAATCTTTCCATACATCTGGTCCCCCTCCCATATCTCAATAACCTTTGTTCACATACTGCATTTCATTAATAGTGGTTACAAATTACAGAAGATAAACCCGTTTAAAACTTTTTAATCAGTCACTAACTTGCTTCCAAGTTAACATAGGAAATATTTGTTAGATTTTGACATCTTGTAATAGTATATTTATGTATTTCTTTTCTGGGTGGGGAGTAAATACTGGTTTCATTAAATTTGTCTTTTATTAGTTCTTTTTTTAAAAATCACCTGTGTGCTGATAAATGTAAATGTTGAGTGGAAATTGAAGTGTTTCTTTGCTCTGTCAATAGACACTGATAGTGACACTTTTATGACAATATAATTAGGAATTAGTGGTGGACAGTGAGGTAGCCTCAGTCAGTAGGACCTGTGTTGAAATCCCCAGACTAACCCATACAGGCTATGTGACCCTAAGCAAGTCACTTAACTTCTCAATGTATCTGGAATTCTATAGGACTCTAAGTTGCATTCAGTACTTTGGTAAAGAGTTTCCTCACTGGTAGTTTTTTCTACATAAGTGAAATAATAAATCCAGTCATCACTGTCATTCTATTCATCACAAAAACAATGATAATGATGATGACAATGATGATAGTAATATGCTTTCTGTAGATAAACTGTATAGATTACTTAATTTATACTGAGTACTCATGAAGACCCAAAAAATAAGCAATACTGAGGTTTGAGGGCTCTGATTATGCCCTGAGTAGATATATACACATTCTATCTATAATACAGTGTATAAAAACATATATACATATACACATGTTTAAATGTATATATGTATATGTGTGTTTGGGAATTTACATTTTCTTATATTGCTTTGTTTCCTAGCTCAATCTTGGCTCTTTCTTTGGGAACCTCATGAAAGGTGCTCCTAATTATTATTAATACTCTAAGAATGTGCATATGGAATTCAATTTAAATAACCAATAAGATCAACGGAGTGGCAAATTAGTTATCCACAGTTGAAATATTTGACATATAACCTTGAGAGGAAAGGTATTTTCTAAATACCACATCAACAACAGAGACACATTTGTTTATAGGTAGTCAGTGGCATTCAAACCAAGGATTATGAGTGTTGTTCTTACTGTATTTGCAAGATAAGACAATTACAACATGAAGAACGTAGGGGAAAACACTAATCTGATACTCTTATGATTGTAGGAGTATATACATCCTTTGGAGAGTGGAGAGAAAGAGAAATCTCAAAGCTCCTAACCCTATTAAAATATCTAGTTCTGAGAGCCAGGCATGGAGGATGAGATGCTTAAAGGACAGTAAAGATTAGTTGAAGAAAAATTGCAACTGCATCTTCATTTCTAACATTGTGTCTAGTACTTCTGCTGAGAAACAGAGCTATCAAAGACCTATATAGATTTTTAGTGACTGTCTGTATACTGAGAAATCTGGTGTTCTTTTAGACCTTGGGAAGTTTTCCAAGTAGTTCTCTAGGAGTAATTAGATAGGTCCTCCTTTAATTGTGATAGAAGACAAAATAGTTAATTGGGAAGTAATATAATACCAAGAAACTAGTTTGCAAACCAAATCAGTTATTATGTGTTATGTAGTTGTGTTTTTCAAATGAATTTTACTATTTTTTTTAATTTATGGGAGTCAATTAGCAAAGGAATACAGATTGAGAGCTAAAAGTAATCTTAGAAGTCATGTAATCCAACCATTTCATTTTATACATGGAGAAACAGAGGCCTATTTGCAGGCAGAAAGGCAACAAGCATTTGTGAAATTCTTGTGTGCCAGGTACTGTGCAAGGATCTAGGGATGAAAATATAAGCACAAAGAAATACAGTCACTTCCATTAAGGACCTTCCCTTCTAACACTTGAAGACAATACATAAAAAGCAGCTGAAAGAAAGGGAGTAGAAAATTGCCAAAGCTGGAAAATAGTAGGTGTTTCACAGATAACACACAGAGGCACTGGAGTTTTTTGTCTCCAGCCTCTAGCAGGTTCACTCTTGATTTGGTCAGATGGGACGGAGAGGAAAACAGCTTTGGAGGGGTTAATAATATTACTTTATTCTAGTCTCATCTTTTCAAGAAGAAGCTGCTGATAATGGGAGTACCAGTTCCTACAGCATACCCTAATTACCCTTCTTGCAAGGGCCAACAAGAAGTGGGTAGGGAAGTACCCCAATGTCTCGATGGGGTCAGTTGAGACAGGCACAGCCTGTGCACTTGCCTAATTGCCCTCAAGCCTCAATGGGCTCTGGTTGAGGCAGGTACATACATTCTTCTATGGATTCCCTGTGGTTTCTCTTATTTGGTTCCCCCACTGACCAATGCCCACTTGCTTTATAGGACAATAGACAAAGAAGGCATCTTGCCAACATTAAGCTCACAGCTTAATGTTAACTTTAGCACTATCATCATTCTACACAGGTGTAGTAAATATCACATTATGTCACCCCATATCCCATGGTACAGCCTCAATAGGACTGCCTATCACTATGATTCTAGGAACTACTATCTAGAATTCTTGGTGCTATTCTGGGAGTTATTTTCTAACACCTTGAAACTAGACATTGCTATATCCTGAGAAATTAAACTCTAAAGTAATAAAATCCTCCTCACATATAGTAGGAAATTTCCTATAGTCAGAAGCACAACCATGAGGGGAATGAAGCATCCTCAAAACAGAGGCCCAAGGAGGAGAGAATAACATGACAGGCATATATTATACAGAGTCAAAAGGTCTCAGGCACTGACAGGTCCTAAGATAAAAAGGCAACTAAGTAAGGGCGGCAAAATCCTTAGAGTCAGAACCACACAGAGGTGGGAAGGGAAACCAGAGAAATTAAATTATTTACCAGACATCATGTAGAAGGTCAAACTACTGGATAGAGATAGAATTTGAACCCAAACCCTCAAACTCCAAATTCATTACCCTTTCCACTACTCCACAGGTTGGAGAGTCATCCCATAAATGTCATTACTCTCTATAATAAAATTTCAATTCTTGGCAAAACATTGTTATAGTTAATCAGATCATCCATTTGGCTATTTTATGCGTAAGTTTTTCCAATATTGTATTTGGATCTCTGAGTTTTTAGAATTCAGACAAGGCTATATTTACTCTTCAGGGTGTCTTTCCTTATCATTAAAGTTAACACAATTTAAACAGTCTTATCAAAAATGTCTCAAGTGTCTGGCTGACATGGTGATAAGCTTTATGGTATTATTCCAGTACAGTAATATTAGAAAGGAAAGCATGTAACCATAAATGACATTTTTTAGCCAGGAAAATTAAAGGGCACTTTGGCAATACACCTCATTTTTGTGTCTAGTATTACTATTAGCTTTTGAGAAGGATAAGGTTAGATTTTATGCATTAAAACTACAACACAATTTTCCTCCACTTCTATAGTTTAATGTCGCTTTAAAACTTTAGTTTACTTTCAGCATTACTTAAAGTAATTTTATGCTTGTATATTTTTTTCTTTTAGAGAGAGGAAAGTGGCAGAGTGGAGGGGTGGGGGGAGAGGACTGATCAATAGCATCAGAGGTTACAAAAAATGACAAGTAGAAACATCTAATTCACCTTACATGCTGCTCTAAAGACAAAATGATAGCCCAAATTTTACAATGTAGTCCAATTCACTTGCTGACATGAAAACAACAAAGGATATGGGACTTGAATGAGTGGGTCAATTTCCTACTGAATTGTATATGGAGCCTAAAACTTCACTGAGCTTCTTAAAAAAGTAATTCAGGGTCTCTTTGTTGCCATTTTAATGGCTTTGTTTTCCCATAAAGTATGTCACCCAGTCACTAACTTTTTGGTTGGGATGATCTGGGTCCCCAATAGCCTTAAGTAGAGTGAATTACCTATAATAGGCTACAAAAGGAAACTTTGCTTTCCCGAAAGTTAGCACGGTCATACTGAGTTCGGTTTTCCCTGGGTTGGAGACTGGAATTTAGGTTTCTGGTTTATTTTGTTTTCATAAGTATTTTGGGATTTGACTTGGCAGTCTTTTTGTTTAATAATCAAATCTATAACTCATTCATTTACCATCAAAATGCAGTTCCTTAAGCAAAAATGAACAGATACTTGTCAAGTGTCTTTCTATTTCAACCCTAGTGGCCTTTTCTGTTTTTTCTTTAAAGATATTTCACTAGTGAAAGTTTTTAAATGAAAGACTTTCAAAACAGAAAAAAAAGCTCAAGTGCTAAACAAAAAAAATAACCTTTATTATTTTCTTTTGAGAATGTTTTTTTTCAACTGTTTAATATAAATAAAGCTTTTACTAAGGATCGCTAGATATTTCCACAATAGATGTCTTATGGGTGATATCACAATAGATGCTTTATGACTTATTTTAATCTAACAATTTTTATATATGTCAACTTTTTCTAGCCCCTTGGTAAGAGATAAATGACAATGGCAGACTACATAACATGTTTCAGTAAAAGAAAATGAAAACTGACATGTGAAATAATAGTAAATTCTATTGTCTAGTTAACTGAGAAAGAAGAATTGTAGAGGAGACAGATATAGGAAATAGGAGAGGTAAGAGATCTTGATAAATGCCATGGAAGAGACTAAATACCAAAACCTGAAGAATGAGATTATATGACTTGAGAAAAAACTCAAGCAGGGTAGTTCATTTAAAAAAAAAAAACCAACATGCTAGATTTGTAGTGGCAAACTGTGTTGGAAACTCCAATCTGGAGTTCATAGAAATCTAGAAGGGACTTTAGTAGTCATTTATTATAAAATCCCTGTGTTATAGATGAAAGAACTGAATCCATATGAGATTAAGTGATTTGCCAAAGATCACATAATTAGTAAACAATAGAGCCAAAATTCTGAGTCCAGCTACCCTGAATTCAAAACTATTTTCACTTATTGCCTGTTTTACTTTAAGAAAATCACTCCACCTCTATGGAAATCAGTTTCCTAATCTATAAAATAGGAATGAGGGACTAGATGACCTCTAAGACTTCTTGGAATTCTCAGCTTTTGTTCCCATGATTAGAAGAGAATGGGAGACCAGGAAAGGGATATAGCTTAGTTTGGTTTTGGTTTTCCTATCCATGTGAGGTCTGGGTGATTGGATACCTCTATGAACATTTGCATTTGACATTTTGAAGAGTTATATTTTAAAATGAAATGGAACATAATTTTACTGTTGCTGTGAGGGATGTGTAATTTTAATGCAGCAATAATCAAACATGGAAACTTAAATTAGTAGTTTATTGTATTGCTAAAATATGTTTCAATATTTAGGGAGCAGTCTTGAAATATAATTAAAGTCTTTCCTACAGCTTTGATTAAAATTAATTCTGAGTCCACTAGCAGTATAATAACATTTAGTGTCAATCATTTAAAAACTGTTCTGTGTCATGGGGGAGGGAAGCTATTATCAGGCCTGAGAATTAGAAGAAGTGTCAGGAAAGTAAATAACCTGTCATACTGCTGTTAATACTGATTAATCTCGAGGGCATTCTATCTTTCATAAATGAAATGGGATTGTAAAGACAAATTCAAATTGGGCAAACATCCAGTGAATATACCTGACCAGCCTGTAAGGTTGGCTGGCTGGACATAATTCAAAAGTCACTGAATCAGTCAGGGCTAACCCCAAGTGGAGACTTTCTAAAAGGAGGCATCAGGTCACAGCTTGCTATCTCAGTCCATTTCAATTTAACAAACATTTATAAAGCACTTACTCTATGCAAGGTGGTAGAGAGACAATATAATGTAGATATTTAACCGGGAACCTATCTGGTAGCTCAACTCAAACTAGTCATTTTGATAATGTTGTTTAGTCGCACTAGTCATGTCTGACTCTTTCTGTCCCCATTTGGGGTTTTGTTAGCAAAAATACTACAGTTCTCCATTTCCTTTTCTAGCTCACTTTACAATGAGGAAATGGAGGCAAATTGGGATAAGTGACTTGCCCAGGGTCGCACAGCTGAAAAGTGACTGAACCCAAATTTGTTCTCAGGAAGATGAGTCTTCTATCCACTGTGCCACTGAGCAGCTTCAAACTAATCATACACTGATATAATAGAAATTGCAGTGGGTTTGATGTTATAGAAGCTGGTTTAAATTCCCAAATCTGCCACTTGGCACCTTTGTGACGTTATATACATCTTTGCATCTTAATTTCCTCATTTGACAGACTCAGATTAGACAATCACTAATTCCCTTCTACCTCTGAATCTGTGTTCCCATGCTTAAGGCATTTCTGATTTTTGGTCATGTTGTCCCAGTGAAATGTCAGGTTAAGTAAGTCCATGGTGAATTTGGAGGCATGGAGCACAAGCATCTCTTCAAAGCAGTCCTTGAAGTGGGGGAACCATCATAGGTAACGAAGAAGCTTTTGAGAATGGGAAGGATCAGGTTCAAGAAGTGGCCCTGTAAAAAATTTAGCTTTGGCTCCAGAATTACATTTTCTTTCATAGGCAGTTAGGTTAGGAGGAGATAGCTAATGAATACTTCTGGCATGGACAGAAATAGAATGTTCTCCTGAATCCTTTACTTGTAAGACTTCCCAACTATTGCAAAGCTCTCTAGAACCTCAGGATTTTCACTTCCATTTTTGACCAGCCCACCTGCAGACAGGTTCAGAGTACCTCTTTTGTCTAACTTGGTATTATAAAACTCTCCATGAACAGACATGCATTATTAAATAAAATGGTGTACTCTACCTGGACATTATGCTCTACTAACAGATAGAAGCATCTACTTT
Organism: Petaurus breviceps papuanus; assembly: GCF_028583685.1. Classification (NCBI taxonomy): domain Eukaryota; kingdom Metazoa; phylum Chordata; class Mammalia; order Diprotodontia; family Petauridae; genus Petaurus; species Petaurus breviceps. Next base: position 4,713,342 of record NW_027186645.1, on the reverse strand, counting down.
TTTGCCCCTTCACTAAGACTCATATCCTTCCCCTACAGCATATCTCTAATCTCTTCCTTTCTCTCCATTCAAATAGCCACCACAATAATTCTGGTCCTCATAACTTTGTACTGACTATTGCAAAAGTCTCCTAATGAGTCTCTCTGTCTCTCCCTTCTCCAGCCCTTCCTCCACACAGAAAAATAATATTCCTAAATATGGGTCTGACAATATTTGACTTGTACTCAAGAAGTTTTAGTGGCTCCCTATTTGCAGGATAAAATACAAACTCCATCTGGCATTTCAGCGACTTTAGAATCTGGTTCCAATCTATTTACCCAGGCTGATTTGACATGACATTCCCTCATTTACTCTAGATTCTAGGCAAATTAGCCTACCTGCTATTCCTTGTAAATGCATTCCTCATCCCTACTGTATGCCTTCAAACCTTGTGTTCTCTATGCATTTATTCCCATCTCTAGTTATATTAAGCTCCATTTATGGCTTAACTCAAATGCCACCTGTTAAAAGTGTCCTTTCCTACACTACTATGAACTCCAGTAGTTAATATCCCACATACATCACACTTAATATATATTTTGTGCATATGTGTGTGGTATTTGCCTATTTTCAGAATTAGAATACAAAACAATTTCATTTTTGTGTCCATACACCAAGTAGTACCTTGCATATGGTAAGTGCTTGTCAAATTTTTACCAATTATATATATATATTATTTACATATATGCGTGTATATATATATATACATATTTGTATATGTTTGATATAGGTTGAAGCTGATAATGTGATTTAACTCACATACACTCTTAGGAAGATTGGATGTGGTGGAATGTTGCAAATGTAAAACAAGATATTTAGACACGAATGCAATTTAATCCTCATAGTTAAACATGCAACATTAATGATAACAAAATAAATGTAATTGTTAGTTCAGAGGAAATGCAATTTCTCTCTTTAGAGTTCAAAGGGCTGCTACAGAGAAGATTAATTTCACTTGTATCTGGAAAGCAGAATTAGGATCAATGATTCATGGAACATAGATTTAGATCTGGAAGGAATCTCAGAAGCTATCACATTCAACCCCATCATTTATTTACTTATTTATGGGGAAACTGAGGCACAAGAGATTTAAATGACTTGTCTGGGGTCCAGCAGCTAGTGTGTGAGGTAAGTATTTAACTAGGTTTCCTTGATTCTACATTCCATGCCCAATCCATTACACCACATCGCCTCTCAAGTGACAAGCCCATAGATTTTGCCACAGAATAAATATTTTCCCAATAATTAGAGTTATGCTTAAATGGAATGAACTGCCTCATAAGAAAGTAAGCTACTCTCTGTTCTCAGATCTTACTTTAAGATGACAAGATCTAAGGCTTCAGAATGCTTTATTCTCAGAGGTGCAGAATAGCAAAAGTCTATGGATGCCCTTTTTTCTAACACCTCTTAAAGAAAGAAAAAAGATCTTGCTTTAGAAGTATTGTGGTCTCACTAAGAATTTAATTAGGAAGACCACAATTACTTCATTATATGCTGCTGGTTAAAAAAAATGCTAGAGGCTTTTCAGCAAATTTAAGCTTTAAGTAAATAATTACTCAAGTCAACATTTTTATTAAATTAAGTCATTTGTAATTATGACTTTGACTCCTCAGCAATTTTTCATTAGAATATTAACACACTATTATAATTTTCAGGGGGGAAAAGTCTCTCTAGCAAATTTAGTGCCCAGGAGCTGTTTTCCATTTATAACCCTGAAGCTTTAATTCATCTCATGAGGCAAACAAAAGCACAGGTAAAAGCAACAATAAAACTTCCCAAAGCTTCCATCAATATTAAAGAATAATAACCACAGCACATTTATTAAACCCTCACAGAGGGTAGGCATTGCATGGAACATTATAAAAACAGCATGGTTTCCAGCCTCATGCCACAACCCAGGTACTTCAAGCTCACCTCTCGTCAATCTCCAAGCTCATTCAATCCATAAACTTTGTATGAATGCTGCCAACAGGACCTTTGCCTTCTGGAATTTGTATTATATCTCCACCTACTTAGTAGGGGTGGGATCACGCAACTACTTTATTTTACATGTATCAATGGACAACACTGACAATTGCCATTTGGGCCAAAACCAAATGATACCAAATGACTTCTGTGAGAAAGCATTACCTTTCTCAAGCTGCATACATTTACCTATGTAATTAAGGACAAAAGCTTAAGTAAAAACAAACAAACAAACAAAAAAAAAAAACCCCGAAAACCTATTTCATATTATTGTTTGTGGGAAGTTACTGGGAAGGAGATACTAGCTGCATCTTTCTTATATTTTCCATTCCATTGTTTTTTCCCAGAATCACAAGCAAAATTCACCTAGTCAGTATCATTCTACAAGCCAAACCTCAACTTCAAGTCATTCTCTCCCTCTACAACATGCTGAGCAAACATCCAGTGACAAGCCAAACTCTGTCTTGGTCTCCAATGAATTATATTTCTCTATTTCTCTTATCACAATAATATAAAGATGGATTTTTCACCTCATATGAAAGACTCCTGCATAAATTCATTTGCCTAAAATTTAAGCCAAGTGAGCATGTGTTCACTGGAGCAATCCTCAGCAGGTCAGAATCTTATGAAACTTGTGCCTGAATATAGCAATTGCATGAGGAGGTGTAAACTTGGGAAGGGAAATTAAAATTAATCTGATGAGAAGCTACATGAAGGATATGAGGGCCCATGCCATAATAGTACCAGAAACATAACCTTTTTACATCTCCTGTGAGCCTATTTAATATGGTTGAGGCAAAGGGAAGAAGTCAGAGATATAGGCCAAGGAGCAAGAGACGTTCTCCTTGAAGCAACACTCAGAGAATTTGGGCTACAATTATGCAAAAGACAAAAACCCAGGGTAACAACTCCACTTGGAGGGAGCTAGAAGCCTAGAGTCAAAAATAATCAATGTCCAAGGGGCTTTAGAAATATCCATAAAACTCCTGAAATTCTAGCTGTGACCAGTTGTCAAATGAGTTGTCATAATTAGAGACTATTACTATTCATTTGTTTTCCTTGTATGTATTGCTTTTATATTCCATCTCAATTAAATAATTTTATATTTTATTAGAGACCCTTGCATCATGAATAGATAATATTCTACTTGTGGGCATTTGAACCATGACTGGCATAACAAATTAAGCAAAACAGCCTATACAGAATGTGTAAAAGTAGCAAGGGGTTGCAGAACCATAGTCTTCAAGGAGACTTCAGGGAACTCTCGTTACCCTCAATTTCATAGAGATATATAAGGCACTTAATAAAAGCATGTTGCTTCATGAAGGTCATGCATTTTCAGTAAGAAACTCAATTCCTGGGGCGGCCAGGTAGCACAGTGAGTAAGAGCACTGGCCCCAGTGTTGGGATGACCTGGGGATCAAATCCGGGCTCAGATACTCAGCACCACACCCAGAAATAATTGGCCGTGTAACCTTGAGCAAGTTACTTAACCCCAATTGCTTAAAAAAAAAAAAACAACGAAATTCCAATTCCTACATGTACACAAGATAGTGGGTCATTTGCTCCATCTAGCTACTTCTGGAACACGAAGGAAATAGTATAGCAAAAAACAACAACAAAAAAATTAAAACTACCTTCATGTATTCTTAAAATTTAGCATCATTTATACAAGGTTAAATTCACTATACTTTTGGTGGTCCTATTTCTCCAATCCTTCAGTGAACAAGGATTAGGGAGATTTGGCTCCTGAACCCTAAAGGCTCCAGCTCTAATCAATTAGGTTTCCCTTCCATGTGTTGTGCTGGGGCTATGTATTTTTCCATTGCTCTGTTCCTCTGGGGAAAAGGATTATTCTTCAAAAGGAAGAGAAAGCAGTTAGGCTCACTGACATTCTGACCAGTAAGAATGAACTGGTTTTGAAATAGAAAAGATAGGAGCTTTGGAAGGAAGTAGCCATGTCATCAAGTAGTTCGTGATGAATAAAGAAACACTGTACACAGTCGGATGTGCACCTCCAATTTGAGCAGTGAAGATTTCAAAGAGCTCATAGAAAGGATGTTTGATTCCATAGCCCAAAGTTTTACTAGGGGAATATACCTAAGAGTGTGAGGATTATCAAGAATCAAATACTGACAATAAAAATACAAACTATTTCAGTGAATAAGAAAAGGTAGAGTTATCTAAATGTACACACACACACACACACACACACACACACACACATATATAGCTAGATATATGAGCAAATAAATCATTGACCAAAATTAATAAAATAAATGTGTGTGCTTGCATACATATATATATATACACAAACTCATATATGTAAGTTAAATATTATATATGTATATGTCTTGTGTATATATCTATATACATATGCACAATGTGTATTTTAAATAAAGTGCTGAATGTGAAAGTAAGGTCAAGGAACTAACTGAAGGTGAATTCAAAATAGTGGTATGATCCTGGAAGAATTATGTGAGGAATGCTAAAGCTGATAATTAATGCTAAGGATAATTTTAAAAAATAAATAAACTCTGTTAAGGGCAAGAGGGAGAGACAAAAAAGTTGTAGAACTGCTTTTCAGGTGTAAGGTATGTTCATAATAGGTGATAGGCACTGTTTAATACTTATATTGCTTCTTAATTCCATTTAAAGGAAGGGAGAATGACTGAGAATGCAATAAATATTTTTCAAATCATAAGTTGATTACTTTGATGTTAACTATTTACTAAAATTTCAGTATTTATTATCAAGGGATGATCTGAGAGCACATTGAGAGGGAAATAGTGAACACTAACATCTAACATGGGTTTGTCAAGAACAGGTCATTCCAGAGCAGACTTATGAAAAGGTAGACTTATAGATCATAGGAAAAGCATAGATGTAATATACCTGAAATTTACCAAAAAAAAATTAATTCTCTTCACATCTTTTTGAACAAGAAATAAACCCAAATGGACAGAACCTAGAACAGTTTTTGATATACAAAAGACAAGTTTGATGAAGATAAAGCTTTTGCTAGACAACATAGAGGCCATTCAGTATTTTAAATCCTCTTGTTTAGAAGTTGGATTTATGTCCATCAATTGGGGAATGACTGAACAAGATTTGATATATGAACATAATGGAATACTATTGTGCAATCAGAAATGATGAACAGAAAATCCTTGAAAGACTTGTGCAAAGGGATGGAAAGTGAAATGAGCAGAACCAGGAAAACATTGTACATAGTATCACCAACATTGTATGATGATCAACTATGAATGACTCAACTCTTCTCAACAATACAATGTTCCAAAACAAGCACAAAGGACTTATGAAAAAAAATGCTATCCATATCCAAATAAAGAATTGATGAACTCTGAACACAGATTGAAGCATATTTTTTTCACTTGCTGTATTCTTTTTCATGTTTTTTTTTCTCTTGATCTATTTCTTCTTTCACAATGTGACCAATATGGACATAGTTTTACATGATAACACATCTATAAACTATATCACACTGCCTACCATTTTCAGAAGAGGCGAGGGAAGTAGGAAGGAAGAAAAATTTGGAACTCAAAATCTTGTAAAAATGAATGCTAAAAATTTGCTTGACACGTAACTAGGGGAAAAATAAAATACTATTAAACTTAGAAGTCAGATTTATATTTTCGACAGATAGGTTTAAGTTTCTATAAGGAAAGGCTTATTAACAATGAAAAGTTTTCAAAATAGAATGAGCTGTCTCACTAGATAGGGACATTTCCATTCCTAAGAATCTTTGAGTGAAGGTGGAATGATGCCTTGTCAGTAATATTTCACGGGAATTCTTATTCAAATATGGGTAGGACTTCCAACTCTGAGATTATATGCATTTACTAGCTGTGTAACTTAGGCAAAGGATTTAACACGAGTTTCCCATCTGTAAAATGGCAAAAGTAATAAATGAATGAAGTACCTTGCAAAGTTATGAAGGAAGTGTTTTGTAAAGTTCTATATTTGAACAGATAGTTCCTGCTTTCTGTAAATTCACACTATGCAAATTTGACTTAAAGAATTCTGAAAGAAATATACATTCCAAAGAAAACCCCCATGTTAACTTTACTGCACAATACTATAGTCTCTCTATTCCTGCCCCTCCACTGGAGGTTCTTCCTGCCTCTTTCTCTCCCTCCCCCATATCAGGGGCCAAATTGTAAAACTTGCTTTAAGTAGAGGTCTGAGGAATATCCACTTGTATAAAATAAGAACTGTATTTATTTTTATTAGGTACATACCTGAGATGTCATTGGTAGAAACTTCTTCAATGGATGCCCATCAACCACTGCTCTGTAAAAGTGTTAAAGAATTAGCAATTAAGTGACTCACCCATGGTCACACAATGAGCACACTATTCTTGACTCCAAGGCTAGCCATATTGCTGTTTTTCATTTATTAGTATAATAATAGGTAGTAAATAAATATCCCTCAGTTTATGGATTAATAATATAGAACTATGATCTTAAATTAAGCCTATCTAATTTTATTTTGCTTCTATAGAGACTGATAAAGTTACAAAAGCCTATGGGTAGACTAGGTATTGCTAACATAAAGAAATTATGGTGAAATTGTGTGCCTGTGAGAAAGAATGCTGATCTCAATGGAAAGCATTTGTTCAACTTGCAGTTTTCATGTCTATAATAGTCTAATCGTTCGAATTACAGCTTAGTCACTGTGGCCCAGATACCCTCACCAAACTTCTAATTTAGAACTTCCTTCTCCCAGCATGATATTATCCTCCACTTTTCATTCTATACTACCTTCAATTAATTTTTTGTCTCCCCAACAAAGTTGTTAAATACCTCTCCTATTTAGGTGGCATATGGCAAATTTGTATGTGCTTTATCAGGAAAGAAATTACATGCCAACCATCTTGATATATCATCACATTTGGAATTTTATAAAACATAATTAGTTTCCACAAAAATTCTCTAATTGTGGCACCAATATCATACAATTACATTCATATTCCTTTTAAAAAGCATTTTAACTTTGTTTGTCCCCTTATCATCCCTTACCCAGTCAGCTTTCCCTTCCAATAAAGAAAAGAAAAACAGTCAAAGAAAACCACCAGACATTTACTTCATTTAATAGCAAGCATACCATTTCACACCCATTACTACCTTCCTTTCCAACAAGAGAGAGGAAATATATTTCCTCATCTCTTTCCCCAAGCCCAGAATAGCCACTGTACTTCTTTGTCATTCAGCTTCATTTATTATTCTTTTTGGTTATAGTATTATAATTTCTATATTGTTTTCATGGCTCTTTTTACATAACTCTTCATCAGTTTTTATACATCTTCCTTTTTTTTCTCTTCAGAATTAATTATATCATTCCTTTCAGTGCAGTAATATTTCATTACAGTCAAATAACCTAACTTGTTCAGTCATTCTTGAGTCAATGTGTGTCACTGGTCCATTCAACATACAAGCTTTTATTAACCACCTGCTAAAGTGTTGGGCTAGGCACTGCCCTAGGCACCATATACAAAGACAAATTTAAAACAATCTCTGCTTTTAAAGAGTTTACTTTCTTTAGGGAACATATCGTGGACATCTATAAGTACATAAAACATAATTAATATAAGTTCTTTGTTACCATAAAAGTGCTGCTATTGCATGTCCTTTCTTTTTAAAAATTAAATTTTAATATCCTTTGCATTTACATTGCTTACTTTTCCCAATGTACCCTTCTACCCCAGACCCTGGTTTTTGGGATAAGAACTCACTATTTGACAAAACCTGCTGGGAAAACTGGAATATAGTATGGCAGAAACTGGGCATAGACCATTATCTAACACCATATACCAAAATCAAGTCTAAATGGGTGCATGATCTAGGTATAAAGGTTGATACTGTAAGCAGTCTCATAAAACAAGGAATAGTTTACCTATCAGACTTGTGGAAAGGGAAAGACTTTATGACTAAACAAAAATTAGAGAACATTATAAAATGTAAAATGGATAATTTTGTCTACATGAAATTGAAAAGCTTCTGTACAAACAAAGCCAATGTAACCAAGATTAAGAGGGTGGTGGGAAATTGGGAAAGAATCTTTACAACCTATGTCTCTGACAAAGGATTCATTTCTAAAATATACAGAGTATTGAGTCAAATTTATAAGAATACAAGTCATTCCCCAATTGATAAATGGTCAAAGGATATGAACAGGCAGTTTTCAGAGAAAGAAATTAAAGATATCTATAAGCACATGAAGAAATGCTCTAATTCACTATTGATTATAGAAATGCAAATCAAAACAATTCTGAGGTACCACATCTCACCAGTCAGATTGACTAAGATGACAAAACAGGAAAATGACAAATGCTGGAGAGGATATGGGCAAATTGGAACACTAATGCATTGCTGGTGGAGTTGTGAACTGATCCAGCCTTTCTGGAGAGTAATCTGGAATTATGCCCAAAGGGCTATAAATACTTTCATACCCTTTGATCCAGCAATACCACTCCTAGGGTTATATCCCAAAGAGATCATAGAAATGGGAGAAAGACCCATATGTACAAAAATGTTTACAGCAGCTCTTTTTGTGGTAGCAAAGAATTGGAAATTAAGGGGGTGCCCATCAATTGGGGAATGGCTGAACAAGTTGTGGTATATGCATGTTATGGAATACTATTGTGCTGTAAGAAACGAGGAGCAGACGGTCTTCATATTTACCTGGAGAGGCTTATACAAACTGATGCTGAGTGAGAAGAGTAGAACCAGGAGGAATTTGTACACAATTACAGACACAATGTATGTGTGATGACCAACTTTAATAGACTGGACTCTTCTCAGCAATGCAGTGATATAAGTCAATCCCAAAAGACTCATGATGGAGAGAAATATGTGCATCCAGAGAAAGAACTAGAAAGAACTGAGTTTATATCCAGGTGGAAGCAAAATACCTGATCTTTTTCCTTCTCTTATTTGGTTTTATGTCCTCTTTACCATTTTTCATTCCAGCTGGTACAATCCGTCCTTATAACCTGACTAATGTATAATGTGAAAGTATTTACAGATCCTATACTTGACTATAAGCCGCCATGGGGGGGAGGGGAGGGAGGGGGACAAAATGTGAAACTCAAGGAATTGTGGAACTGAATCCTGTAAACTAAAAGGAAACAAACAAATTAATTTAAAAAATTAAATTTTAATATCCTTTGCATTTACACTGCTTACTTTTCTCAATGTACCCTTCTATTCCTCTTCTTTCTGAGATCCATCCCTTATACCAAAAAGGGATGTGGGGAAGAGACCGAAAAGATTTCAGCACAACGGAGCATCTCAATCAGTCACTTGCTTTCCTTCGGTCTTTGCGTCCTCCTCCCTGCCATTGAGCTTTCTTTTTGTGTCTTCTGGTCTCCCTCTATGACTTGGTGCTCCTCTTCACCTCCCTTTTTGCTTGGTGACTCATTCTCATACATTTCCTTTCTTCCTAGGTAAGAAATACTAGTATCTATGCATGCATTGAGTGTCCTGCTCAAAAATATAGCTACCTCGGATCATCTAATTGTGATTTTAGGCATCATAACTTCTTAATTAAAGCACATGTGCAAAGAAAGAACTGGTGCCTACATGACTAAAAATACATTTAAAAAGACATTTTTTTCCCCTGCACAATGCATTTCCACAAGCACTGCTTCATGAATATTACCAGTGACTTTTAAAAAGCCATGCAATTAAAATTGTTATGCATTTTCACTTTGTCTTTGAGCTATAATTCCACATTAAGAAAGTATTCATTCAGCACAGCTTGGCCCCAAATACCTTTGGAAAAACCAAAATAGACTGCTTTAAAATATTCAAATTATACCATGTACATTTAATAAGAAATAACCCCTCCATTAACTTTCCCTTGAGTGAATTTTCTCTGTCTTCACTCTTTTCAGCATGATGTCAATGCCCTGACCTAAAAATTATGTGAAAGAAATGTGAATATCAGTCTCTTTATACACAGAAGGGTTTTATGAACCATTCCAACCTAATTATTTTAGGGCCTATTCTGCAGTTATTTGAGGGAATACACAAAATGATTGTATCAGGAGCCTTTTCAATTTTGACAAATATTTGGCTGTTTTTTATAGTGAACAGTATAGCCGGTCATTTATTCAAAATAGGGTTGGCAACTTAGAATCATCTTAGTTCTATCACTTTCTTCCATCTCCCACTTTTAATCAAACTCTACCACCTGTAAGTTACCACCACCACCCCCACAAATACACATTTCTGTCTTTGCCTTTCTCTCCCAGCACCATCACTCTAATCCATACAATTGATCCACTAGATCCTAAATCAAGGGCAGAGAGTATTCATCCTAGACAGTAATTGTTGTCAGGCCCAAAAATTTTGACATAGCCTAAGAGGTCTGCATTTTGTTTGTTTTACGTGCTATACTGGAGCCTCACCATAAAAAGGTCAATGGTTAGGTGAACTTCAACTGGACACCTAAAACAGAAGTTCTTAACATAGGATCTGTGATTTTTTTTAATTTGATAACATTTCACCATAATTGGTTTACTTTGTAATTTATGCATTTTATCTTATACATTTAAAACATGTCATTCTGAGAAGGGGTCCATAGGCTCTCGCAGACTATCAAAGGAGTCCATGATGCACAAAATAGGGTAAAAACCCCTACCCTAGAGTGACTGGTTCATGAGTTGGGTGAAGAAGTATACACATATTTCTGAGCCTTCTGGGAAGTAATTGAGTAGCATAATCATGAAGATAGCACAAAGGCCAGGCTTCTGATGGGGTGCTTGGGATCTATATTTGTAACATCAATTTGTAAAACCAGTCTGTAAAATCACATTTCCCCCTCCCAGTCACAGAACATTAACTCTGCCCCTTCCCCCTACCTGCACTCTGCCTAGCTTCAAAGCATTAACTCTGCCCAGAAACAACTTATGAATTGTTTATCTCAACTTGGAACAATAACAAGCTACACCTATCAATCCTTCACAAAAGTATCTATAAACATTCCAGCTTAGGCAACTATTATCTCCCCCTTGTATAATGTCCCACTGCCCCCATGAATCCTTCAATACCCCATCTCTATGTTAACTCCTTAAACAATTATCACTCCTTAAACAATTATCTCTCCCTAACCTTGGTTCCCAGACATCAATCCTGTCAAGCATCACACTGATGAGTGGCAGACTGGGCACTTCTCCATCAGCCCTTGACCACTCGCTGACTTAGTGACATTTCAAGCCTAAAACCACACCTCCCAGCGACCCCCAGGGCTTTTTCCTAGTGAATCATGGGTACTAAGACTGTGCAGTTACATAAAGCTTGCATACCCCTTTAAACACCAGCCCCACCTTAACTCCACCCTAATTCCACCCTATTTTCGCCTGGTCAGCCTAATTGTCATCTAATGAATTGCCTTCACTCTTTAAAAGCTATGCCTTTGTCTTCTTTAAGCTTGCAGGTCCCCTAAGGATCCTTGCCTGCTGTAAGGCTATAATAAACTTTTTCAATTCTGACTCCAAGTTAGCCTGAGATGAATTCTTTCCAGACTGAATCACAGGTTCTGTTCTTATATAAGATCAGAGTTCCTGCTGAACCTAATAGCCAACCCTCATCACTTCTACTTATCCACCTGTCGTTAGATGATGGCTCCCTGATAGTTTAGAGCATAATACTGGGAATTGACTATGAGCTTCCTAGAGCCCAATTCTATGTGTAGACATAATAGCACCAGAAAGAGAACCCTAAGCACTCTCAGGAAAAAGTAGAATTAGGAAATACTCTAGTCAGTGTGTTTTTAGAAATTGTCAGATAGGGTTGGTATAGCTAATACTGTGCACCATATGCCTGGACGTGTTACCTGTATATTAAAGTCTTTAATTTAAAATCATTAGAAAAGACCAATTGGTGTTCTGGCAAACTATGGGTAATTAATATGAGATTTTTTGTCCATATGTGAGTTCTGCTAAATTATTGTTTCTGGTTTTTATTTTTTTTTTAAGATTCTGGAAAGAGAAGCAGGGATGGATGCGTGGGGAAATGTAGGTAATCTAAAAAACAAAATTCTATGTTGTTGAAGGTCTAAAAAGTGTATCCCAGGACTTCTAGTAAATGTTGGTGCTCTATGGAAGAGCTACCATGAGCCTGGTCTTGTTATACTTCTGATCCTACCCATATTTCAGAGGTCAAAATGAATCTTGCCATCTAGATGAAAGCTTTCCTTTTCCTGAGGGAAATTCCCCAAAGGAGTCCCTTCTCTGAACTATCTTACTGCTTTGAATATATTTTACTAATATACTTATTATTTTCTATATCACCTAATAGACTGCATCATTCTCAAGGGCCTCCCTCAGCTACTAGCAGAGTTACTTATGCCTAGTGAATGTTAACTTTGTTGAATAAATGATTCTGTAAAATAATGGATGCAACTAGATGTTCTCTAAAAATCCATTTGAGGCTTAAAAGTCTATGAACACAGAAATTATGAAAATCTGGGTTCAAATTCTGCTTAGATAATTGTGGCCATGGCCAATTTATTTAACCTAAGTGCCTCACTTTTCTCCTTTGCAAAATGAGTAAGTTGGCCTTGATTACTGTTAGGGTCCCCTGCAGCTCTAAATCAATAATCCTATGGTTGATTTAGCACAAGGATCAAGTTGTGTTGCTTTAAACAAAGTCAATGTTATAATATATATAAATTAAATCATCAGTGATGTTAAGCTGCCATTATTTGTGAAGTATCTACTATAGTTGTAGAAATAAAAGAACAATACTTTATAATCAAAGAAAAAGAGAATGTTTCAGTTCTTGGGGATACACACTTCGTTTTGGCTTCATTGCCCTTTCTAATCTCTATACCCTTCCCCTCAATATGGAAATTCTGCCCATCCTTTAAGGTCACATTTATTTGTTATCTTCTCCAAGAAACCTTTTCTGATATCCCCTTCTAAAAGCAAACTATGTTCCCTGGGAGCTCTCATTGCATACTCTTGCTTTAAATAATACACTTTTCCCAGTTTCCTACAACAGTTATTTGCCTACATGTCTTACCTCCCTATCTAGACTATAACATTTAAACTCCTTGAAGGCAGGCATCATGTATTATTTATCTTTGCATCCAACGACCTTGCACAGGGTCTTTCTCAAAGTAGAAGCTTAGTAAATATTTGTTGAATAAAGAAATAATGAGTGAATGCATAAAAATATGCAGTATCATCCTATCATTTCTATAGCATTTTTTCCATTTGTATTCTTTGACCTTCATTTTCAAACTGGAAATTTCTTGAAAGGCCAATTCTCCCTGCTTTATAAATGAATGCAGTGGTGAAAGTAAAGGTCAAGGTCAGCATTGCAAGCAGGAGGAGTAGGTGGTTTAATGTCAGTGTCCTGAGAAAGCCAATCTGCCTCCTACAATATCCCACCAACCAACTGATGCTAGAACATTTTGTCATTAGAGATTCAATCATTTGATTGAAAACAACTTTTAAAATGCAGATAATCCTGATAGAAGAAATAAAGGTTTATCAATCACTTTGACCTCAATTTAAAATAAAAATCTTATACTGAGAGAGTTAAGGGGTAAGAGAACCGGAGGGCAATGGGCATGCAGGAGGAGCCAAGTGTGTCAAAAGCAGATAGAAGAACAATGTCAGTGAGTAGAAAAGGATATGGGAAGAAGAGACTGGGGGCATGCAAGCTTAAGTATGCCTACTTCAAAAATGAGCCTCTGAGAAAGAGAGGGTATGATTCATCCTTCCCTTCAGAAGAAAGCTAAATGCATGGGACAGCAAGGTTACCTTTACTGAGAGAAAATTCAAGCAAGAGTCTAATGTAGCTCAAGGAATAGTCTTACAGGTCAGACTTTTGCTGGACCAATCTATTCCCTGTAGAGGTAGAGGGTATGTCCCACTGGCTCAACCAGTGAGCAGGAAAAACAGAGAAAAAACCTGGGGCCAGTTGGCTAATAGTCAACCTATTTATTACCAGTTCTTCTACAGAAATATTGAGCCCACAAGGCCAGGTTAAAAGAGTAAAGCTTCCTTCCTTTCAAAAAGTTTTCTACTACTCTTTAGTTTAGTTTGTTCAAGCATTGTGTTAACCAAGAACATGATTTAGTCAATGTTTAACTAAAGACCTGGAGAATAAAAGTCAATCAATCAATCAATCAATAAGTATTTAGGGCTAGGTGTTGGAAATTCAAATTCAGTAAATAAATACTCCCTGCCCTTAGGGAGTTTACAGTCTATTAGGAGAGAGAAAATGTTTATTTATAAGGATAAGTGGGACAGCTAGGTGGCAAAGCCAGCGTGCTAGGCCTGAAGTCAGGTAGACTCATCAAATCTGGCCTCAGACTTACTAGCTGTATGACCCTGGGCAAGTAACTTAGCCCTGTTTGCCTCAGTTTCCTCATTTGTAAAATGAACTGGAAAAGGAAATGGCAAACCAGTCTAGGGCATTTCCCAAGAAAACTGCAAATAGGTCCAAAAGAGCTGGACACTACTGAAAATGACTGAACAATGATGACAATAACACATAATATATACAGTATGAGATGTGTAACTGTGAGATAATGGGGTAGAGACCAGAAAATAGTTCAAGTAGCACTTGAACTGTGCTTTGAAGAAAAGTAGCAATTTTTAGAGATAGAAGTGAGGAGGAAATGCAGTATAGACATGGCGGTCAGGCCTTGGAAAAATATAGAGATGGGAAATTTAGCACCATATGTGAACAACAATAAAAACACCAAATTGATTATACCATTGAATCTGTGAAAGGGAGGAAGGCTTTGATAAATATTTGTAGAACGAATGAATTCATGGCAATTTTACCTTCTTGGAACACATGACATTGAGCCAGTGACTCCATATATCTCCGAAGCAGGCCCTGACCTTGCTTTTCATCTTTGACATGCAAAAGCTGTGTAGAAAAGTTCTCTTTCAAGTGATTCCCAGACTCAAAATGAAGTTCATAGAATACCCATTGAGAAAACACCATTGAAATGGTGCAGATTTAATGCCAGGAGCTAAGAGAAAGGGGGGGGGGGAAGGGGGGGAGGGAGAGAGAGATGAAATAGAAATGAATTCCCTAAGGAAAAGCTTTAGATTTTAGCATCTAAAGGATGTAATTTTCAGAGGAAGCTGGAGCATCCCATGAATGAATTATGAGTTGTCCTCACAAACCTGCACCTAAATATATCAACTGCGCTCCTTACGTTAAAAGCATGGCAGCTTAAATATATATATGCTAGACAAGCAGAAACTTTTAAACTAAACTCATTTCAGGAAAGATTTTTTTTTAACTTTTACTTGTCTTTTTAAAAGAAATAACTAAACCTCAAGCTCTATTACACTCAAGTTTAGCCACATTAATTATTATTACTTGCTACATTAGGAATCTCAACATTCTTTGATTTGGTCTGGCTGCATCTCCTTTCTTTCTGGGCTTTTGTACTGACACAGGAAGCCAAAGGTACCGGCAAGTCAATGAAATAATAACCTGAAGTCAGGTGGTATTTTCTTAACTTTACTGCTTAGTTTTCACATTTATATGTGAATAATCATAGCTATGCTTTACTTAGTTTGGAGGAAGATCTTGAGGATTAATCAGATACTATCCACAAACTTTAAAATACTTATTGAAAACCAGCTACAGAAATGGAACTAATTCTCATTACTGAAGGCTGAAATATTAGCATTGTGCAAAACATGTTACTTCAGAAGTAGTTTAAACAAAGCATCTGTGAGTCAACCCAGGAGTTCCAGTCATGAACCGCAGTGCCAATGCTTAGCAGCATAAGATATGAAAATTATGCACTTATGAAAGCCTGGCAAAGGTTGTTGTAGCAATGTTTTTATATTTATATACTGTTATGTTGCTCAAATACTTGGAGATTTTAAAAAGATTAATTGATGAAATGGAAAAAGTGTTTAGTTCCATATAGGTTTCAACTATAGAGGACTTCCTTGATCTGTCAAAGATTAGCAGTATGACCTTGGACAAGTCACCTCCATCTCTGAGCCTCAATTTGCTCCTCTGTAAAAAGAAGGGATTGAATTAGATCTCTAAAACACATTTTTTTTTTAAAGCAATTGGGGTTAAGTAACTTGCTCAAGGTTACACGGCCAGGTGTTTCTGGGTGGGTGCTAAGTGTCTGAGCCCGGGATTGGATCTCCAGGTCATCCAAAACTGGAGCCGGTGCTCTTACTCACTGTGCTACCTGGCCACCCCCTAAAACACTTTTTTTTATTGTATGCTATATATCAGACACCGTACTAGGCTCTGAAGAAATAAATATTAAGAATGAAACAATCCCTATTCATAGAAACTTTACATTCTAATGGGGGATACAACATGTGTGTGTGTGAGTAAGATTGTGGGTGTGTAAGTACAGCATAAATATAAAGTTAATATATATAACTATAAAAGTAGTTAGATATGAGGTAATTTGGGAGAGAGTTCACTAGTAGTTGGGAGGTCAGGAAAGGTTTTATGCAGAAAATGGTACTTGAGTTGCTCTTAAAGGAAGAAGAGACTGAGCCAAAGATAAGGAGGTAGTACATTCCAGGCCTGTAGGATAGCCAGTGCAAAGAGTCAGGGATGAGAGACAGATAGCAGTGTGTGTGGAAAACAGAGAGAACAGTTAGTCTGATGTGAAATGGAGTGATATGTGAGGCACATTTAGAATGCCACATTGTATTATTGCAGCATAGAATCTGTGAAAGGGAGGAAGTCTTCGATAAATATTTGCACAATGAATGAATTCATGGTGATTTTACCTTCCTGGAACACAGGACATTAAACCACCAACTCCACATAATGCTGAAGCTGCCCCTGACCTTGTCTTGAAGGTAAAGACATCAATATGAAGTAATTGTCTTATATTTTACAGAGTTTTCTCCATCTGCGTCTTTCCTAGATTTTCTGAAGCATTTGATAGCAATTAGCAAACCACATCTCTTGCTGGATACTTTTTTCCTACTTCTCCTACCTGTCTAACAGCTCCTTCTTAGATTGCCTTGTTGGGTCATCATCCAAGGCACATCCACGTACTGTGAGAACTATGTCCTAGGACCTCTTCTCTTCTCTATGTGCTCAGCTACCATGTATGAATTAATCTGTCTATGGAGATGAATCCCAATTCTACATATCTGGCCCTACCTAGTCTTCCTCCTAAGGTCCATTACAGCACCACAAATCGCATATATTTCAAACTAGATATTCCACTGGCATCTTGAATTTAACATCCTAAAACAGAACTCACAATCTCTCCTCTAGGTTCCTCCCATCTTCTGATCTTCCCTATTACTATTGAGTTCATATTCCATTTGAATATGAACTTTTTAGGGAACAGTGATAGGGTTTTTATTTTAAATTGAATCCAGTGGAATTAAGCACTGGACCTGGTATGTAATGAGTATTTCATAAATACTCAGTGACCCACCAACAATATGTCTTTTATCTGGTCCCTTCTTTCCAGTTATAAAACTATCACCCTATTTCAGGGACTCTCCATATATTTCTTAGATTGTCATAATAACTTCCTATTTGCTCTATTTGTCTTAAGCATCCCCCTGCTCAATCTGTGCTCTACACCAGAGATATCAAGCGTATGGCCTGCAGACTGCATGTGGCCCACAACAGTCTCAAGAGGATCCTGTATCCGATTAAAATGTAGTTCCTATCAGACTAACGTGTTCATGTATTAATAAATAAGAAATATATAAGCATGTGGGATTTTCTAAGTCAACATGTGGCATACACGGTTCCTTATTTATTAGCCCCTGTTTCTATTTGAGTTTGATACCACTTCTCTACAGGCAGCAAAATGATTTTCCTAAAGTTCATGTCTAACCATGTCTCATACACCTACCTATCCCTCCTAGATAAACTCCAATGGCTCCATTTTACCTACAGCATACAATGTAAAATCCAATTTGGGGCATTTAAAGCTTTTCAAGGCATTTA
>NW_027186645.1:4678590-4695363 GCF_028583685.1 Petaurus breviceps papuanus | reverse complement strand
CAATGTAAAATCCAATTTGGGGCATTTAAAGCTTTTCAAGGCATTTACAGCCCTGATACTTTTCAGTCTTTTCAGAATCCTGATACATTTCTGGCATCATATATTCTATAGGTCAGCCATATTGTCCTAATTATGATTTCTCATACACAATTCTCCACCTCCAGTGTCCCTGCCTAGAATGCTAGAGGCCCTTATATATACCTCATAGAATTTCTTATTTCCCTTAAGACAGCTCAATTACTACCCCTTCCAAAGTTACTTTGCATGTGTGTGTCATACATTAGAATGCAAAACTGTGAAAGGCAGGGAACTTTTTTCACTTTTGTCTTTGTACTTCCCAGTTCTCAGCACAGTGCTGGGAACAGAGAAGGTGCTTAATAAATGCTTATTGGTTGACTGATTGCATCTAGTGGAAAATAGACAGCAAAGGCAAGTTTCAGAGAAGAAATAAGATGAGCCTTATTTATCAACCTTTTTAAACTAGAGATGTTGCTGGAGTAAGAAAAAAAACCACAAATGAAATATAGCAAATTTCAGAATATTTGCCTCTTTATCCTATCCCTAAATGACGGGGAAAAAATAAGTGACTGGCTCAAGTAATAGTTGAAGTTCATAATGAAATGAAAGCTAAAAGATGAAAAACTAATTGAAACAATTAACAACTTTAGCAAAGTTGTAGGATATAAAATAAACTCATATAAATAATCAGCATTTCAAAATATTACCAACAAAACCCAGCAGGAAGAGATAGAAAGAGAAATTCTATTAAAATCACTGCAGACAATATAAAATACTTGAGACTCTTCCTGAAAAGATAGACCCAGGAACTATAGGAACACAATTACAAAGCACTTCATACATATAAAGAAAGATCTAATCAACTGGAGAAATATTAATTGTTCATGTATAGGTCAAGCCTATATAATTAAAACAATTCTACCCAAATTAATTTACTTATTTAGTGCCATACCAATCAAACTACCAAATAATCATTTTATTGAGTGAGAAAAAAATAACAGAATCCATCTGGAAGAACAAAAGGTCAAGAATATAAAGGGAATCTGTGAAAAAAAAGTGAAGAAAAGTAAGCTAGCAGCACTAGATTACAAACTAAATTACACATCGGTAATCGAAACAATCTGAAAGAGGCTAAGGAATGGTACCTCAGTGGAACATGGAAAGGAAGCATTTATTAAACACTTTCTATGTGCCAAGCACTATTCTCAGTGCTTTTCAAATTTTATCTCATTTGATCTTTACTACAACTTTAGAAAGTAGGTGCTATTATTATTATCATGATTTTACAGTTGAAAGACCTGAGACAGACAGATTAAGTGACTTGCCCAGGTTACATAGCTAAATGTCTCAGGATGGATTTGAACTCAGTGCTTAATAATGACTTCAGGTGAGGCAGCTAAGTGGTGCAGTGAATAGAGCACTGGCCCTGGAGTCAGGAGGACCTGAGTTCAAAATAGGCTTCAGATACTTAACACAAAAACTAGCCATGTGACCTTGGGCAAGTCACTTAACCCCAAATGCCCTCCAGAAAAAACCAAGGCAAAAATAAACCAAATAATGACTTCAGACCCAGCACTCTTTCTATCTTCTGCACTAGCTAACTACCTTTATATAGTTTCCTTAGTTTAATGAAAAAAATAATCATCTGCAATATTTTGAATTTGGGATCTAGAGATATTTAATATCAATATATTGGATAATAGGGGGAAAAAAAAGGTCAAGGAAGAAACCTAGGCTAGATGCCTGGGTGATTGGGAAGACGTTGGAGCCTGCTGTGATTCTAATAGGGAAGTTTGGAAGAAGGGACAGTTTGGTGGAAAAGATAATGATGTCTCTTTTGGACATTTTTTTTCTCTCAGAGCTTAATTATGGCTTGTTTAATTTCTTTTTTCTGAGATTGGGCTAAGTTCTCTATCTCTTATTCTGTAAATATGGCCAATTTTATAAATATCCATCAATTAAAAAAAATATATATATATATATATTGGATAATACTATGCTTTAGTTGTCCCAAGTTTCCATGAATTGCTCACGTCTTAGACAAAAAAGTTATAAAACTAAAATATGATTTTAAAGGCCAAATTTTTCTATTTTACTCCTATATATTTATGCTTTAGATGGAATTTCAGAGAGGAAAGGAGAACAATGGGCAATTGGTAGACTATAGAATGGCTATAAACTAAGCTCCTTGAAGGCAGAAGTTCTAGCACTTTTATTTTTGTATCCCAGTCCTAACAGAGTGCCTGGCACATACTAAGAACTACCTCAGTGTTCTGAATTAAGTGTCCTTCCAATCTAGGCAAAGTACAGGACATTAAGGGTCTTTTATTAAATCTTTAAAAATGGGAATGTCACAAGAATATTCATTTCAGTAAAATATTTGGATCTGTGGAAAATCTAGTAATAATTATTGTGCTTGAAGCTCAAACCCAATTATGCCAGTAATTTGTAACTAAATTAGTTTATTAATGTAAAGCAAGGCAGCAAATTCACAGTTGTGGGCAATGGAAACAAGGATTAATGGCTTGTGAAACTGCATGTCAATAGTGGGAGGAAGGAGATGTAATTGTTAACAAATTCAACTTTCCCTGCCACACCTTCTGGACAGGTAAGCAATCAATACCATTGAAGGACTCTTATCAGAAGCCTGGAGCTGAGAGATCTTTGCCACTTTGCAGTGGACTGTGAAGTAAAGGTCTCCTGCATTTAAAGAGATCTTAATCTTTAAATTCAGAGGGGAGGTAGTATTTGGAATCAAGAGTGACTTGGGTTTAAATTTTGTCTTTGACCCTAGCTCTGTGACCATAGAAAAGTCAATTAACCTCTCTGAGGCCCAATTCAAACCAGTAAACATTTACTGAGCCAGAGACCAAAATGAAATAGTTCCTACCCTTAGAAACATAACATTCTCCTAGGAGGGGGATAGAGAGAATCAAAAGCACCTGTTTCCTAATCTGTTAAAATGAGAACAAAATTTACCTCAAAGAGTTATATCAAAACAAAAGAAAATAAATATAAGGTGTTTTACAAATTTTAAAGTACAATGTATACATCAAATGCCATTATGTTTAGCCTATTATGTGTTAGGCATTGCACTAAACTCTGGCTTTTTACAAATATCTCATTTGATCCCCACAAATATCTCATTTGATTCCCCTTGTGAGGAAGGTGCTATTCATTATGATGATTTTTATCTTCTCTACTTTACAGTTGAGGAAACTGGGAAAGATAGGTGAAGTGATTTGCCTGTGGTTCTGTCCTGGGCCCTCGTCTCTTCTCCCTCTATACTACCTCACTGGGTGACTTCATCAGTTCCTATGGATTTAATTGCTATCTCTGTGCTGATTGTTCTCAAACCTAACTTTCCTGCCCTAAACTCTCTGCTGACCTCCAGTCTCACATCTTCAAATACCTTTAGGACATCTCAAACTACATATCCATTAGATATCTTAAACTCAATATATCCAAAATGGAACTCATTATTCTCCCCCCTAAACTCACCCTCCCCCCAACTACTTTCTCTATCACTGTTGAGCCAACACCATTTTCCCAGTCCCTCAAGCTCACAACCTAGGAATTATCTTTGACTTCACTCTTCAATCCAAGATGTTGTCAAGACCTGTCTATTTAACCTTATCTCTCCAATATGCTCTCTTCTCTCCGCCATCTCTCTAGTGCAAGCCATCATCACCTCATGCCTGAACTAATGCAATAGCCTGCATGTGAGTCTACCTGCCTCAGGTTTTTCTCCACTCCAGCTTTTCCTCCATTCAGCCGCTAAAGGAACTTTCCTAAGGCACAGAGTCTATTATGTCCTACATACCACCTCCCACTCAATAAACACCAGTGGCTCCCTATTGCATTCAGAAGTAACTACAAAATGCTATGTATGATATTCTATATCCTAACCTAGTGCCCACCTACCATCCTCGTCTTCTTTCACCTTATTTCCCTACACATTCTCTGAGATTCTCTCATTAGCTGTCTCCCATGCCTGGAATACTCTCCCTCCTCTCCTCCAACAATTGACCTATTTGGTTTCCTTTAAGTCTCGACTAAAACCCCAGCCTCTACAGGAATCCTTTCCCAATCCCTCTTAATTCCTATGCCTTTCCTCTGTTGATTATTTTTTATTTATCCTACATATTGCAGATATGTTTTGTGTATATTTATTTGTATGTTACCTCCCAATTAGATTGTAAGATCTTTGAAAACGGGAAATGTCTTTCACTTGTCTTTGTACCCTCAGACCTTAGCACAGTTCCTGGTATTTAGTAGGTGCTTAATAAATGTTTATTAATTGTTTTGCAAACTTTAAAGTACTATGTAAACACCAAATGCCATTGCCTTTTCTCAGACAAACTACTCACCCAGACCAAGAGTTTAATCTCCCTAGAATAACAATCTTCAAGAGCTTCTTTCCCCTCTGCATATTGCTCAAATTGAAATAGGGCAGCTGTGAAATGAGTAGAATGTAAGCTCCTCGAGCAGACCTGTACAACTTGGCAGTAGGTAGGGGCCAAAATTAAAACAGGCTCAACTTCTTCAGGGCCACAGATAGGTTTTTAGAGACAGACTGACCATGGTTGGTTGCCACAGGTCATGTGATGAACAGGAGAGCATATGCAGTGGCAACCCAACCTCTAAGTTACATGACAGACACATAGTGACTAGTGGAAGATGGCTTAAGCCGAGCATGGACAAAGCATTCATTACAGCTTTACTTTCTTTAACACCTTCTACATTTTTTATAAGCTGCCCAAAATCCTTTGGCATTCTGCAAACAGCCCACAAGCCTTATGAGGTGCAGGCCTGTCCCAGAGGCAGCTAGGTGGATTACTGGATAGAGAGCTGGGCCTGAGGTCATTAAGAACTAAGTTCAAATCTGACCTCAGATGCTTACTAGCTACGGGACCCTGGACAAGTTACTTAACCTTTGTTTGCCTTAATCCTCTGAAGAAGGAGATGACAAACCCCTCCAATATATTTGCCAAGAAAACACCATAATGATGTCATAAAGACAGCGGTGAATACTACCAAGCTCTGGGAGGACAGGAGTTCCGTACGTGAAACTGGAATCATAGTCCATTGAGCAAGCTCATTTAGTGCCTGGACAGCCACTGAACAGGGACAATAACCTGCACCCATAATGGAGTAGAGTGAGGGCTACACTGAAAAGGAGTATGAACTGGATTCATTTGGGAAGTCTCACAGGCTTTCAATAACCTCTAAAAATGCTGAAGTCCATCATCTTAACACCAATATTCTCCCTTGGTGCTATATGGCTGTGAATCATGACTGCCATGGTTTTAGTAGAATCATAATCACTGGTGACTGAAAGAGCAAGAGAAAGCCACATGGAGAGTATAAGTGGTATAAAAGACATTATCTCAGATATGAATGACCAGATAAAGAGCTGGTCTGAACATGCAGTAAGAAAGATGGGCAACATAGAAATAGACCAGCTTTAGACCCATCTACAAAATATTAAAAGACCTAGAAGGCATTAAAAAGCCATCAGGTGGATACATTGGGAGGATTCATATTATCAATCAATCAATAAGCATTTTCTAAGTGCCAGAAGCTGTACAAGGTGCTGGGGATTCAGATGTGAAAAAAAAAAAAAAAACAATTCCTGTTCTCAGAGAGATGTAAGGAAACAGATAAGTATTGCATATGATGAGGCATGTAAGAGTCATGATCAACTCTAATGACAGGAGGCAGTGCCCATAGTGATGAGATGATCAAATCCAATGAATATTGAAATTAAAATAAACAAATCTCTAAAGTATTCCACCCCCAGGGACAAAGTGCAAGTCATATTCAGAGTTGAGTAGCATCTTCTTCCTATGTTTTAGTTAGAAGATTCTGAAGGGAACTTAATTCAGGATTTTTCTTTTAAAAATCCAAATGAAAAATGTCACATAACACATAATTAAATATTTCCAGAAAGCCTTTTTTTTTTGTTTCTTTTTTAGTGATCACAGCTACTCTTTTAAAATGTTGTTTAAAGACTGAGCTGTGCTCAGGGTTTGTTTATTATACAAATGTGGCTTGTAACTGTGCACACTAACTGATCTGATTAACGGAGGTGAATTATGGAGGTAAATGTGCAGTGACCCTGTGGGTGTCCACCTTTATGATGTGTATTTTTTTAAGACTTTATTTTTAAACTTTATCTATTTTTAAAGCCACCCAAATGAGCAGAAGAAAATAAAAGTGATGTAGTTTATTTAGGGAAGCAATTGTGTGTGATCATTTGACTCCCTAATGCTCTCTCCCTTTTTTCTTTTTCTAATTTGGTTTCTTCCTATTTATCCATGCATTTTTCAGAGTGAGAAAGATCACAGTGAGAAAAGATCTGGAAGAAATCACATTGAAAGCTATAGGCAAAGCAGACTTTCTGTGAGAGGAAAAGATAAGAATGAGCTGGAAGAATAAAAAGGGAACTTCTAAAAGAAAAATGTGTTGGATTAGTCACTACAAAATCACAGTATTAGAGGCAGCTGGTGGCACAGCAGGTAGAGTTCTGGACCTGAAGTCAGGAGAACTTGAGTTCAAATATAGCCTCAGAAACCAGCTATGTGACCCTGGGCAAGTCCCTTAACCTTCATCTGCATCAGTTTCCTCAATTGTAAAATGGGAATAATATCAGCCCCTAATTTGTAGGGTAGTTGTGGGGATCTAATGAGAGAATATTTTTTAAAGTGATGAGCACAGTGCCTGGCACTCATATATAAATGCTTATTTCCTTTCCTTCCATTACCTACTAAGTTTTCCTCTCTCAAATTTCTGGTGAAAGGTATTACTGACTACAAGGACAAGGCAAGCTAGGGAAAATGCTTGAAAGGGAGACAAAAAAGAAGAGGTTCTATTTAAAAAATGATAATGTAGAGAAAGAAAAGACTGAGGAAAAGATTAAGTGACACTAATGTAGCCAGGTAGGGGGTTGGCTAGGTGTCTTGGGGTATGCAGGATGTACTTACCAAAATAACAGACTGGTTTCCAATTCTCACTGCTACTGGTTTGCTTGTTAAGTCTTTTTGTGTTAATAAGTAATGAAATGAGTATGAATATACTCCGGGGTATTACCAAAATTGGATAAACTCTTTTATCAGCCCATCCTGAGTTGAAGAAAATCTCTTCATTTTGGGTTAGTTTTTCCTCTCTGAATCTCAAACTGTGCATTTATAGACTTAGACACAAATCCTAGTTTATGGCCATTTATTTTATGGAAATTTTAAGTAACTTAAAAGTATATACATATGTATGTATATATACATAAACACATACATATACACTTAGAAAGTTAAAAATAATCATTTAAAGCAACTTGCAGGCTATGATAGCTACAACTAGGGAGTTGAGTTTCTTGACTCCTCTCCTACATCTTTTCCTCACTGATCAGAAGGTAGAAAAAGGAAGAAAGTGATTAGGCATTATGCTAAGCACTGGGGATACAAAGAAAGTTTAAAAAATTAAATGAATGAATAAACAGTCCCTACTCTCAAGGAGCATTCCTTTTAATGGGAGAGACAATATGTCAATGACTAGGTTTACATAGACTAGATGAAAAGTCATATTAAAGGAGGAATATTAGTTGAAGTGAAGCTGAGAAATGTCTCTTACAGTAGTGGACGTTGAGTTTTGTCTTAAAGGAAGACAGAGAAACTAAAAGGCAGAGGTGAGGGGGCAGAGTAGTCTAGGGACAGCCCAGACCCAGCAAGTACAAAGCGATGAAGGTGGGATATGAAATATTGTGCTTGAAAAAATGTAAACACATGCCAGTAAAGAACTCTAGGACAGTAAAGAAAAGAAAGGTGTGTGTGTATTGGCCTCAGGTAGACTCAAAAATCTCAACCTGAAAGTCTATTCCTATCTGCTCTTCTTTCCCCTTTACTCTTTTTGGTTCATATAATCACATCTCTCCTACACAAACTGCCCTACACCACAAATTCTCAGTTCTGATTATTTTCCTTGATTTATGTCTCAGGGCTAATGCACAATAATCACATTCCCTTCTCCCTTGGCAGAAGCAGCACAGGGGAGCAATTTGGCTCCCAGTCCTTCTTCCATTCCATCTCTTCCAAGATCAAAACTACCAAGAGACTCTGAATTTTCTAGACAATGTGTTTATACAGACACAGAAGTAGTCCCAAACCCATCAATCCTTCCATACCATTCTCTATTTCATTCCTCTGAACCTATTCTTTGTCCTCACCACAACCTTCAGTCTCTTTTCCTCCCTTCTTCCATTCTCCTAGTCCATTACCACTGCTCTGACTTATTTTTTTTCTTTTCACAATCTTGACCCTCTAGTTAAAGGGAAACTGTCATGGAGGATGGAGGCCAACATAGCAGAGTAAGGTAGGAACTAGCCTGAACTTCCCAAAATACCCCTCCAAATAACTTAAGATAATATGTCAAAATGAATTCTAGAGTGGCAGAACCAACAAAAAAAAAAGTGAAACAATTTACCAGCACAAGACAACTTAGAATGTCAACAAGAAAGGTCTGTCTCAATGAGGTGAGAGTAGAATACAGTCCAGTGCAGGTAACCCTAGCAAGCCAGCAGGAGGCCATGCCTTAACAAGGCAACCGTGAGACCCTACCCCAATGAGCCAGTGAAGGACTAAGGGGCAACTGAATCAATAACATTGACTTTCAGAGAGGGAGAGAAGGATAAATAGAGGAATAATAGGATAGAAGGAAATGTGCACTTAGTAATCATAACTGTGAATGATAATGGGATAAACTCACTTATAAAACAAGTAGAGAGCAGAGTGGATTAAAATCTATAATCCTACAATATGGCATTTATATGAAACACATTTGAAGCAGAGAGATATACACAGAGTAAAGGTAAGAGGCTGAAGCAAAAACTATTATGTTTCAGCTGAAGCAAAACAAAAGAAAAAACAGATTTGATTAAAAGCCATAAGGAAGAAAACTACATCTTACTAAAACATACTATACACAATGGAGAAGTATCAATACTAAGCAATTATCCACCAAATGGTATAATACCCAATGTTTTAAAGTCAAATGAGTTACAGGAGGAAATAAAGGGTAAAGTATCATACTAGTAGGGACCTCACCTTTACCCTTTTAGAAAAATCTAACCAAAATATAAACAAGAAGATAAGAAAATGAACAAAATTTTAAAAAGGTTAGAAGTTATAAAACTCTGGAGAAAATTTAATGGGAATAGAAAGGAATATACCTTTTTAATCAGTGGCACATGGCATCTGCACAAAGATTGACCATATATTAGGGTATTAAAAACCTTACAACCAAACGCAGAAAAGGAGGAATATTTAATGAATTCTTTTCAGAATATAATGCAATAAAATTATATTCCATAAAAGACTGTGGGAACATAGATTAAAAATTAAGTGGGAATTAAATAATCTAATCCTAAAGAATGAGTGGGTCAAGGAACATCATAGAAATAGTCATTAATATAAAGAGAATGATAACAATGAAAGAACAAACCAAAATTTATGGGATGCAACCAAAGCAATACTTAGGGGAAAATTTATACCTCTAAATGCTTAAATCATTAAAATTAAAAAAAGAACAGATCAATGAATTGAGCATAATGAAAACAAATTAAAAAAAGACAAATTAAAAATTCCTAATTTAAAACCAAATTAGAAATTCTAAAAATCCAAAAAGAGATTAATAAAATTTAAAATAAGAAAACCATTGCACTAATTAATAAAACTAGGAATTAGGTCTATGAAAAAAATAAAATAGATAAATTATTGGTTAATCTGTTTGAAATTGTTAAAAAAAATCTGTTAAAAATTGTTTCACATAAACTTGGGGAAAATAAAATAATATTAAAAAACAATGAACTGTCCTCTATTCTTACTCCTTTGTGTCCTTGTCTTACTAATTAATGCCTTGAATGCCTTGGAAATAATCTGCCTTAAATCATCCTCAACTACCTACCTGTTGGAACAAGTCCTTTGATCGTTAGATTATACATTTAGAATTCGAAGGGACCTTAGAGATCAGTTAGTCCTACCCCTTAATTTTACAGATGAGGAAGGTAAGGCTCAGAGAAAGCATGTGCCTTTCCCTGGATCACACAGCTAATAAGTGTCTGCAGCAAAATTCAATCTCAGATTGTTCTGACTCCAACAGCTGCACGCTCTCCAAATCAGAGTTCTATGCCAACACCATCCATCTCAGTTTGACCCTTATGACACAGTTGCAGAGCAAAACTTTAATTCTTCCTTGATTTGTGCTCTATCCCCTCTCCATAGCAGCAATTACAGTATAATTTTATGTCCTCAAGCGTACCAGACTTTCCTCTATTTTCCTTTCTCTTAGATGATAGCCTAATTTCTTACTTTACTAGGAGAAAAAAAAAAAGAATTTCTCACATGAGGGTTGACTTTTTTCCTCCATCCCTCAACAGACCTTTAAATTCTATATCCATTCACTATTCCTGTATTCCTAACTCTGAGAGTCAGCCCTCCTTCCCAAATTCACATTCTTAGTTTACTCTAAATTTCATCCTCAGAACTTGCCTCTTTGACCAATCCGCTCCTCTTCTCATCTTTAGTCTTCCCTACCTACTATTATCTCCCTCCCCGAGCTAGGAGAATATTCCAGATATCTTTAAAAACAATATTTCATTTAGATCCTGCCCCATGCTTCTTTGTAGAAATGGGGGACCATGAATATGAAAAACTGCATACAATGCTATGATTTTTCAGTATGTTGGCTGGTGTCATTGAACATTTTTCCCACTTTTTTTTTCATTCTTTATTATAAGGTATGAGTCTTTGAGAGAGGAAGTTAAGAGGATACACTAGGAAATGTAAATGATGCAAAAGCAAATAATTGCAATAAAATATATTTTAAAAACTTCCATTTGACCCTGCCATCCTCTCGAATTTTAATTCTATGGTCCAGCTCATAATCATTCATTGATATCATAATTAAATAATACCATAGTACCACATTATATCATATTAGCACATGACTATTCATTGATATCATAATTCAATGATACCATAGTATCACATTCTACCATATTATCACATGATCATTCATTGATATCGTAATTCAATGATACCATAGTATCATATTATTATCATCATTTTTCACATTATTTTAAACTCATTATTGGGAAAATATCATCCTGATAAATTCTAACAGCCTTAGCATTTCACCTTATCATCATCCTTGGTCCCTCTCATTAGAGAGTGGAGCAGTGAACTTCAAAACCTTTATTGAAGAAGGAAGCTCAGCTCAGAATATCTCATTTCTCTTCTGGCCACAATACCCTGGGACTTATGTAACTTTTCCTCCTTCTGCCCCTCCACCACTCTCTTTTTAGCTTCCCCCCCTGTTAGATTATATGCTCCTTGAGGATAAAACTATTACTTTTTTTTTGTATTTGTATCCCTAAAACTTAGCACAAGGCATAGTGGGTGCTTTTAAATACTTTATTGATTCATAAAACTCCTAACAAAAAAATTACCTTCATTAACTGCTTTACTTCTGGGCCACTAGGTGGTGCAGTAGGTAGAGTGCTCAGCCTATAGTCAGGAAGATCTGAGTTTAAATCCAGTCTCAGACACCCATTGCGCGACCCTGGGCAAGCCATTTGATTTTTCTCAGTCTTGGTTTGCTCAACTGTAAAGCAGGATAATAGTATCTACATTCCAGGGTTGTTGTGAAGATCAAATGAGAAAACACGTGTAAAACATGTGAGAACAGTGCCTGAAACATAGTAGGTCCCCAACAAATGCTCATTTTATTTCTTCCTGCTTTCCTTCCTTTTACTACCCAGTCACTTTACAATTCCAAAACCTGGTTTCTGCATCCAATACTTGGCAGAAACTGTCCTCTCTGAAGTTATCAATGATCTCTTTAGCTGCATAAGCTAATGCCTTTTTCCAGTCTTCATTCTTCTTGACTTCATTGCAGCTTTAGAAACCCTTTATCATGGTCTCCTTTTAGATTCTTTCATCCCTTGGCTTCTGTGACACTGCTCTCACCTGGTTCTTCTAAGACCTATCTGACTGCTGCTTTTTTAGCAACCTTTGCTCAAAAGACCCCATCATCGATTCCCTGCTCTGTTAGTGTGGGCATTCTTCAAGACTCTGTATTGGGTTTTCTTCTCTCATTTCTTTAAACCCTCTCCCTTAACTATCTCATCTGTCCAATCTATTTACCGATGCCTAAGTTCTCTCCTGAATTCTATTTATGTAGCATCAACTGCCTGCTGTATAACTTCTCCTGGACATCCCATAGGCATTTCAATCTCAATATGTACAAAATAAAATTCATTATATACCCTCTGAAAACTTTACTTTTCACCAAACATATTTATTTGTGTTAATTGCTCCACCAACATTCTATTTTACTTATCCAGGTTTGTAACCTCAGGTCATCTTTGATGTTCACCAATTAGACCCCATGTCTGCCTTGTCAATATTCCCTCTACTATTATGTTTTGCAGCTGTTCTTTTATCTTTATTTATAGACACCATCCCCACTCAGTCCCTCTTCCCCTCTTATTTGGCTACCATAATTTCTTCTTCTATCCCTCTCAGTCCTTGACCTTCTCTGTGGCATCTCCTCCTATGTCTACCACATCTTTGTAATTTTTACATAGAGTTTCTGTTTAGCTCTTTTCATGGTTTCTCACCTTTATGGGTAGCTCACACACAGAGTTTTCAAGAGAAGGGTACCAACCTGAAGCACATTATAGTGTTATGTAATATATGTGTGTATATGTATATATGTGTGTATATATGTATATGTGTGTATATGTAATACATACATACAGATATGTATATGTATTTGTATACATGTTTTATTCCTGCAGTATGAATTTTGAATGTTTTTTTTTAAATGCCATGGACACATTTGGCATTCTGGTGAAATCTATGAATCTCTTCTCAGAGTAATATATTTGAATGCATAAACAAAATATAATATAAAGGAAACCAATTAAATATATAATAAATTTAAATACAATATGTTTATTATATTTATATAATAATTTATTATTAAAATATAATAAATTAAATAGAAATAAAAATGTATTTTTTTCCACTCAAGTGAACAGACCTATTAAAATCTACCCATAAACCCTGTTCTAATAAAATATAAACTCTTTGAGGGCAGAATATGTTTCATTTTGGTCTTTGTATACTCACTGCCTAGGATAGTGTAGTGAATCTTAATAAATTATTTTGAATTGAAATAAAATGAATTACTGAAAGTCTGATTCCATCCCTCATCATGGTATTCAAGTGGCCCAGGGGTCCCAAAATCTGTCAGATCCTACCAAGCTAGAATATTTTCAAGGACAAGTCTAATTACAGCCTGTGTGTATCTTGTCTGAGGAAAGTGTAGCTACAGTGGTAATTTGAAGAGGCTTAACATCAGAAGGTTGGCAGTTACTGCTCTGTCTCCCACCCCCAACCACCAGTTCCCGAAGCTAATAAAGATGGTTTGCCAAGACCGATAAAACTGCAGGCTCTCTGAAGTACTAAAATAACTAGATTCAATTATTTACACATAATGATTTAATTTTTCCCATGCAAACTGAAAAAATATTTGTCTAATATAAGAGTCAGAACATAACACGTTCATACTTTTTTAATATCCTTCAAACTTGAAGTCCTTTTTCTCCTCTAACTACTTTGTCCTTTACTGCTTTCTTATTTTATATTTATTTTACATATATGTATAGATGTACATATTGTCTATCTCAATAGGAGTACTTGAGATCAAAGTACATTTCCCTTTTGTGTTTCTGTGTCCCATGGTGCTTAGCACACAGTCCATGCATGATAAATGCTTGTCAATAGAATGAGTGATTTGTGATTTCATATGTGACTACTTCCTCCATCAACTGATGCAGATCTCCATCCTAAGTCTTACCAGATTGCCTTTCAGAGTTCCTCATCCTGTAACCAACCTGATAATGAGTTTAACTTGGGCAAACAAAAGACCAAAGGTCACCACTGCACCCATACTCAGAGCCTAGAAACAGTCTGGATATGTCATAATTGATTTCCAAGAAGATATAATGACCTCATTTTCAAATACCACTGCATCTATTATCTTAAGTTAAATATCTCTGGTTAGTAAATGAGAATTGATATCACACACTGTACAGATGAAGAAATTCTATACGGAGCATGAGCATCGGTTTTCTTTTGTTTTTCACTGGACCTGGATTTTCATGGGAATAGTGAGCTTCTGTATCATCTGCCCTACCAATGCAGATCAATACCTCTGACACTTGCAATATTGCAGAGTTGCCTTTGGCACTCAGAGGTTAAGTGATTTGCCCAAGGCCATATAACCTAGAACTCAAACCCAAGTCCTCCTGACTCCATGACCATCTACCACACCATGATCCCCAGCTGTCTTATTTGTTATTCACTAGCCATCTGTTCTCCTGAAACAATCCTAGGGCTTTTTCCTTTCCACAGCATAGTAGTGAAGGAACCTTATTGTTATTGGGATATTTTATCATCTGAAAGGAAAGGGTTTCAAGGTGGAAGTCCTATTTAAAGTGAGATCATTTTGTGGAAATGCAAACTACACAGAACTCCATTTTTGCTGAAATGGCTTTTCCCTTTCTTCCTGCTAGAAAGGAGAAAAAAAAATCTTTCAACTGCAACCCCATTAAAAGTCGTTATATATGTGTTTTTCCCCCTTGCTCAAAAGTTCCTTTTCTTTTCTTACCAAGTTTCTTCTTCATTCACTTCATTTTCCCTTCTGAAGTAGGAAATGTTTATAGTTGAAATTAAATCAAGGCAATGTGCCCCCCCCTATATATATCCACACACAAGTACAAAAGTTAAAACAATTTGTGCTTTTATATACATAGTCAGAGGGATTGCAACTGAAAAGGAGATAAGTACTCCATCCTTCTAATTCCACAAGTGTTTTGTTTGTTTAAGCTATATAGAATACTCATGTTATTCGTGGGGGGTTTTCAGTCTTTTTCAGATGTGCCCAACTCTTCTGACCCCATTTGGGATTTTCTTGGCAAAGATACTGGAGTGGTTTGCCATTTCTTTCTCCAGTTTATTTTACAGATGAGGAAACTGAGATAAACAGGGTTAAGGGCTTGCTTAGAGTCACACAACTAATAAGTGTCTGAGACCAAATTTGAACACAAGATGATTCATCTTCCTGAGTCCAGGTCTGGTACTCTATCAATTGTACCAGCTGTCCTCAGAGCTACTGTGATGCAACGTAAAGAACACTGGGAACAGATTAAAAAGGATGGCGTTTGAATCCTGGTATCTAGGTTGGTATCTAGGTTACCCTAGACAATTACTTAAAGGTCTCTGCTGCTTTCTCTTCTCATCTATAAAGTAAGAATGCACTAAACAATTACTCAGGTTGCTTCCTAATTTCTAAATCTCTGACGTATTTGCTACATCTTTAAGTTTCCCTTTTTGTTAGTTAAAATAAATAATCAGGCCCCTTAGCTAACCCTCAATAGATTTGTTGCTTTGTAGATGAGTGTTAGAATAATAAGTTTCCCTCAGAGCATCTTGTCCACTACATAATTGTGAAACTTGGGTAGGTGTGCGTGTCAGGGACAGGAGCGGGAGATGTGTGTGGGTGGAAGGGGGTAACCTTGCTAAATGCACTGATTCCGTTCAGTAACAAGGACCAGAGACTATATTATTGCTAGATCATCTTATCCAATTGTTGTGGGTATCCTGCAATACCAAAGGATGCATTTAGGTATCACCCACAATTTCTGGAGCCCCTCTAAGTCTGTATGGCAACTGCTATGATTAATTCTTTTGCTTCTTGCTATGATAAATAGTAGCCCAGAATCTTCTTGTAGTCAAGATATGTGGGTATAGATTTACCCAACTACTCTTTTGGTCAGCTGTGTCACCATACACTGGGAGATTCCACCCTTCATCTCCTCTCTAATGTGTTTCAAATGACGTCAATCACAAAAGCATACTTCTGTAATACTTTACAATATTAGAAGCTAATTAAAATAACATTAAAGCATTCAAAGCAGGAACGTTCCCAGGGAGAAAACAAAAACAAAAACAAAAACAAAACAACAACAACCAAAATTTACCTTGAGACAAATCAAAACAAGAGGCCTAAGAGAATCCTCCTAGTTACTTCTATGGGGAGTATCCTAGGGCCAAAACTAAATTTTTTTTACTTTTGATGAAATAAAACACTGGAATCAGATAGATTAGATAGATAGATAGATAGATAGATAGATAGATAGATAGATAGATAGATAGATAGATAGATAGATAGATAGATAGATAGATATAGATGATAGATAGATAAATAGATAGATACATAGATACATAGATGATAGATAGATAGATAGATAGATAGATAGATAGATAGATAGATAGATAGATAGATAGATGTACATAGATGATAGATACATAGATAGATACATAGATACATAGATGATAGATACATACATAGATGATAGATACATAGATGATAGATAGATACATAGATAGATACATAGATGATAGATACATAGATACATAGATGATAGATACATAGATACATAGATGATAGATACATAGATACATAGATGATAGATACATAGATAGATACATAGATACATAGATACATAGATGATACATAGATACATAGATAGATGATAGATAGATACATAGATACATAGATGATAGATAGATAGATGTACATAGATGATAGATAGATAGATAGATAGATAGATAGATAGATAGATAGATAGAT
>NW_027186645.1:4587013-4678580 GCF_028583685.1 Petaurus breviceps papuanus | reverse complement strand
GATAGATAGATAGATAGATAGATAGATAGATAGATAGATAGATAGATAGATAGATAGATAGAATGAGTTCTTAACCTGGGATTAGTGAACTTTTTAGAAAAATATTTTGATAAATCCAATTCAGTATAAATGGTTTCCTTTGCAACCTGACATATTTTATTTTATTCATTCAAAATTCATTAAAAAATTAGTGTAAGAAGGGGTCCATAGACTTCACCAGATTGTGAAAGGGATCCAAGAACTTTCAAGATGTTCAAGACCTGAAATGTATAGTTGAGTGGCTGCTTTATTTAAACACAAAATACTACTGAGCATATAACTCTCTACAAAAATATACCCAGAGTAAAAGGGGCCCAATGGAGTTAAATGTTTAGTCAAACTGACTTTCTCATGAAGTTTAGGCAGGATAGTTCCTATAGGTTGCCTGGAAGGTCCCCTCGCTTCTAAATGTCTACCCATCCAAATTACCAGATATCCTACCACCACACATTACCCACATTATCAGCTATTCCAGTGATATGCTGGTAAATTTGTAACAATTGGTTCCCCAAATATATGCATGTGTGTGTATATGCACATACATATACATATATATGTATTTATATAAACACATACATTCATAAACATGTGTAATTGTATGTGTATACAATATATATGTATGCTCATAATATACTTTAAAATTTTTAATTTATGGAATAAAAAAACATTTCCATAATCTAACATAATAAAAAAGAGGATTACATATGAAACTACAAATATGTTATGTACAACTTTTTATTTCTTTTAAAAAAATATAATAAAGTAATAATGTAAATTTATTTCTTTCCCCACTCCCACCTCCCATTCTAGAAGTGGCTACCATTAGACAAAATGTATGTGATTGAGTGTGTGTGTGTGTGTGTGTGTATAAAATCATTCTATACATACTCCAATTTCCCCCCACTCCCCTGGATACAGATAGTATCTTCCTTTATATATACTTGTAGTTAATTAGGGTATTTAATAATAGTCCAAATGACTTATTCAGTCACAGTTGTTCTTAAAACAATATCATGGTTACTTTGTACAGCATTCTCTTGGTTCTCCTCATTTCTCTCTTCATTGTTTTGTGCAAGTCTAACCATATTTTTCCAAGATGACCGAGTTCATCATTTCTTATACCACAGTTTGTTCAGCCATTCCCCAATTGACTGGCATTCTCGCTATTTTCAGTTCTGTGCCTCTACAAAGAGAGAAGCTACAAATATTTTTTTTTCCACTTGAGGTCATATTATTTCTAAGGCATCCCCCAAAACTGTGACTATATTATGGCAGTGAGAACAGATAACACAAGCAGTGACTCTACACTCTGATGGGACCAAAAAAAAAAAAGATGGAACATTTCATTTTGGGAAGTTGTATATTTCCATTAAGCTGTGTGTACCCTTTCCTACTGCTGTCATTTACTGAACAGTTAGAGTTTACAGCCCTGTGTGAAGTATGGGTACAGGCACGCATCTTGGGTTTAGAATCTCTTCAAAATCCAAGTTAAGAATCATTCCAAGTCCAAGCTATGCCATCCATGAGGACATGTACCATATCTTCTCTGATCAGTGCACCATAGCAGGGAGAGGGAACAAAGCCTTCTCTTTTAAATTCCTTTAACAGTTCACTAACCCAGATATGCATGTAGCCTCCCACAATCTCACCAGCATTTGCCATCAACACACCTACAGTTTCAGTAAGCCAAGAAAACTTAGGAAATCACTGCTTATAGAAGGACTTGATCTCTACAGGATTTTGACACAGCAAAATTGGCTCATTCATGGTGTCTGTCATAAGTCTCTCAGGGGTTTCTGGGATATTCTCTCTGAATACATAGTAGGTGGCATCCTCCTTCTTTCTATCATGTTCCTTTAGCCACATAATGGTATCTGAATAGTTCATTCAATTAAAAGTCTTTTGCGGGGGGGGGGGGAGGGAAGGAGTGTATGTGAAAGTCAGGTTGTAGTCATATAATAAGACTGCTGCAGATTATTTCAAGATCCTCTCTACTACATCACAAACCAAGTCTTCCAAATGATTTAGGAGATCATCAAAAGTCAGGAAAGGGCATCAGGCTTCAATATGAATATACTGTGCTAGATGTCTTTGTGTCCTGGACTGTTCTGCTCTGTGTGACTGAACAATACCAAAGACATCTCCTCCAAAAGCTGGGGTGCAAGTCTCCAAAAAGAACTCTGACAACTGAGTCAAAAATACCTCTTCTAAAATAGTCAACTTTGAAAAGTGTGGCACCACATTCCACCTGCCGTTCTCTCCTCAGATCATCATGTATCTATTATTAAACTGGACATCTACACCAGACTTCATTTTTCAGGTTATCAGCTCTTCCAGCAGAGGTTGTCAATCAATTCTCACTAGTCACAGCTCTGCTCATGGACTACTGGTGTCTGTTTACCCTGTGCTATAAGATTGGACATTCCATACACTGCCACACTACTCTCTGTAAACAAAGTGTCTCCATTGTATCCCTGACACAGTTCATCTGACAGGATACATTGAACAAATCTGCTACCATCTTGTATAAGAAACATTAAATTCTTCCTTTGCCTTCATAACCTGTGGACCCAGTCAAATAACTTTACTTGTTAGCCTCAATGTGCTTCTAAAGCACAAACCTTTATACATCTTGCCTCTGGAAGACTTGGATCCTGTTTAATGGCCACTTTCTTTGCTCCCTCTAGCTTTCTTTCTTGTCTTAAATTCTCTTCTGCCTCACTTTGCTCTCAGGATTCATTCTTTAGGCTTTCCCTGTGCCATATTTTCTTTAATGTTCTTCAGCTGTGATTAGGATATAAAATCCCATCTCTCGTTAAATAGTTCCTTTCCTGCTGTCATCAAAGCCTTTAGGCCAGTTTTAAAAGATTTCTCTTTTGTTTCATCACCAGTTGCATCACTCCCCTCTTGATCTAAGACATAGAGTCCCCACTGCCTGATTTGGGTAGGTCACCTCCACAGCCATTTCAGCCCAGCCTCAGTCCCAATGGGCAGTGTGCAGCAGCAGTGCCAGCACCTTCCCAGATTACCCTGTGTCCTATGTCACTATAAATATTTTAGAACACATTAGTTCTTTTCCTTTTCCCCTGGTCATCTTTGGAAAAACTTAGTAGAGCTATAGCTGGCTCAAAGGATAGGCCAGGGGTGGGGAACCTACAGCCTTGAGGCCATCAATGGTCTTCCCTTTGTTCTGTAAAATTTGGATTCAGTCAAAAGGCTGCACTTAAGGATGTAGAAGACCGCACGTGTCCTCAAGGTGGCAGGTTCCCCACCCTTGATAGGCAATTTTATAACTCTTTCGGTATAATTCCAAATTGTTCTCTAAAATGGCTGGATCAGTTCACAATTCTACCAACAATGAATTAGTGTTTAACATAAAGACAGCTATTAACATAATTGATTGTATTAATAACAAAAGTAAAAAAATCAATAGATACAAAAAAGTTTTTGATAAAAAGTACAATACTTATTTCTCTCAGAAAAAAGCCCTTATAAATATATAAATGGATTTTTCCTTAAACTGATAAAAAATCTTTCTAAAACCATCAGCAAACATTATTTATAAACAGGATAAACTAGAAGCCTTCCCAGTAAGATGAGGTGTGAAAGAAGGATGCAGACTGGGGCGGCCAGGTAGCACAGCGAGTAAGAGCACCGGCTCCAGTGTCAGGATGACCTGGATAGAATCCTGGGCTCAGATACTCAGCACCACACCCAGAAATAACTGGCCATGTAACCTTGAGCAAGTTACTTAACCCCGACTGCTTTAAAAAAAAAAAAAGGATGCAGACCGTCATCAATATTATTCAATATTGTATTGGAAAATCTAGCAATAGCAATGAGAAAAAGAAATAGAAAGAAACAGAATAGGGAATGAGGTAATAAAAATATGTCTTTTTGCAGATAATATGGTAGTATGCTTGGAAAACCCCAAAGACTCAACTAAAAAGTTAGTTGAAGCAATATTTTTAGCAAAGTAGCAGGATATAAAATAAATCCACATAAATCATCAGCATTCTTATATAACACAAACCTCTATAAGAAGAGATAGTAAAAAATACTCCATTTCAAATAACTGTAGACAGTATAAAACACATGGGAGCAAACCTGCCAAAACAAACCCAGGAATTATATAAACAAAATTACTTTTAAAAACATTTTATGCAAATAAAATCAGATGTAAATAATTGGAGAAATATTAATTGTTCATGGGTGGGCAATACAATACAGTACAATACAATAAAAATGACAATTTTAGCTAAACTAATTTATATATTCAATGCCGTGCCAATTAAATTACCAAAAAATATTTTCCTGAATTGGAAAAAATAATAAAATTCATTTAGAAGAACAAAAAGTCAAGAATGTCAAAGTTACTAATAAAAATGTAAAGGAAGGAGGTTAACCACATCTTAAGCTGTATTATAAGGCAATAATTATCAAAAGTATCTGGTACTGATGAAGAAATAGAAAGGTAGGGGTGGCTAGGTGGTACGATGAATAGAGCACTGGCCCTGGAGTCAGGAGGACCTGAGTTCAAATCTGGCCTCAGACACTTAACACAAAAACCAGCCGTGTGACCTTGGGCAAGTCACAAACCCAACTGCCCTCCAAAAAGCTGAAAGGTAGTCCAATGGAACAGAATGGACATAAAATTTAATGAAGCAAATAAATATTGTAATTTTTTATTTGACAAGCATAAAGACTTAAAGATTTGAGGATAAGAATTCATAACTTGGTAAAAAAAAAACAATTGTAAGGAAAAGTGAAAAACAGTATGGCAGAAAGTGGGGTATAGTCTAGTATCTTACACTATTTACCAAGATAAGGTCAAAATGGATATATGACAGAAATTAAGAGAACTATTACAGGAAAATTGGAAGAACATGGAATATATGACTTATCAGACTTGTGGATGGGTAAACAATTTATGAATAAACAAAAGATAGAGAGCAGAGTAAGGTAAAAAATGGATAATTTCAATAATATTTAATTTAAAAAGTTTTCTCCAGGGGTGGCCAGGTAGCACAGCGAGTAAGAGCACTGGCTCCAGTGTTGAGAAGACCTGGAGATCAAATCCCGGCTCAGACACTTAGCACCCACCCAGAAACACCTGGCCGTGTAACCTTGAACAAGTTACTTAAGCCTAATTGCTTAGGGGTGGCCAGGTGGCTCAGCAAGTAAGAGCACCGGCTCCAGTGTCGGGATGACCTGGATCAAATCCGGGCTCAGATACTAAGCACCACACCCAGAAATAACTGGCCATGTAACCTTGAGCAAGTTACTTAACCCCAATTGCTTAAAAAAAAAGTTTTCTCACAAATAAATGTAGCCAAGATCAAAAGGAAAACAGAAAATGGGGAAGGGGGAACTTTATATAAAAGTCTCATATCTCATACAAAGAACTTGGCAAAATTGTAAGAATGTGAGTCATTCTCTAACTGGTAAGTAGTCAAAGGCTATAAACAGGCAGTTTTTAGATAAAGAAATCAAAACAATGTAGAGTCTTTTGAGAAGATGCTCTACATCATTATTAGAGAAATGCAAGTGAAAACAACCTTGAGATATCATTTTATATCTATCAGATCATGTAAAATGATTCAAGGGGAAGGTGTTAGTTTTCTCTCCCCATAAGCTTTTCAAATCTGACAAAATGTCCCCCTCAATTTGGACATCTTTGACTCCTCTGACTGAACTCTTTTTAAACTTCTATGCTTTCTCCGTCATGCCCCCATGATGAGCACTTTTTCCTCCTCTCTGCCCCACTAGGTTATAAGCTCCTTAAGATTAATCACTGTCTTTCTTTTTTCATATTCATATCCGAAGCCTCTAATAAACGTTTATCTACTGACAGACTGAGGGTCAACGCCCAATCAGTAAGTCTGATTCAGAGTCCCCTGGCTGGGATTTGCTTCAGTTCTATGGGTAGTGGAGATTAGATGTCAATTCCTAGTACCTGGGAGACCATCTCTGATCCTGCTCTTGAGTCAGTTTCTCCAGTTTCTCAAACACTAAGTAAATGCAATCATGCCTATCTAGGAAAATGGATGAGAACAGTTCAAAAAAATATCTCAAAGTCCCAATATGTCACACACTGTGTTGGACACTTTCTCATGGGACAAATGGGGCTCCATAATCCTTAACTATGAAACTGAAAATATATAGTAATACACCTGGGAGAAAGTTTCTGGAGGCTAGGGTAGTGGGCTTTATGTATTATAAAGATTTTCAAGTAGACAAAGGAGTATACATCCTCTGCTTCACCTCAAAGGACAAAAGCAGGAGTAGTGAGAGAGTTTAGGATTGAAATAAGGGAAAACTATGTAATGATATAGCTTCCCCAAAAGGTGATGGGCTTCCTTAAGATCATGAGATCCCCCTTATTAGAGACCTTCAAGCAAATGCTTGACAACTAACTGGCAGGGATGTAGAAGAGGATATTTTGGATCTTTTTTTTTTAATTGAGGTAAGTTTGGAGTACAGTTCCTAAGCCCCCCCCCCAATCTGATATTCTATGAGAGCTTTGCCATCTGTATAATAAGGGTATTAGACTAATTAATCTCTAGGTCCCCTTCCCACTCTAGAATTCTGTGATTCCATGAGTGTTAGAAGTAAGAAATACAAAGCTTAAGAGAGATTTACAAAAAAAAAAAAAAATAGAAAGTTGTGAAGCTTCTGAAATCTTGTGAAGTGTAGTGACTAAAACAATTTGTTTTGAAAAGGGATTTAATGGGGTTAAATTTAAGAGATTTTACACATACTCTCTCTCTCTCACATATATGTATATATATAGTATATTATATACATTTAATATATATTTAAATGTTTATGTGTGTATCTAATTTTAAACAACTTTTATTGGAATTCAACGTACATTTACATTTAATGTACATATATATTAAGATAGCATAGTATAGAGGATAGAAAACTCAATATAGAATCAGGAAACCTTGGTTCAAACTATGGCTCAGGTACTTGTTATTTATATGACCTTGGGTAAATCATTTCCTCTCTTTGAGGCTTTATTTCCTTACCTGTAAGAGGGCAATGAAAATACTTGGATATGGGCCTGGTGGTACTATTTTGAGAAAGTTTTTTGTCAATCTTATGGTATCATACAAAAGTGAGCTGTTGCCAGGCATGATGGTACACATGTGTAGACCCTCCTACTAGGAAGGTTGAGATTAGAGAATTATTTAAATTCCAAAGTTCTAGCTTCAGTAGGGATAAAGCCAATTTGGCATCTACACTAAGTTTGGCCCCAAGCTGGTGAGCTCTTGTAAACAAAGGACCACCAGGCTACCTAAGAATGGGTGAACCTGCCTAGGTCTTCTATGCCAATGAGGATTAGAATTAGGAATATTAGTGTTTTCTATATTTCTATCCCAAGTGAGATTTGTACACTCTAAAATGAATATATAGATAAATAGAAAAATAAATGAATAAATGTAAGCTAAAAAAATATACAGAAATAGCAGAATATCCTTCATGTCAAACTTTTTTATACTAGTGTATTAAATTCTGTACTATACAATGTAATATAAGCCTTGAATGGGTTCAGAGGAAAACTACAGAGATGACTAAAGAGTTAGCAAATTGCAACTTTATAGTAGGCTTCAAGTACAGTATAGCACAATAATGATTTTCAAATATTTATGCAGGATGATGACTAGCCATCATCTACCTTTACTGAGAAGACAAGAGAGTATCCATCTATACTACAGCATGCTGACTTTGGGCGGCTGTAAAGCTGCATTTTCTAAAAATAAGACCTGTCAAATACTGAATAGAATTGCCAAGGAAGTAGATGGATTTTCCAGGAGACATGAAAACTGGATAGATTCTCATCATTCTGGGATGCTTTGGGTTTCTTTACTGAAGGCAGAAGGCTATACTAGGTAATCAGTCAAGAATCCTACCAATTCTATAAGAGCTAAAAAAAAAACAAAATCTAGTACACACAAAAAAAGATGAAAAATCTAATCAATGTATCATTTTGCCTACATGATGCACAATTGTTAGTTTGACAAATCTGTCCTTTCTTTACCACTTTTTTTTTTGCTAAGTGTTTTATAACCACAACAAACTAGTACATAGGATGCCCTGTACAACACAACCACAATAAAGGCTTAAAGCTCGAGGTGTTCCCATGGCAACGCTGAAGATAGTTCAGTCTCTGGTATTTGTAATTTAGGCTACAGTCCTTGTGATCTGGATGGCTCTCAGGGCAAGAGGCACAGGCCATGCTCTAACCAGACTTGAACAGGAGAATGGCGACCTGGCCCAGGTAGAAGTAGATGAAGTGCTTTGTCTCGTGCATCACTCAGCAGCCGAAGTTCCTTCCCACAATGCAGTGCCAGGTGGGGTTACACTTCTTGTCAAACTCCTTCTTGATATGGGCTGCTATGTCCTTCTCTATGTTGTATTTCTCCAGGGCCTGGGTGGCACACTCCACGGAGTCCTGCTGCATCTCCTCCGACACGTCTGCATTTTTGATCACTGCCTTGTGGTCACACATGGTCACCGCCGGTCGGGGGTGCTGGCAACTGCGACGGGTCCCCGCAGGAGGGGGCGGAGGCACGGCTCCACACTTCTTGAATATACAGTTTTTATCCTATAATTCATATATAGGTAAGGAAATAGAGACTGCACCTGTGATTTCATTTTGTAGAGAATTCTTAAATGTGAAAAATACATTTATCAACACATCCTGGCAATTTCTTTGCAATATATAGTCATAGAAAGTTGCCTAGGGCACTGAGAGATTGTAACCTTCCTAGGGGCTCATAAAACGGATAGAACTTGAAACCAGATCTTCCAGGCTCTGAGACTAGATCTCTATCCACTAGGCCATAATCCACACAGAGTTCAGAAGATACATAGCCTTTCCTCAAAGTTATGACCACTAAAGCTATGATAAACATGGTAACCAAAGTATAATTCCAGTAAAGTACAGATGTTTATGCTTGTGGAGCAAGTACACAATATTCTGCATACAGTGAGTGCTAAATGTTTATTTGAATTCCTTTGCACAAAAAGAGAAATTTCAAAATCAAAATGAAATTGTTTATTGAAGGGATTTTCATTCACAAATGTCTCTGTGTGGGGGCAGGGGATGGGGTGCAGTAGTGACTACAGGACATTCTGAGAACACCATAAGATCTGGGGAACTTCCCCTCCTACCCCCACAGAGACCATGGGGAGGGAAATGCCTTCCCAAGAAGCCAGCTGAGAAGTAGCTTAGCTAGAATATGTGATCCCAGTGGGTTGTGAGTATCTGGTAGCTTCCTATTTCATTTTCATTTCTGAAGTAATAAGGTCAGTCATTTCTGAGCTCCCACAGAACCACAAGTGTTGTGTGCACTCTTCAAATGTCAACACCCTGGTAAAAGATCAAATACAAAATCTTCTGGCATTCAAAGGCCTTCATAACCTAGTCCCCTTCTACCGTTCCAGTCTTCCTATACCTTACACCCCACCACATACTCTTCAGGTCAGTGACACTGACCTCCTTGCCATTATTGGTCCATGGGTAAAACGGTCCTCTCCCCTGCTGACATTTTGTCCGGCAGCCCCCCATGCCTGCAGAGCTCTAGGGTTGTGGACATGATACACTCATCACTCGGTACAGCATGGCACCCACCACAACTCCAAGGTGGGCATTGCGGGACCAAGAGGATGGTATATTGTCAGCATAGAGAGGAACAACTAGTGGCATAAGGGGGTACACATGCCGGTAGAAGAGAGAACAAATTAGAAATGACTGATGTTTCCTGATAATCTGGATGGGCTCAACCAGAATGAGAAGTCGAGGATCACCTGACACACACTTGGGCATTCCTGTCAGGAGGGAGCCTCTGACACAAGTTAGAATAATATCACAAATGCTGTTTCTGCAATATCCCATACTTCACAAAACACTCCTCTCACCAGCTTGCTCTT
The DNA here is from genome assembly GCF_028583685.1 of Petaurus breviceps papuanus. Taxonomy (NCBI): domain Eukaryota; kingdom Metazoa; phylum Chordata; class Mammalia; order Diprotodontia; family Petauridae; genus Petaurus; species Petaurus breviceps. The sequence goes on along the minus strand of NW_027186645.1, from coordinate 4,668,599 downwards.
GGTTAACACTCTTCACTTTCTCGGAATTCTTCTGTATGCCTTATTGACGTCCCTCATAGAGGAATGAACAACATGTTTACATTCATTTCTAGTACTAATCTATGTGGAACACCAAGCTGCATGATTCTCCATGCCTCTTCCTCTCAAACTTATTTTATGCTAAAAAGTAAGCAATCGGTGTGATTTTCTGAGAAACACACCATGACTTAAAAAAATCAGGCATAGCACTTAGATTTGTTACAATTCTTCTACTTATCTGGTTTAGGTTTGGGAACTCTCAGTTCAAAAGAATCAGTTCCATTTGTTATTCTGTTTCAACATCAGGCTAATGCTGTTCTTGGCAATATTTATTATCAAAGTCATGTTTTTATTTACTCTTTCTCTTCACCTTAGCGCAAGAAGTATAGCACGAGTACATCTGAAATTTCTCTCGACAGCAAGGCCTCTCTGAGGATGGGATGTAGACTTTGCCACAAGCCATTATGTGGTAACGGGGCCTAGCTGATTCATTTTCAGTGGACAATGATGATGGAAGGGGAGGAGAAGAAGCTTTTTCCTTTGATTTAGGTAACCTTGTTCTGTCACTGCCTGTTCCCCCAAACTAATGTACAGATGAGTTCTTGTTTTGTTAATGTTTCTGTTATAGGAGAAGTACTTTACCATTACTGACAGCCTCAGCTTAATAGAGCTTTTAGGTATGTGCTATCTCTGCCTCCAAAACACTGTTTTACCTGTCAGTCAACATTTACAGAAACTGAGAGGAGGCCCACAGTTTTAATTAGAATTGTCACATGAATACATGCCATCTTTAAGTCAGGCTGTTAGCAGCAATTTATTTGTGGTGCTTAACCATAATTTGAAGGGAAAATTGCAAAGCAATCCCAAAAGATGTTCTTTGGGTGTTTCATTTCACTGTGCAATTGGCAAGAAAGTACATATTGTAGGTGACAAAAGGATGGTAATAGGCATATAAATATGACTGAAAAAAGAGAAGAGAGTACTTTCTCAAAGGTATATTCATAAATAATGCAATATTTGATGGAAGAAAAAGGAGAGGATACTGTACCAAGGATAATTAGATTCAAGTTGAACCTCCTCACAAAAGCTGATTGTTAAATTTTCAGCATGAACATTTATACCTAGGAAATAGATGCTACAAATCAGGGCTTGATTTATTATTTTGTTCATTGTCTAGATTGAAAAAAAAGTGATAGTACACTATGTTAACAAATATTAAATTATAAAGTCTGTTATATATTTTCAGAAGGCTGGTTGTTAAACATTTAACAACACATGTTTGGATGTAACCTTTATACAAGGTGCTCTCCAAACTAGAAACCATTAGAGGCTAATAGCAAAAAGGGAAAGGCAGTATTGAAAACTAATAGAAGAGATCACCTAGGAATTCAGGAGGCCTGGGTTCACTTTCTGCCTCATGGACTGTCTGTATGACTCTTGGCAAGTTACTTAAGCTTTCACTGACCCAGGAAACTCTCTATGACTACTGGTGACAGATAAGGCTCTGATTTCTATCTCTTTCTGTATACCTACCTGCCCATGGGTCTTTCTCTGTCTATCATCTATGAATGTAGGAAGTATCATTCGGAAGCAATTATATTAGAATGGGAAAGAATCAATCAATAAACATTTATTAAGGGCCTACTGTGTGCCAGGCACTATGTGTACTACAAAGGCTACAGAAGGAGGCAAAAGACAGTTCCTGCTTTCAAGGAACTTCCAATCTAATGGGGGAGAAAACATGCAGACAAATTTATACAAAGCAAGTTACGTACAGAATAAATAGTAAATAATTAACTTAGGGAAAGCACTGGAATCAAGAGGAATTGGGAAAGGTTTCCTGTGTAGTGGAACAGAGGAAGGAGGGCATTCCAAGCATGAGAGACAGCCGTACAGAATGCCTGGGCCTGAGAGAGGGAGTGTCTTTTTCATGGAAAAGCCAGGAGACTAGTGTCACTGTATTGAAGAGCATATTTGTGGGAATAAGGTACAAGAAGACTGGAAAGGTCAGAGGGAACCAGGTTATGAAGAGCTTTGAATGCCAAATAGAGTATTTTGTACTTTGCTCTTACAGGCAGTAGGAAACTACAAGAGTTCACTGAGGGGTCACAAGACCAGACTTGTGTTTTAGAAAAATGACTTTAGTAGCTGAATGAAGGATAGATTGGAGTGGGAAGAGACTTGAGGCGGGAGACCTAGCAGGCTATTGCAACAATCCAGGCATGAAGTGATGAGTGCCTGCAATAGAGTGGTGGCAAGATCAGAGAAGTTAAGAGATGAGAAAGGCCTGAGCTAGGGTTGTGACAATATCAGTGTAGATAAAAAGATAGGAAGATGGAAATCATTTGTAAAGGCTTCACTCTTTCCTTTTCATATTTTCTTCAAGGGTAGCATATATATGTATATGTGTATATACACATATACATATATATATACATATACACACATATGAATTTATGTACGTATATGCATGGGTATGGGGGTGTGTTTGTAGGGAGAGAGATCAGTTGCCTAACAAATTACAATGATGAGAAATTAAGTATATTGTTCAGTAGTTATTAATTTATATACAATTATCTTTAGTATATTAATATCCTCCATTATATTAATGTGTGCTTTAATATGATATTATATATACATTTTCATATATCCATACATACATATATTTGTATATAAAATAAATTGACCAGACTCTTGATCAGTATTAGGAGCTCAGAGTCAAGGAACTCTTTCTATGAGGGCATATGCCACTGTTTTAGAGTTGAGAGTAAGATTTTATATACAGTGTGACATATAGAGTCACACAGTCAGCATGGTATCAGAGGTATACCCTGAACCCAGGTTTCTCTGTCCCTGAGGAAAGTTCTCTGTTTATTAAGTTATATTTCCTCTCCATATATTATTATAACAGATGAAAATGTGACTTTTTTCTGTTTACCTATATTTTTCTACCTCCATTGGTACAGATTACAATTCATCTATGCTTTCCCAATTTTTGTCCCAAATATTCCATATTATATATTATTCCATAAATATTCCAATATATATATATATATATATTCCATATTAATCACAGAGAATATACCTAATATACATTAAACCTCCCTTTAGTTCTTTTTTATTATTAACTATTACTTGTATAGCACCAAATTATCCATTTTTTATCACTGGTTTTTACCACATGACATCCACCTCACCAATCACAAATTTCCTCAGTCGTTTCACTTATACAACTTTTTACACAGAACATTAAAAAAAAAACTACCATGAAGCTTATTTTCATCCACTATGCATTCTCCATTTCCCTTTTGGTTACCTGTAACTTTCATTCTTTTTAAGTTTTGATGTTCCATGATTTTAAAGATGTGGCCTGTTACAGAGAATTTCAAAAACAACAAAAGATTTATTCAGTCTATTGTGCTCCAGTCACTGGGAATACAAAGACAAAAAAAGAAAAAAAAGGAAGGGAAGGAAGGAAGGAAGGAAGGAAGGAAGGAAGGAAGGAAGGAAGAAGGAGAAGGAGAAGGAGGAAGGAACAAAGGAACAAAGGAGGAAAGAAAGAGAATCTCTGCCTTCAAGGAGTTTATATTTTTTTGGAGGGAAGCATTAACAAATCAGTAGTTATAAACCATATACAAAGTAACTGAGTTGAGGCTTGGGGACATATTAACATCTCAGTGGATAGGACTTGAATAGGAAGTAGCATGTGTCCTAAGTCTAGAAGGAGGCTAGGGATTCTTGGAGAAAGTGGAGTCCAGACATGAAGGACAGACACAGAGACAGGAAGTGAATTGTAGCAGATAAGGAAAAGAAAGTACACCAATTTGACTGAATTAAGAAGTTCTTTAAATGCTAAACAGGATTTCAGAGGTAGTAGTGAGCCGCCATAGAGGAAGAGATAGCTGAGACCTACCTGTGCTATAGGACTATCCATTTGGCAGCTTACAATATAGGACAAAGACTAGTGAATTTTTGGTTTTCTATTCTCCGTGCCTAGAACAATTTCTGGAACGTTTAATAAATGTGTGTTGATTGATTTCATGATTGAATGAAGGACAAATTTGGAAAGGGAAAATTTTAAATCCAGGAATTTCAATGAGGAGACTTTTTATTTGAGAGATGAAAAGTGCCTCAATCTAGTGATCATGGGAGTATAGAGGGGGCTACAAAGAAAGGGCCATCACTTGTGAAATCTTTTGTCTTTGTTTCCTATTTTATTCAAGGATATATTCTTTCTACATCTCATAAAATAATTGATAAATGTGAAAAAGTCATGTAAGTCAGTAGTTATTATTAATTTGCTTATCTTTTAGAATATTAATACTCTTCATGATTTTTCTTTTCTTTAAGTGTTGTTTTCTCCTTGAGTTACTTTGTAAACTAATTCCTCTTTATGATGATGCTACAGTCCAGATTTTCTCATTCTGTACTTGGTCTGGATCAGATATTCTTCCCAATCTCCCCATTTTGGTGTTATTTTAATTTCCTTGTATACACCAGGGACAGAGATGTTAGGATCCAAATACGGTGGTTCTTTTGTCTCTGAGGATGACAATTGATTTTTATAGAAGCGTTGGTAGATTTGTTCCATTTTTATTGCTGCTTCCTGCCAGTTTCAAAGCATTTCAAGCATAAGAATTTTATACCGGTTACAGATCCAGGGTATCTGAATCTTTTTGCCAGCACAGCTGTAGAGGATTAAGAGAAATGCCGATGGAGAGAATCAGTGTCTGGGCATAAGGACAACCTAAAGCAAGTGCCTTGAACAAGCAAATCTAGGCAACTGGCTATTGGCAACATTGTGTTATTTCCTATATAATGACACCTTTTAATTTCTCTAGTTTTGTTCCAGGACCTTGTATTTGCCTTATGAGAAATACCTGCTTTGGGTGATTTTGCTTTCTACCACCATCTCACTCTCTTTAAACTTCTCCACTAATATGTTATAATATTAAAAGTTTGAGTAAGTGATTCTGTGTAAATTGAATGCCACTGACATATAGACCTTTATCTCTATCCTTTGCAGTAAAGAAAATACTCAACATATGATCTACATACCTACCCAAAAGATGCTTAGGCTTCCTTGAATCTGAGCTTAACACATAATAGGTCATTTCAGCTAGGGAAATAGTGTTCATGAGGTGATTTGACAAATTACCTGTTTAGTTTGCATTTGAATATCATTATTTCATAGCATACTTGATAAACATATTTGCCCAGTGTTGGGGTTTTTTTGGCTGTATTTCAGTTTGAAACAAACAACAGTGAAAAAGATAGAACTAGGGGCGGCCAGGTGGCACAGCGAGTAAGAGCACCGGCTCCAGTGTTGGGATGACCTGGAGATCGAATCCCGGGCTCAGACACTCGGCACCACACCCAGAAATAACTGGCTGTGTAACCTTCAGCAAGTTACTTAACCCCAATTGCTTAAAAAGAAAAAAAAAAAGAAAAAGATAGAACTTATAAAAGTTGCTTCTGAATATGATGCTTTGAAAAATGTATGTGTGTGTGTGTATATATATATACACACACACAAATACATATCTATGTACATATATGCATATATAATTCTAGATTATAATTTAGCATCACTGTAGCATTAAAAATTTAGAGGGAGCTTGATTTTGGAGGAAAACTGTCATTGTACTAAGAATTAGGAAATCTTACTGTCCTGCCACTGTCTCTTGCAACCTTGAGTAAGATATCTAACCTCCCTAGGTTTCAATGTCTTCCTCTGTAAAATGAAGAAGTTGGACTCTATAATCTCTAATATTGCTTAAAACTCAAAATATTCTATAATTATTAATTTTATTCCTATTTTATCTATAATTCTAATTTTTCCCACGAAACATTCACATTTGATTTTCTATGTCTATTCAGCAGTAAATTTTCCATAGTGAACATTCTGTTTTCTTTATTCTATTAGTAGGAGAGAACAAATAGTGTTGTTCAGTCTTCCCCATCAACAATGACATGAAAAAAAGACCTATATATAGAAAGTATTTGTAGCAGTTCTTTTAATGGTGGCAAAGAATTGGGACTTGAAAGGATGGCCATCAACTAGGGAATGGTTGAAGAAGTTATTGTATATAATAGTGATGGAATACTATTGTACTATAAGTAATAATGAGCAGGATGTTCTCAGAAAAACCTGAAAAGACTTACATGAACTGATGCAAAGTGAAATGAGCAAAACCAGGAGAACTTTGTACACAGGAACAGCAATAATGTTCAATGATGAACTGTGAATGACTTAGCTATTCTCAGCAATGCAACAATTCAAGGAAGGAGATTCCAAAGGATTCACATTGAAAATACTATTCATCTCCAGAGAAAGAATTGATGGAGTCAGAATGCAGATCAAAGCATAGCTCCTATTTTCTTTATCTTTCTTGGATTTTTGTTTGTTTTTGGTCTTTTTTATTTCAAAATATGAAATATGCTTTGCATGACTGCACATGTAGAACATATCAAAACTCTTGCCTTCTCAATGGGAGAGAGAAAATTTGAAACTCCAAACTAAAAAAAAAACAACATAAATAAAGATTGCTTTTGCATGTGACTGAAGGAAAATAAAATAACAAATCATTAAAAAAAGAACATAAAAATTTTTCAAAACTGGAAGAAACTTCAGATCATCTTCAATCCCTTCATTTTACAAAAAAGGAAGATGAGATGCACTGTGAGTAAGTGTTTGGTCTAATTGTCCCAAGAGAGTTAGGAACTGAACTGGGTCTATGACTCAGTGCTGATTTCCCTGTCCAGTTCCCTTTCTATTATACTGAATTACCTCTAAGAACATAGGTTCATGTCTCTTGCCCCTACCTGTGGGAAAAGGCCAGCGGGAGAAGTTTCTCCCAGTACTAATAGACTTGCCCCCTAATTACAAAGGGAGAATGGGCCACCCAGATATAATACAAATTCAGATTGGCATCCAAAGTCATTCACAATCTGACTTTAACTCTGATTGATTGCTCATTAATCTCCTTCATACATTCTATACTATAACCAAACTATTTGCAGTTCCCTGAACTTCTATCTCTGGGCCTTTCCACAGACATTTTCCATGTCTGGAACAGTTACCTGCCTCATCTCTTCCACTTAGAACACCAAATTTTGTTCAAAGTTTAACTCATTTCCTATTTTCTCCAGGATCCTTTTCCCGTTACTCCTAGTTGATAGTACTATTTACACAAATTATCATTGATATGCTTAACTATTTGCATATTATAACTCTTGGGAAAAATATAAACTCTTTGAGGGTAAGGACTGTCTTTCAATTTTTGTCTTCCCACAACCTAACACTGTGCTTTCTATATCATAGGTGCTTAATAAATGATGTTCTAATCTTGAAGCCTTAAGTCACTTGAGTTCTCAGCCATACTTTCTTCATGTATGTAATGGAAATGATATAATGGCACCTATCTCACAGGGTTGTTTTGAGGAACAAAGATATCATGTAAAGCACATTGCAAACTTCAAAGTGCTACATAAATTCTAGCTATTCCTATAGCTGTTGTTAGATTGAATTGTTGTTAGATATGTCTGGGGTTAGAAAGACCTAGGTTACATAGATTTTAGCTTTGCTTATGCATCCCTAGGAGTAAGGGAGAAAAACCCTTGGAACTTTTCCTAAAGTCTTTTTTTCTCTCTTTCTTCCTGGCAAGGGGTAAGCTAAATGTCCTTTTAGAAACAGTTCCATTCAAATGTGCCAAGTAGACATAAATCAGACATAAGAGACAAAGGCCCAAATATGGATCAGGAGAAAAATGGAGTGTTCCATTTAATCTTGATATAATGTACTTCAGGTGAGAGGACCTTCATACAAGAGATATCAAAACCAGTGGAGACACTTTGTTGTTAAAAAGTAGGGTGAAGTTCCATTGATCATGTGGGATAATGGAACTCATGGGGAAGTTCCAATTGATGAGATGTCACTGAAAAACATCCCCCTGAGATATGAAGAACAGATATGCTATGAAAATCTTGGTCATGCTAAAAAATATGCTTTGAAGTTTTCTAAGTACTTTGTAAGCGCAGAGATACTCAACTCCTGGTTTTATAAGGAGATTGGGTTAAGAGCCTGAGAAACTACATTTTAAATAGCAGAGTCAAGATGAAACAAATGAGTTTTCTTCAAGATGATCTTAAAACAGCCAAGGCTTAGGGTTTCCATAGCTTCCATGGTCAAAAGACTTCCTTGAGTCCTATTATACAACACTATTCAATTATTTGAATCAGCTGAACATTTAAAAAAAATAGAATGTTTCTATTCGATTCAATAAATGTTTTGTGGGTACTTACTCTCACTCTATTCCAGAGCACAAGATGGAATGAGCACAGTGAAATGGAAGGCCCCATTTCATTACTCCTCTTTCCTCGGAAGGCTAGAGATTAGGCAGGAGAAGGTTCAGAAAACTTCCATAGATTTCTTTCTACCCTTTTATCCCTTTATAGTTCTTTGGGGTCAGTGCTTTCCTCGTAATTCATCATATTAGGGTTATCATCTATTGTTGAACTCTTTGCACTTGCCCTTTTGCCTTTTCCTTCCCTACAATTACTAAGACAATCTCCTAAGATATAAAATTTCCCAATTTCTTGTTGTATAGGTCTAAATAGTGAAATATAATCAACTACTGTATCCTTATCTGGATTGAAGTGCTCCAAGAATCTTTGCTTGGCTCTATTTTGTTTAATGCCCTTTGACAGTCACAAAGAGCCACACTTGAGCACCTAGCAGGTCATGTGTGCATTTGAAGCTGTAGGTTCCCCACCCCTGGCCTAGGAGGTTATGTTTATTAAATATGCTGATGAAACAAATATGTTAGGAATACATAATGCAATAACTGAATCAGAATTCAAAATTATCCTGACAGGCTAGACAACTAGGTCAAATCAATGTGATGAAATTTAAGTAGGAAAAATGTAAAATTGAACTGCAGTTCAAAAAATCAACTTCAAAAAACGTGGTAGAGGTAGGGGTATGGCTAGCTAGCTGTCCTCAAATTTTTAAATAAAAAAATCAGGAGTTTCATTTTATAACATTTTGATGTGGATCCAAGAAACCTGCTGTATTTTGAAGCTATATTACAAGGGGGATAATCAAAGAAAGATACGAAGAATCAGCAAGTGTTTATTAAGGGTCTGCTATATGCTATATCACTGTGTTCAGTGCTGGTGATACAAAGACAAAGGGACAGCCTCTGATATCAAGGGTAGATTCTATTGAGGGGGACATGTTCATATACATACATACATACACATAATTCCTATATGTGTGCACATATATGTATATATGTGTCACTGTGTATATCATAGCATTCCCTCTCCAAACTACATATATGTATATACACACATATATAATGCATACATATTTGAAAGTATATTTTTAAATATAATATATAATTATATGATGTGTATCAAATAAAATAATTGTATATATAATTATGCTTATATGGACATTAATGTATATTATATGTGATTACAAATGTATAGTAGAGTGTGTGTGTGTATATGAGTCTATGTGTGTGTAAAAGAGAGAGAATACAAGGTAGTTTAGGGAGGAAATGTTCTAGTAGGCTGAAGTGGGATATCAGGAAAGGTTTCAAGCAGGTGACAGCTTTTGAAGGAGACCAGGTACTCCAAGAAGCAGAAGGGAAGAGGAAAAGCCTACCAGGCATGGACAATAGTCAGTAAAAAGACAGAGAAACTGAACATACAAAGTATATTTATGATTGCAAATATGAAAATACAGCTGAATTATAAAGTGCATTGAGGGAGCCAAGTATAAGAAGACCAAATGATGGAAGACCAGTCAATAGACTATACTGTAGAGGGGATCCTTATTCAGGTAATAATGGGTTGGCCTAGCAGACCTGGGGTGGGGGGGGTGTTCTTACTACTCTAAGATTCTCTGATTTCTGAACTTTTCATTGCATAAATACCCTTTTCATGAAATGTGCTTGTGAAGTATCCAGAACAAAATACACCGAAGAGGTGGCTAGGTGTCACAGAGAATAGAGTACTGGCCCTGGAGTCAGGAGGACCTGAGTTCAAATCCAGCCTCAGACACTTAAGATTTACTGGCTGTGTGACCTTGGGCAAAGCACTAAACCCCAACAGCCCTGCCTTTCCCCCTCCAAAAAGCTTAAACCCAAACAAAACACCAAAGTCACTAAAAAAAAAAAATAGTAGCTGAGCATCTTTAAAGACTGATACTTTCTGATCTTTTAAGGAAATAGGCAAAGAATAAACATTTGATTGATTTACAGAATGGTATGGAAACCAGAGGAGAGGAAGAAAGACAGAGAGGGAGTAATTAGTGGAAATTATTGTTGATTCCAAATGAAAGAGAATGATAGCTTTGAGAAAGTCTATAGAGAGAGCTACCCAAGGACAATTTTTATGGATATTTTTAAGACTGTGGAGGAACATTGGGATATAACAAAGAAAGTTAAGGGCAGTAGTAGAGATTAAGTGGGTAACTAAAGAAGGAACATAATCATGTATATTTCAAGAAAGAAGATGACAGTATAGAAGTAAAGGACAAGGGAGAATCTCATTTTTAATAGTCTCTAATATTTTCCCCTGCTGTCCTTGCTCCATGCTAGAGAAAAAACAATCCCAAAAGCAAGGAGACAGTGCTTTGTAAGATATCACAGAGAGGGAAAGTTACTTTAAAATTGAAAGAAATTACAGATAACATTAATATTTCCCAGAAGATTACTGAAAGAACATCAAAAGCAACTGACACGTATGCTTGATTTCTCATTTAAAAAAATACTTGGTGACAAAGCATACTATGCGATTACAGAAAAAGAACTGATATTGTTTAAAAAACAGATGGAAACATAGTATTTTTCACTTGCTTTCATACTTTTTTTATTTTATTCAAGTCTTGTACAAAATGACAGTATGAAAATGTTTTACATGACTGCACGTGTATAACTCATATTTGAATGCTTACCATATCTGGGGAGGGAAGGAGGAATAGAATGGAGCTCAAAACTTTTTTTTGAAAGTTAAAAAATTGTTCTCACATGCAATTGGGGAAAAATAAAATATATTTTAAAATATTTGGGAGAATAATTTATATGCCCACAGATGAAAATATGAAAAGGAGACAAGAAAGTTTTCCCAAATGATTCTCTATAGAAAATAATATCTTTATAGTCACATGATTGAAAGGTAAAGAGAATATAAGATCCTACTGATTGATGATTATTTTTAGACTTATGTAGAAATATAGACATCTATATATATATATATATATATATATATATATATATGTACATATATAATAAACAAATAGCAAAAAACACAAAAGTGGTTTTCCATGGTAGATGCCCTGCCAAATACCCAGGTGGAAGAAGAATCCCTTCAGATTATAAGTTCTTCTTGACACTTCCTTTTGGGCATTTTGTTGTGCTGATTGCATCACATTCTCAGAGCTCCTGAATGAGATGTATGATTACACAAAAGAAATGAGCTAAACAATCCTTAAAGGAAAAACTGCATGGATGAAATATGCCTATTGTACAGATCAATAGCTATATTCGCATATGTCTATTTTGCCATGTCTATAACATTTCTATGAAAATAATATTATGTATGCATCAGGAATAAGCATAATAAGCAAATAGGGAGTTTTTCAGAACATACTCTATAGAAAATCACATTTTTACAGTCATAAAATTGAAGGAGAGATATAGAGAATATAAAACACCACTGCACTTATTGGTTTTTGACTACAAAAAAGCATTACAGTCAATGAAGCAAAATTTCATCTCAGAATATGTCTTCCATCATGGTGTCTCCCATGCCTTTGTATAAATCACATAAGATTCATTGAAAAATTTAACAAGAGATATAACTTTAAGGACTCTCTAATAATATCAGTCAAATGAAAAAAAAATTTTTTAAATGTTCACCAAATGTGTCTACCACTATCATGGAGGATATTAACCATAAATTCCCTGTAGATAATGAACTGTTCCAGTTGCTCAAGTCCTAGAACATTGCCAAACCTCTTAGTAATCACAATTACTCCAAAGAATTTGGCTTAACTAACCAAACAGGGAAAACCAAGCTGATAGAATTCCTAAATCTAGATTATCACATAAATTTAGATAGAAATTGATAGGGTTGATCTATCAGTACATATATTTTGGGCAGAAACTGTGTATTTGTCATGAACTGAGCCCAAAACTGAATAGGAGAATGAGACCAGGAGATTAAGTAGTGCTTTTATTGACCCCACAGTCTCCCTGAAACAAAGGCTTACCTTTTTAATGTCACTATTCTTTTTTTGGTGCTATACAACTACAAGTCATGGAATACCACATCCTATAAAGAATTCAGGTTTAGGTCACCCAAATGAAACACATGGTGGTTATGATTATGCCACAACATAATTACCTACAAAGAATTATAAGAGAGACAGGTTTTAAAAAAAGGATATCATCAGAGGGATACCTAACAAAATAAGAAGGTAAATCAGTCATGCAGTAAGAATGAGAAATCAATCTGCCTGCTCCAGTGGTGACAGCATAATGTTAAATATCTACAGGAAGCCCCTCAATATATTGAGTGTACCTCACTCATTTGGAGGATTTATGATATAACATGGAGAAAATAAAACAAATAAAGATAGTATTTTCAGTCTACCCCTATAGGAGTGTCAGCATCGCTGATATCAGAGATTTGAGGTAGCAAAGCAATGCATACTTCTTAAAGGAACAAATAAAGCTACTTTACAATTTTAACCAAGTTTCCTGGGATAGGAGATGCTTTAAATTTTGGTTTTTGTTTTTATTTTTCTCAAAATTATCTTATAGCGAGGCTTTACTGTAGTTGTTATCCAATGATAGAAACCATACGACAAAAAATTGAGAAATCTAGTTAGTTACGTGTCCTATTTTGAGCTAATCTGTGTTTTCAAAATGGATCCATAGAGAGATAGCATGGAATAATGAATAGAGAACTGTACTAAAACTCAGGGAGACCTATTTACATCCAGGTTAGTTAGGTGGCACAGTGAATAGAATACCAGGCCTGAAGTCAGAAAGAAGACTTGAGCTCAAATCCAGGCTCAGATACTTTCTAGCTGTGTGACCTTGGCCAAATTAATCTTGTTTGCTTCAGTTTCCTCATCTGTAAAATGAGCTAGAGAAGGACATGGCTTACCACTCTAGTATCTTCACCAAGGAAACCTCAAATGGGATCATGAAGAGTTAGATATGACTGAAATGACTAAACAGCAACAACAATTGCATTCAATTTGTATTTCTGACACATACTAATACTATGACCTTAGGCAAATCACCTAACTTCTCAGTGTTCTAGGCAACTCTAAGACTTTAAGTCTTAGAGCAAGTGAAAAACTGACATTATATAGGTACTTCATTCCATGGGAAAAATCATTAGTCCATAATAATATTAATAATGACAACAACAATAATACGTAACATTTTGTGATAAACCATTGAGACACTTATTTATTTATTTATTTAGTTAGTTATTTTGCTTTCTGGAGGGCAATTGGGGTTGACTTGCCCAAAGTCACACGTCTAGTAAGTGTGTCAAGTGTCTGAGGCTGGATTTGAACTCAGGTACTTCTGACTCCAGGGCCGGTGCTTATGCACTGCGCCACCTAGCTACCCCTACTAATTTATTTTTAATGGTGGAAATAAGTACAGTATTTCAGTGGGAAACATACATAGAATATATGTATAGAGTAGTTAAGGTATTGGTTTTATATGCCCTTATGTTTAGAGGAAACAGAGTGAGTTTTAAATTTGTAAAGATCATTTGCCAGCAGAAATAGTGTATTTCATTTGGTTTTTCAAAAGGTAGGGGGAATTCCCACTGAAAGTGGAATAGCAAGCATCCAGTCAGCCAATACATTTAATTCTGCCCTAAGAGAAAGTATTTCAAATGCTCTGTTTTGCAGAACACACTTCTAAGAACATCTCCAAGAAAAGTTAAGAACATGGAAACTTAATAGACCGTAGAGGAGTTCAGGACGCCTGGAGAAATATCACAGTTTGATTACCCAGAACATCCTGCTTTTCTTAGGAAAAGTCAAAATCTTTCCCTGTAAGCATATATTGTTGTGAGCTTTTAGCTAGTGTCGAATCATAATCAAAAGTAATGAAGAAACTAAGATACTGGTTCCTTTGTACAACCCACTTCCTTTTAATATCAGATAGCTACATAGAAAAGGTGGGCTTCAGAGAAAATTAGGGCTTTGCCATAAATAGCAGTGTACAAATACATTATTAAATTGCACTGCACTGATTGCATTTCATGGGGGGGGGGGGTAAGCCATGCTACTCAGTGGAATTGACTAATGTATTTAATTTCATTTTCTAGTCCACCAAAGCTCAAGTTATCACAATGTACCAATAATTAAATGGGGAAGCATTTTTTTAAATGATCAAATGGCAGCAGATGATGGCACTGTAACATCAGTGCATTGCCTGCAACCATATCGCAGAATTCTAATCGCTTGGCTATTTAGGAAGCAGTCATGTTGAGATTTTAATAAATGTTTCTGACTCTTAGCAATAAGCATGAAAACCACTCTTGTATCATGCAGATGGGGTGGGGGCTTAGAGCAGTTCTCATCAGAAGGATAGTGTGCACCCTCATCAGGAATCTGGCATGAGATGTGTTTACTCCTTGCCCCTACTCAGACATATGAACATGACGCCTTCAGGTACCACTCTTCAAAATAAAGGAACCATAGAGGCAGTAGTAACTTTGTTGTTTTAACATTAAAAAAAAAAAGTTTTACTGATGCCTTTTTTTTTTTATACCAAAGACAGTTCCCACTACCTATCTCCCATTCTCAACACAAATAATTACTGCCATTAATATAGTGTTAATTCTTTACATTCATAGTTCATTTTGAGCCCCAAATCAACCCTGTAAGATAAGTATTGTCATCATTATGAATTTATATGTAACTCCTGTCCCAAAGCCCATTTGTATGGTTCTTTCTTTGATGGAGATGAACACCCTGCCCTATGCAAAGGGAAAGATGAGAGACCCCTAACATTCAGCAATCACCCTTTGGGGACTCATCATTTGGGTACTCCTGGCTTCCAGCTTTGAAAGAGAATATGGAAGAGGCCAACCCCACTTTAGTTTGATGAAGGAAAATGTTCCAGAAGGCATGAGAGGAGCAGGCAGTCTCCATCATGTCACTATTCTCAGCTTGCTACTCTGGAGACTTTGGGACATTTCCCCTTGGATACAATCTAGGACATTCTCTTGGCTGAGCTAAGCTATCTTGTCACAGTGGGAAAGATCCTTCACTTTCTATTGTCTGATTATATTTTTTCCTATGTATACCTTCTCTGATTTCTATTTTGCTATGATTTGGATAAATGGGCATTCATTCATTCATTTAGCTATTTGCTAAGTGCTTTTAGCTGGTATTTGGTAGGGAAGGGGTCAAGCCTTGGCTTATTGGGCTTGGGGTACCCTTTCCTCCAAAATGGTGCAATCAAAAGTTAAATGAACGCCAGATGAACACTATTTAATGAATCAAGTTGATATAAATCTAGCACAGTACCCCACCTCTCTCAGGAGAGCAGAGTGGTGGTTTTCATCTCTAAACTCCTGCTTATCCTCCTGGTAGGAATAAAAGTCTTAGAGAGTTAGGCAGTGGGGGCAAAAGGGACAGAAAGAGGCTGGAGCTAACCTATCCTGCCTCCACTGGAGCCACACATAATGACAGCATCCCTCCCTCTCTATCACTATACATAAATGAGAAAACTGAAGCTCAGAAAGTTTAAGTGACTTGCCCAAGTCACTTAATACCTAGTGTTTATCAATTGCACTGTCCTATCTTCTTAGCAAAAATTCTATGCAAAATCAAGTAACAAAGAGACCTTGTCTGACAGCACATGCAACAGTAAATACCCATAGTTCCCCCAAAAACAGAGAGGAAAGTTATGTTTAATCCTCTAAAAAATACTGGTCATTTTAAAAAAAAATTTTTATCTCTATTTAGCTGTCTTTCACAGTTGGTTTTTGGTTACATTATTATAGTAACTAGGTGTTATATTATTAATGTCTTTCTTTCATTTATATTCACAAGTTCATCTGAATTACTCGTTTTCTTTCATTTCTTAGACAAAATAATAATATATCAAATCCATACATTTCTATTTGTCTAATCATTTCTCAACTGATAGATATCTACTTTCTTTCCAGGTTTTGATTTTTCTAATGCAAAAAGCACTACTATGAATATATTGCCATATACCAGACCTTTAATTTTGTCTTTGACTTTGTGTACATGCCCAGTAATGGGATGACTTACTCAAGTAGTATGCAGGGTATAGTGATTTTTCTCAAATAATTCAAAATTATTTTCAGGATAGCGGGCCACTTGGAATTCATTTATCTATAGCTTCCAATATCCCCTCCAACACTTTACTTCTTTTGCAATCTTTGCCATTTTAATTGGGATAAGGAGAAAGCTCAGTTATTTTAATTTGCATTTAATGCTAGTGATTTGAAGCATCTCGCATATGAATATTGATGGATTCTAATTTTTTTATATTCATTGACCATTTATCAATTGAGGAATGGTTCTTAGCCTTATATTTTTCTGACTTAGCTTTATATATCAGTCCTCTGGAGTCAAGATTGATCACATCATTTATAGGCACTATTCCTGCTGTTAGCCTCTGATACATTAACAAAAAGCAAAACAAATGAGTCATCTGCGAGTGGTAACTATTTATTTATACTTGGATACTTTATGAATACCAATATATCTGGAGTAAATATTCATAAATCAGTTGGCATTATTTGGATGGTGAGATTTTTGACATTTGTTTTGACTATTTTGATATCCTGTGGTCTTCTTTTACAAAGTCCCCTAATAAAACTATAATTATACTGGATTAGAACCAGGAAGAATTAATAATATTTACATTAGACTTTTAAAAGTATTTTCAGACACATCTCCATCGATCCTCATAACAATTGTGTGAAGTAAATATTCCACATACCAGGATTCTTATATTATAAATAAGTTAAAAATACCTAATGAAACCTATAAGGTCCTTGAGGGCAGAGATTTTACATTATTTGTATTTTTATGGTTTTTATAGTTTATAGTTTTTTTTATATGGCTGAAAAAATATGTTAAGGTTTGGGGGCTTAGGAGTGCTCAAGACCCCCAAATGCCAATACCCTGGGTCCTGACAAATCAATTTGATACAAGCCTCCCCTCAGCCAAAGTAAAACAAAGTTAATTAAGGATTCATCATAATGGGTAGACTTTTAAGGAACCTAAGTATTTATAACGCTTGTATTGGACAAGCTGGCCAGAACAATCTGACATAGACTGAGTCTGCTCTAGATTGAATTTCAGCCCCTTCATGGAGGCAAGAGGGATCTTATATACAGAAA
Organism: Petaurus breviceps papuanus; assembly: GCF_028583685.1. Taxonomy (NCBI): domain Eukaryota; kingdom Metazoa; phylum Chordata; class Mammalia; order Diprotodontia; family Petauridae; genus Petaurus; species Petaurus breviceps. The sequence continues at coordinate 4,651,148 of NW_027186645.1, read as the reverse complement.
AGTTGTGGGAGGAATCCACAGGTGGTCTAAAGGAGGGGTTTGGGGAGGGTCTTGAGGAAGAGTCTAAGGAGGATCTTGAGGAATGGAGGTCTGACTCTAGGAATGGGATTAAGGGTGGGAAATAGCTGAAGGCTACCTGGAGATAACAGACAATGGAGGGCTAGGCTAGTTTAAGGTTGGGTATAGATATTTAGATAGATTTTTAGATATTATGTAGATATATTAAGATTTTGATATAGATATTTTGATAGGATCAAGGGTGAGAAGCAGCTGGACAATGGAGGACTAGGCAAAGAGTAACAGAGATTCACTCATATTGATAATGGAAGGTTTTTGGCCTCTGGGGAATGCCAGATCAAATAGGAAGATTCCAGGGGATTCCCAGAGCCTAAACACCATAGCATAGTGCCTGACACATTTTTTCCCCTCGGACCTATGAGATCATTGAAATAAGGACTTTCCAGTAAGAAAACTCCTTCTATCAATGTAAATCTGGCCCTCCTATACAACTTAGATTCTTACGTTACCTAGGGCAATGAGAATGAGCAAATGAATTAATTGATTTTTTAAAGTATTTATTAAGAACTTACTATGTGCCAATCATTTTTCTGAATACTAAGAATAAAAATCCCAGAGAGACAGCCTCTACCCTCAAGGAAGTTATATTCTAATAGGGTAGGCCAGTATATAGAGCAGAGTAGAAAGAAAATAAAGAAAGGGCTGGTGAATTGGTTCATTGGTCAGCTTACTATCATGCCCTTACCAGAAGCAACAGCAGTATTGATTTGACTACTGACACCAGAACAAAAGAGAGAAAACAAAGAGTTGGAAGAGGGGGAGTATATGAATGGCAGAAGAGATGAAAATGAGGGGGTTCAGGCTCTGGGAACTCCCTTGAATCTTTCCACATGATTAAGTGTTTGCCTGAAGCCATAAGCCTTTCATTATTGCTAGGTCCAATCTTTGTTACTCTTAACCTAATTTAGTCCTCCACTGTCCAGCTACTTCCCACTCATGATCCTATTAAAATGTCTATACCCAAATCTGTTACCCTTAAACTAGCCTAGCCTTAACCTTCAAGCTATTTCCCACCCTTAATCCCATTTCTGGAGTCTGATCTCAGTTCCTCTAGATCCTTCTTAGACTCCTCCTCAAAATCCTCCCCAAACCCCTCCTCTAGACCACCCCTAGATCCCTCCCACAATTTTTCTGTATAAAAGATCCATCTTGCCTCCATGAAGGTGCTGAGATTCAAACTAGCCCAGACTCAGTCTGTGTCAGATTGTTCTGGCCGGCTTGTCAACACAACTATCACAAATACTCCTAAAGAGTCTACCCATCATGCCAAGTCCTTAAAAAAACTTTGTTTTACTTTGGCTGAGAGAAGGTTTTAGTAGAATTCATTCGGCAGAACCTGGCGTGTTTGCATTTTGCAGTCTCAAGAAGCCCCAAACCTCAACAGTAGGACGGTCAGATGGCTGTGATAATTAGATAATTGGATTAAGTTGGTAAATTATCGTGTCTGGGGTCAGCTTGTGAGTTTAAATTCATTGACTGTCCTGTAAAGATTGTTCAGCCCCAGGATGAAAATTTCAGTTAAGCAGGTTAAGACCCATTCAAAGAGGTTGAGTGATTTGCCCAGGGTCTCGTATTATATAAATGTCAGAAACTAAGAACTTCCTAAATCTGATGCCAGCTCTCTGTCCTCTCTGCCATGTAGCTTTTCAATAAATGTTCATTGAACTGAACTGAATTGAATTAGATGTCACACAGATGATGCAGGTTCAAACCCAGGGTTTTGACTCACTATGTTCTCTCAGTACATTTCTTTTTTTTTTTTTTTAAGCAATTGGGGTTAAGTAACTTGCTCACGGTTACACGGCCAGTTATTATTTCTGGGTGCGGTGCTGAGTATCTGAGCCCGGATTTGATCCAGGTCATCCCGACACTGGAGCCGATGCTCTTACTCGCTGAGCCACCTCTCAGTACATTTCTAAGAATGAGTCCCTTATGAACTCACAGACCTTGATTTCCATTATATCCCACAGTACCTGGCACAGAGTAATCACTTAAGAAATGCTGAGTGACTGATTGCTCAGTTGGTTGGATAGATGGAAATAGGAAGGTACTTATAGCTGGGGTCACATTTATGAGACTTTTAATACTGATTATACAAATCAGTAGTATTACAGTGTCCTAAATTATTATTTACCTGATTATGAGTGAACAAGTAAGTACAAAAGTTATCCAAAGCTCCTAACACTTCAGTGTAACGATGGACCCAAAGATTTGGCATTTTCTGAAATGCCATTTTAAGTGAAAGTATATACCACTAGATTGAAATGATGATTCTAATGTACTTTTCTTCATCTCCATTCAGCAGAACATTTTTCAGGGTAATATTACATCTACTGTGTGAATCTGTTATTATCTGTGGTAAACAATATTAACCCCCTATTACCAAAACTAAGGTTGGTTTTTGTTGTTGTTATTGTTATTGTAGAGAAAAAATCCAAAGGAAAGCTTAGTGTATGCCAAAGTAAAGAGTTTTTTATAAATGATCAGTGGGGAAATCATGAATTGTAGCAAACATGTGACTTGAAAATAAGCTCATGGCAAAATTTATTTATATATGAATCTGACAAAATATTTGAACAATTCTAAATGTATGTCTATAAATTTGAATTTCCAAAATATTTTCATGTATTCATAATTTCATAGTTTGATTATATATAAATACATGTATATGTACATAAATGCACACATGCACATATATATATGTATGCATGTATGCATATATATATATGTATATGTGCATCTCTCTTCCTCAAAAGTGGTATACAACATGATTCTGGTCAGGATCAATTATTAATAAATTTGTGAAGTCTTTTTTTAAAATATCTCCTCACCTCCCCTATGTGTATCTCCATTCACTCTAATGACTGTATCTGATGGGGTACAGGCTCTGGGAACCCCCTTGAATTCTCCTTGAATCTTCCCACTTGATGAGGCATTTGCCTGAGGTCATAAGCCTTGTTAGGCCCAAATCTCTGTTACCTTTAACCTAGCCTAGCCCTCCATTGTCTGTTACCTCCAACTGTTTCCCACCCTTATTCCCATAAAAATTCCATTCTCTTGGTTCCTGGAATGACCCTAGTCCCATCAAGACCCTCCCTAGACCCCTCCTCTCAGACTTCTAGACCACCCTCTAGACCCTTCCCACAGTCTTTCTGTATATAAGATTCATCTTGCCTTCATGAAGATGCTCAGATTCAATATAGCTCAGACTCAGTTTGTGTCAAATTGTTCTGCCCCACTTGTGAATACAAGTGTCACAAATGCTTAGGTTCCTTAAAGAGTCTGCCCAATATGGAGAATCTTTAATAAATTTTGTTTTACTTTGACTGAGAGAAGGCTTCAGTCAAATTCATTTGGTATGACCTGATGTGTTGGTATTTTGGGGTCTCCCTAAACCCAAAACTTCAACATACCCACCCCATCACTATCATTCTCTTGTCAATACTTAATCTTAGCTAGCTATAAGATTATTCCAAATTAGTGGCAAGTTCTTTCCATGCCATTTTCACCATTCCTTCCCATCATCCACAAGGATTTTATTCCTCTGTCTCAAAATGATGTCAGAGAATTGAACCCACAATTCAAAAAATAGTAGTCAGAGGTGAAGAGGTAAAAGGTGACAGATTCTCTTAGCTTTCAGGTGTTTCCCCATTTCTTTCCATTTGTCTTTATAATTGCTACACAGAGCTATGCTTCTTAACTCTCCCTCCCTCTCTTTCTCTCTCTGTCTCTCCTCTCTTTCTTCCCCTCCCTCCCTCTCCCTCTCTTCTTTTTTTCCTTAAGTTCTTATTTTTCCACTAACCAGTTCTTTCCTTCTTAAAAAAAATCTATTTCCTGTTACCCTACCCTGGGCTATTTACTATTCTCCTCCTTCCTTTCACTATCAAGAATCTGAAGAAAAAATCTACACTTCTTCCAAATCTTTTCTACTTCTGCCTTACTACCTTGTAATCTACTTTCAATGTGAAGTACTCAACAGAAATCAATCTCTTCTAAGTGGACAAAGACCTCCTAATCACTAAATCCCTGGGCTTTTTTCTCAATTTGTATCCTCCTTGACTTCTCTCTCCACCCTTGGTCTCCATGACAATGTACTAGCCTGATTCTCCTCTTAGCTGTCAGATCGAGTATTTATCTTTTTTCTTCCTGGTCCCTTTTTATCCTTGGGTCCTCTAAGAGCTCTCTAATGTTCTTCCTTTGACTCTTCTTCCCTCCACTTTTCTTCCTTTCTACATAGAGAACTCTGTATACCTCACTTTTTGTACAACTAGCTGTCTAACCTTTAATGCTTAACTCAATCATACTGGCTTCAAAAAGCTTTTCATGATAACCCCAACTTAAAGAGATCTGTACCTTCTATGAAGTTCTTTGTGTCTCTTCTTCATGGAGCCTGTCACCTACTTCTCCTCACTTCTTACATGGTGGCACTACCTGAAGACTGACTTTACCATGTCTCCAAGTCTGCTACCTTCTGTGTATTCTCCCCCCACCCCTACTCCAGCTTTTCTGTTTCCTTTTGTGTTTTGTCTTCTTCCCTAATGAGATTGTAAGCTACTGGAGGGCAGGGACTTTTTTTTTTGGTATTTGTAATCCCAGAGTTTAAGACAATGTCTGGCACACAGTAGGCACTTAGTGTTTTTGAGTAGTTACTATTATCCTTTTCTAAATTGGGGCTGTTTCATTCATTTTCCAGTCACTACCTATTTGTTATTCCAGCATATCAAGATTCCCTTCAGCCCTTTCTTACACTTTTAAAAAATGCTTCTTTCTCTACAATCCATTTCTCAACTCACCAGCAATATGTTTTCTATATCACATTTCAATGGTGCAATAGCACACTAGAACACAGTCATAATCTTACATTTATTTGATTCCTTAAGGTTTACAGGCATTCTTGGAAGGGAAAGGAAAGAAAGGGAAGAGACTTGAGGCAATTAATTTAAATTACTTGCCCAGTTCACATAGCTAGTAAGTGTCTGAGACTGGATTTGAACACAATCCTTTCTGACTCTTGACCCAGTCAGCACCTATATCTCCTAACTGCCTCTGGGAAAGAATTCTTATCTCTATTTTACAAATGAGAAAACTGAAATAAGAGAGATGTAAATGACTTGCAAGAGTTACACTGTCTGAAAGTTTAGACCAGTTCTTCGGACTCCATACTCAGCACTCTTTCCAATATATTACAAGGCCTGAGAAATGCTGAACTTGGAATGGCAGATTTTCTAACGTTCCAATTAAAAATGGAGGTAATTATCATTAGACCAATGTGAACAATAAAACTAAATATGGGACCATTTTTTAATAAACCTCTTCAAAGGATTCATTGTAATTTATACCACAATCATTACCAATGGTAGTAAACACAAAAATGCTTACAAACTTAAGTAAAATACACCATTTAAAGTCCTTTTTTCCTCTACTCCATTCATAGGGAAAAAAAAAAACATAGACAATTTCCCTTTAATAGATTCATCTCCTACTAAATTTAGAATAAAATTTGTGTATTTTGGCTGGAAAGGACATGCTATTTCCTGTGATTAATTAGATCCATTTGTATAAATTTATCCATTGTTGTTTTGCATCCAAAGGATATAAAGCTTTAAAAGATAAGCTGAGAGAAGTATTTGAGGCTGAGATTCTTAAGTGTAAGTCATCTCAAGGTGTCTTTACCAATATCATTAACAAATCATTTCATAATTTCTACAGGTTACAATACCCAGACCTATTTTGTCAAGCCACAATATTAAATTAATCTTTCTTCTGAACTCTTCCCCCCACCTTTTGTTACTTAAAAAAAAAGAAAATCATTTCCCTTTGAAAAATGTCCCTACTGCATTGACAAATAGACACTGCAGTCTTGTCATTCTTACTTCTGGCTTCACATTATATGAAGGAAATCAGTGATGTGCAAAATACGAGACTGTATGGAAACAGAGCTGGATTAATTTTAGCTCTGCCAATACCTAATGTGTGACCTTGTGTAAGTCAATTGATTTCTTAACTTACTGGACTTTGGTATCTTCATAGGGGACTATTAACATTGCTTCCAAACCCTTCATCTCACAGATGAAGAAAAGAAGTGTGCCTTAGTCACATGGGAAGTAAGTGGCAGAGTTGAAATTTGAATACAGGTTCTCCAATTCCAAATCTTTGTTTCTGCAAAATGGGGTAATGACTCAAAAACTTTCAAAATCCCTACCAGTATCCATATGAAATGTAATCAATATTTTCCTGGATGAAAATCAATTACTTTTTCTTAATAGCTGATTTTTTTACCACAATATTAAAAGAAACAATTAACAAAAAGAATTTTTTGTTTTTCTCAAGAAAAAAATAGTCCCATAAAATGTTTTGATCATTTTCTCTGTAAAATAAAGGTGTTGAACTAGACAGTCCCTGAAACCCTTTCCAGTTTTAACTGGATCAGAGGCTAATGTGCATATACTCCTTGCCTCAAGTTCAGGATAAGGATAATTTATGGAAAGGCAGCATTGTTTAATACAAAGGTGACTAGGTTTGTGATCAGAGAATCTGAGGTCAAATACTGGTCTTGCTACTAACTAGCTTTCTTGGGCAAGTCACATATAAGCCTCAATTTCCTCATAGTGATTGTACCACATTATCTCAAAGGTCCCTTCCAGTTTTAAAATAATATGTTTTCTTTAACCTTAATGTACATATAGTATGAGGCAAATATGAGTTGATGGAACTAAATTGTTAACACATTAGTTGCTTTATTTTATGCCTCTAAAAGACTGCATTTTCTGGTCTTTTACAATACTCTTCAGTACCATTTTGTTTTTACCAAAGGTTCAAAAATCCTAAAACATGTCCTTTTTCAGTCCAATAAATTATTCCCTTCACCCCATATCTTGAGTCAAAAAATTGATGGCTTAATGATTCTGCTCAACTTAGCCCTAGAGAAGAATGAAGACCAAATTTTAGCAGAAAAGAATTTAAAATGTCCTAAATCCTTGAGAATTTCCAGATGTTATTTAAATATGTTATGCATATATAAATGAATAAGGTAAATTTATAGTCTCAAAGTGGTTCTGATGAAGACATCATCATCATAACAATAACAATAAAAGTAATAATCAGATAGCATCTGGATAAGCACTGTCATGAAGGTTTAGAAATTATTTAGTGTACATTAATAGTACATTACCCAAAGGGGGCTCTTTGTAAACCTTTGTTCAATTGAATTTCATCCTTCTAGGCTCAATAACAAAAAATATTCAAAGCATCTCCAGGGCATAATGTTTCACACAGTAGTTGCTGGATAAATGTCTGTTGCTGGCTTGATTGGCTAAATGAGTGGGCCAGTCCTAAGTACTTCTATGAGTTTTCCTGGTAATTGTTCACATTTCTAATGGATTGTTGATTCCATCTGCATCCTGACCTGATTAGAAAAATTAGAATTGGACTGGAAGTGAGGAAGAGAAAAATCTTGCTCTAAAATCATTGTAGTGATTCCTTGAATATTTTAGAAGGTACGTGACAGCCAGCATGGCATAGTGAAAACAGCATAAGAAGTGCTAGATTTGAATCCCCGCTCTATCTACTACCTTTGAGACTTTGGGTAATTCACTTTATGTCTCTGGTTTCCATTTCCTAATCTGCAATTGTGCCCCTTACTGAGGTTCTGTCCCCCTGCCATGCCAAACTATACTGTCATCAGATATGTGAAGAACAAGAAAGCACATTATCTTAAGTGATCTGACAAAAGATGGGGACTTTTTTAGGAAGATCGATATTCCCTTTCTCTGACCTGTAGTAAGCGACCACTTCTGCATTATACTTTAGCTAGAGGCTAGGAAGTAGGGAGGTTCAGTTTAGGGTGGGGGCAGGGGGAGAGATGTACTTTGAGATTCTTCCAGCTTGGAAAGCTTCACTCTCATCTGTCACATACCATCTTTCTGTGTCACCTATGTTTAGCTCATAGCACCTTGACCACAGGATCTTAAATACAGTAGTACTTTAATTTTTTAAATTGAATTCATTTGAAATAGAAAAATCAACAACATCAAAAGATTCCCAGTTTCCTAACTCAGTCTATAAACTTTTTCTGAACTTCTGGTATAAAGTTTCCCAATTATAACAGGAAATGTTTTCTCCTAAAACAAGACAAACACAAAAGTCCTGTTGTTATGGTAGTTGATAACTTTCTGGAGAAGTTACAGACCCCTTCTCCTATTCCTCTAAAGTATAACTACCAGCTGCCACAAATGATAGAGAGCTTATCACTGATATCATTAACATATGATAGGATATACTTTAGCATACCATTAATATAGATGGCTGGTGCTATTAGCATTTTTAGGGGAAAGCAAAAACTGCATAGAGCTGTGCCACCTGCTAGCATTAGCAGGGACCCACTCCAAGCTTTTGGTCTTTAAATTATTTTTAATAAAATAAAATAATGGCTGAATTTATCAACACATGGTGCCAACATGAGAGCATCTGTCCCTGAGCAGGAATGCCAGTTTCACTGTTGCTCTTTTCTAAAAGGACCAGTTAAGCACAAGGTGTACCTATTTCCATCCCAATCAATGTAAGCAACATACTTAAAGGAATACTGGAGTAGGGATATCCTTGCATATATGAATGAAAATAATATCTTTTTTTTTTTTTAAAGCAACCGGGTTAAGTAACTTACTCAAGGCCAGTTATTTCTGGGTGTGGTGCTAAGTATCTGAGCCCAGATTTGATCCCCAGGTCATCTCGACACTGGAGCTGGTGCTCTTACTTGCTGAGCCACCTGGCTGCCCCTTGAAAATAATATCTTAAAGAATCTTTTGATTACTTTTGGTTTGGGTCATGTTGCTATCCAAGTAATACTTCACAAACTTATGATATAGTAAAAGCAGGGCTAACTATGGAATCAAAGGACCTGGGTTCAAATAACACCTCTGACATTAACTATATGTGTCATCTAGGGGAAAGACATACTCTCTCTGGGCCTCCATTTCTCTATCTATAAAAGGAGGGAGTTGGACAAGATGATTCTTGGGGTCTCTTCAAGTTCTAGATTTAATATCCTATGGTCATATGGACTATGTCTCTGCAAAGTACAAAATGACAAAAACCAAAAGAAAATATTGGAGACGATGTAGACTCATATTTTTCCCTCAATGACTACAATGAATAAAGATTATATATTCTAAAAGCAGTCATTTGGACAAAATTTATTCACCTTAATTTAAGTGAGGCAATGTCAAACTTCTGTGACAGAGATCTGTTCTAATATATATATATATATATATATATATATATATATATATATATATATATATATATATATATATATATTTTTTTTTTTTTAGAAAAGCTTCAGAGGTGCTTCTGGTTCATGTAAGCAACACCCTGGAAGTCTAGGCCTTATCTCTGATCCCCATGACATATCAAACTTTTCCCAAGCTGAAATTATGCACCAAAGATAAAGCTGTCTCCATGATCTAGGATACCCAGAGTCAAAAAGAAGGTTAAAGAAAAGCCCAGAATTCAAGAACTGACCCTGAACTCACTCAGCACCCTCTCCTACCTTCCATGCTACCAGCAGATGCAAGGAGATAACACAGATGTACATCTGAGTTAGTCTATTTTTAAGGTGTTATTTTCCTATTTTTAAGGTGTTATTTTCTTCAATATTTTGGGGGGTCTCCTTTAGCATACTGTTGACTAACTTTTCATGGTTATCTTGCATCATTCTCATTTCTCTTCCCAATTTTTCCTCCACTTCTCTTACTTAATTTTCAAAATATTTCTTGAGCTCCTTCGTGGCGTGTGACCAATTCATATTTTTCTTGGAGGCTTTTGGTGTAGGAGTTTTGCCTTTTTTGTCTTCTTCTGGTTTCATATTTTGATCCTCTTTGTCCCCCCAAAAAGATTCTATGGTATGATTGAAATTCCTCTGTTTGCTCATCTTGCCAGCCAATTACTTGACTTTTGAGCTCTACCATGGTAGAACTCTGCTTCCTGAGTGGAGAGAGCTGTCCCTAAATGGGGTTTTCGCAGTTGTCAGAGCTATGAGGAGGGTGTCTTCTCTACAGCCACCACAAGCTCTGGCACACTTGCATTCCTCACCCTAGGAACCACCCAAGACCCAAGACTATGATCCAGATCCAAGCAGGTCAAAGCAAGAGCAATTACCCTATCAATGGTCACTTGGTCCCCCTATGATCTGCAGGCCAGGAGCTCAGGAGGCAACCACATGGCAGCAGCTGCAGCCACTGCACTGCCACCTCTGCTGCCCAGGGCAGGGCTGAACTGAACCATGCTTTTCTCTCACCTAGTTCCAGCAGTTCCCTACTGACCTTTTACTTTCTCTTTGGTCTAGAAACCACCACAGCTGCTGGTGATTCACTCTCTTGAAGTCTACTCTGGCTGGTCTGGGTCACAAGTCTGGGCCAGTGCAGCTCACAGGGGACTGTGCTCAGCTCCAGCCCTGCAATAGACCCTTCCTGTCAGCCTGCTGGGCTGCCTTCAGCAGGATATTTGTTTCTCTCTGTCACTTTGTGGGTTCTGTAACTCAAAAATTTGTTTAGAGTCATTTTTTTAAAGGTATCAGAGGTGGTTGGAACAGAGGCTCAAGCAAGTTCCTGCTTTTACTCTGTCATCTTTACTCCACCCCCCACAGATGTACATATAAACCCATCCCTGAACCCCACTCTCCCCACCCTCCTTCTACTATGTAATTCTATGTAAAGCTCCAGACCACAGAAATATGCTTTGGCCTAGATAGCCAGTCCTTCAGGAGCAAAAAGAACCACTGATACAAAGTTCTGAACTGTTTGTTTTCAGAAAAACAGTCTCATTCTTTTTTTGTTTGTTTTTGGAGGGCAATTGGGGGTAAGTGACTTGCCCAAAGTCACATGGCTAGTAAGTGTGCCAAGTGTCTGAGTCCCAGATTTGAACTCAGGTCCTCCTGACTCCAGGGCCGGTACTCTATTCACTGTGCCACCTAGCCGCCCCAAACAGGCTCATTCTATAAGGAATAGAGGGACAGGTCACCAGAAAGTGAAGAAAGTATATATACACACATTCTTTACATAGGGGTTGGAGAGGGTGGCAGGCAGAGAAGAGGACTGTGCACTCCATGGAGCCTGAGCAAAAGAGCACAATATCTATCTGTGGCTAGGTCTGACCACCCAAAAATCAGTTGAGGCAGAGACCTAGGCTGGTGAATTATAAATTGCCCAATGTGAGAGGAGGGCAAGATATATTGGGATGCAGTCTCTAAGGAAATTACAATTAGAAGGGTAAGGAATCAAGAAGTGAGTGATAAGGAAAATGGGGTGGGGGGATTAGACTGAAAGTGCCAAAAATTTTGGGAAGAAGAAAACTCAAAGACCCTGAACATAAACAGATGAGCCATCAGGAAAAACAGTAACAACAGAAGAAAATATGATCTCCAGATCTAATAAATGAGTCCAGGCATCTAATAAATAATGCAAAAGAAAGGAAAATGATCCAACACTTGATGAAACAGAGGACACTATGAAATTTGAGAACAAAGAAACAACAGTATGTTATTCTTGAATGATTTAAAAGATAAATGAGAATTATGAGAGCATCTATTTCCTATACAGTAATAATAGTGAACAGAATAGAAAAACTTATACCTGCAATGGCAAGCTTGACCAAACGAAAAAAGAGAGAACAGTAGATTAGGAAGGAAAATACATAAAAATGGAAAACAACCTACAGGAAGAAAAGCGAAAAATCATAACATTGAAAGAAAATATGCTCACTATGCTAACAAAACATCCTGAAAGAAACTATGCACAGAGACAAAGATCATAGGTCTCCCAGAAGAACATGACAGGACAAACATTTCAACATCATAATGAAGGAAGTAACAGAAGAGAACTGCCCAGGACCTCTCAATGTAGAAAATGGAATCTTTACTAAAAGAATTCATAGATAGTTTCTGGGGTGGGAGTTGGGAGTAGGGGAAGCCAGGATGTGCACTCCCATGTGCATTTTAGTCATATTTAACAAGTGAAACAAGTTCTGCAAAGCCTTGAGGAGAAAGACCTACGATTGCAAAGGAAAGGACATTTGAATAATGTAGGCCTCTTCCACACCCACTAGAAAAAAAGAGGAAGGAATGGAATAATATGTTGTTCCAAAAAGCAATGGAACTCATGATGCAGCCCAGGGAGAAGAATTGTGCAAATCTGAGTTTAATTATACAGGACAAAAGAAAATGTTTAATAATAAAGAAGAATTTGGAACATTTTTAGAAAGAAAACTAGAAGTGAAGATATTTGCGTTAAAACAACAGAAACGCAGTAGAAGAAACAATGGTGAACAGCAACAGAGTAAGAACAGAGACCAGTAAGAGATTTGTTTCTAAATGTACACAAGGAGATAGTGGTGAAGGAGAAAACCTGGCAGAGATATCAGTAAAGAGTCAGACATGGGTTATTATGGACAGAACCTGGCAACACCTTGCCTAGGGATGAATCAGTGCTTTTTTTTTTTTTACAACATGGGAAGGTACATAAAAGTAAAGAGGGGAATAGAGGGAAAGAAAGAAAGTGATATGCCAGAATCAAATCAAGAGCAAGCAATGACAGAAAGGTGATCTTTGTGGGATCAGAAAGAGATGAGCCTATAGGGTAGTAGGTGAGGAGGAAAATGATTGAAAGACTGAAAAGTCTGAGGGAAAAGGAAAGAGACCTTACTTTGAAGGTGGGACAGGGTCCCACTAATGAATGCTCCTATGGGTAAAGAAAGATGGTTAGTAAAGGGAGATCAGGACCTTACATTGCCTGGGAGATTTGGTGCTTGAAAAGTCTACTTGGCTTAAGAGGGTTGGGAGCTGTAAAGCTTGGGGGCAATAAGTACCTGGAGAAGTAGGGGGGCATGAATATAGCAGATTTCCAGACAAATTAAGGGGAGGGGGTGGGGAGGTCAACAAGAGAGGGTTTAGATTAATGGTGAGCTGCACAGTTAGAACATGAGGAAAGAGGGGCCCTACAATGGGGTAGTACCTCTCTAACACATGCAATAATTGGTATTATTCTCAGCGTGAGGCACAATGGAAAGGGGGAATCCATGGGACAAGCTCTACAAGGCTGTGACAGAAAGCACCTAGAGGAGAAAACCTAGAATTAATATCTTAAAAACTAATTACATGAAGAATATGGAAAAAGAAAGAAATCAAATAATTGTAGAAGTTGTCAATGAGAGAAGGGAATCTAGAGTAACCAAAAAGAAGGACAATGAAGAGAATGAGAGAAATCCTTTATGGAAAGGGGCACAAAAAATGAAAATTAAAAACTAAGGAACAATTCTACCCAAAGGGGAGAAAAGAAAAAGAAGAGAAAAAAAAGAAAGAGAAGAGAAAGAGAAAAGAAAGTCCTATTTGTCTAACAGAGGAAAAAGAGGTGGAAGAAATGTATAACCAGATAAAAGCAGAAAAGAAAAAGGAAATAATAAAAACCCTGAAGAGAAAGGTATATCAAACTAGAAGAGGTGATCAGAGGTAAGAAAAAGAGAGCCAGTGGCAACAAGGACAACTTAAAAGATTAAAGTAACCAAAGGAATATAATGTTTTGTCTATAGAAGAAGAGGGAAACTCAAAATTGAAAAGTATCTTCACAGGCAACATGAATGCATCTAAAATAAGAAGGGAGTAATCAAATGGGAAAAATATCTTTGGATCAGATTTCTTTGATAAGGGTTTGGTATCCAAAATATATAAACTATATATGTGAGTGTATACATTCTTTAAAATTTATTATAAGACTAATAGCCATTCCCCAATTGTTGCCTGTCTTTTATTGTCAAATTGGACCATGACATCAGGAAGGCAATGTCATGACTTGCAAGTGAATTGAAGTGAGCCAGTGCTGTGCAAAGTCACCAGCCTCACTCTCTCCTTCAGAGGCATGTGGATCCAGTGGCAAGATATGGACCAGGATGACTGGAGATGGTCCTGGATGTGGTGAGAGACCTTGACCTTCCTCAACAGTTAAATGATCAAAGAATATGAACAAACATTTCTCAAAAGAACTGCAAAATATTGAACAATCACATAAAAAGACTCCAAATAACTAAGAATAAGAGAAATGAAAATCAAAATAAACCATAAGTTTTAACTCACACTCTGAAAATTAGTAAAAATGGCAAAAAATGACTTCAATGTTGGAGTTGTGAAAAGATAAACACACAAATACATTGTTTGTAGATCTGTTCAATGGTACAACAATTTTGGAAAGCAATTTTGAATTATGCAAAGACAGTGACTAAAATGTTCACACATTTGAACCATAGACTATATAACTGGGTCCAGATGGTTGAAATTTTAAAAGTTTGAGAAGGTAGGGCTTTGACGAGAAGATTATATTTTCTAGACTTTGGTCAGGTCCTGGCCTAATACAATTCATAGCTTCTGTATGTATATGTATGTGTACATGCATATGTATGTGTATATTTTATTTATTCAGTAAATAAATACATAATAAATATTTCCAATGAGCCTATCATACTCCCTAAGCCACTATGAGATATGAAGGACATAGAATATGTCTTTTAAGCCTCCTTGTGTGTTTTGTTTTCTTTGCATATGTAGCTTAAAATGGGCTCAAGTTTTCTATTCCATTCCTATTTATTCACTGAAGTTGACATTGAAATTTTCTATTTCATCTTGACCCCCTCATTCTTTACTTTTCCCCATGTCCAGACCATGTGCTTCATGATGGCTGGTCATTAACTCCTAACCTACTGCCCCATTTACCAGAATAAAATCAAACTGAACAAATCCCTATGTTGTGCAACCATGAGGAAATGTTTAAAAAGGGGTGACAGTCTTATTCTTTTTCCCTCAACCCAGTACTTTCTCATACATTCCAAAATTGCAACAAGTGAAATTTGCCCCCAAAAGCCAATGGGAAAATTCCTAGTTACTCTCTAGGAGAGTCCAACTACTTGGAATCTTATTCTGTACCTAATTCTACCATATTATCCTCTTTCTCAACTAGAGTCAGAATGGGAAGAAAGAACAAGAAAAAAGAAATCAAATGTAATTTCCATAGGAGAAAAATATGAGCTATTGAGAGTAACTTTATATAACAATGACTATGATATTGAATATCAGATTCCTATAAATGCTATAAATGAGGAACATTTGCAGTCATCTTAGGTTAGGATTTGAAAACTTAATTTTAGCCACTATGAGTGATTGGTGAGGAGAGGGGATTTACTACTCTAATACCACCACCACCAGCAGCAGCAACAATAATAAATTAAGAAAGCTATTTCTAAGTCAGGAAGACCTGAGTACAAGTCTTGCTTCCAACATATACTGGCTAAGTTACCTTACAGACACTTAACCTTTTAGTACCTCTAGATAATTGTCTAAGATGATAAGTTGTGGAATCATCAGTTGGTCTACATTGGTATAGATAATTTTCTTAATAGTGGTTTCATACACCATTGAAATCACATGCTCCCCAAAACAACAAAAATAGCTCAAATCTATAAAGTATTTAAAACAGCTAGGTGGTGCAGTTGACAGATTAGTATGCTTGGAAGCAGGAAGACATCCTCCTGAGTTCAAATCCAGCCTCAGACACTTACTAGCTATGTGACCCTGTGACCCATTTAACCCTGTTTGCCTCAGTTTCCTCATCTGAAAAATAAACTGGAGAAGGAAATGGAATACTACTCTAGTATCTCTGCCAAGAAAATCTCCCCAAAAGTAGAATCACAGAGAGTTGGACAGGGCTGAACAACAACAGCAACAACATGAAGTACTTTGATTTGCAGAAGTGCTTTACCTGCATTTTCTTATTTCTCACAAAAAAGCAGGTGTTATTGTTATTCCTACTTTATAGCTGAAGGAATTGAGGCTCAGAGATATTAAATGATTTGCTCCAGATCACAAAGCTAATAAGAGTCTGAATCAAGATTTGAACCCAGGTCATTATGACTAAATGGAGAAGGAAAAAAGCAAGTAAGGAACAAAATAAACAATTCTTTAGTGCTAAGTGCTTTAAAAATAATTTATATTTTTAAGTGCTTTGTCTTTCTTAATCCTCACAACAACCCTGGGATATATGTGCTATTGTTATCCTCATTTTACAGTTGAAGAATATGAGGAAGATAGCAGTAAAGTAAACTTTCCCAGCGTCACAAAACTACTAAGTGTCTGAGGCTGGATTTGAACTCAGGTTTTCCTAACAAGCCTAGAGCTCTTTCTGCTGTGTCATCTATCTCCCTACTTTCTGTACCCTATTTCCTGTATGCAGATTTAGCCAGTGCCAATTTTTTTTCCAGATTATTACAAAATTTACATAAATTAATCATGAATTAACTTTATAGCAAGACAAAAGTTAAATTTTTGAAATTCAGCTATAAATAACATATGTATTCCCTTGCTTGCCTAATAACTTACACTGAATTCCTTCAACATCTTGCCACAAAGAAACTCACATTTTTAAGATGAATCTCAGAATCATCTAAACAAAGAAAAATTAAGATTATGAAAGAATTAATTGGACCTTAACATACTCTTCTGCTGTCATTTTTTTTAATTAAATGAGGAGATAGAGTGGTAAATAAGACATACCATTTTCATTGTTTTGTCTTCCAAGATTGATGTCATTGGAGTAAACTGGTGCCCTTAGAAATCTATTTATCTTTCATTTTTGGTAGTGAGATTACTAGTTATTCACCATTCATCTGACTTTCTAATATAAGATGTAAAAAAAATTACAAACATATGTCCTCCAGAAGACTAAAAGAATCACAATCCCACCTTCTACAAGAGGCCTTCCCTGGTAATCTTTTATGCTATTGTCTTTTCTCTGCTGATTACCCCCAGTTATTTGATTTGCAAATAGTTGCTAGAAGATTATTTCTTCCATTAGACAGTGAACTCCTTTGAGAATGGGGAACGTATTTTGCCTTCTTTGTATCCACAGCACTTAGCATAGTGCCTTATACCAATAGTTGTTTAATAAATGCTTGTTGACTGACATGTATATATATATATATATATATACATATATATATATATACATACGTAGATACACATATATTTGACAGTGATATCAAATTTGGGTTGATAGATGATAGGACAATATCTTGCTGGTTCAATATGTTCATTCTTCTATTTTAAGGAATAGTTCCCTGTTCTCTAAGAGCTCCCTTTTTTACATATAAGAAAACTAGATAAAAATAAAATATTTCACTACCTTTTAACCTCTTCAGGAAGAAGATTTTACTAAGTGAATCCTTTGTATGATCTGTAGAGTTTTAAAAGGATTAAAGGGAGGGTAATTAATGTGCTAAAAGTTCTCTGGTAATAAAATATACCTTTTTATAGTCAATATTTATTTTTACCACCAAATCAATTTCATTACAGAAGGCTGTGACTTCATATTTTAGTTCCAAGAACTACCAGTATCACTTCCTTAATTGACTCCAGGATACAAAATTAATCATTTCATGTGCCTTATTCATTTTATTTTGTACTCTTTGCCTCTTGGCAAAGTACCCTTGGGTATAATTATCTCTGTTTTGGAAATACATCTGATATCCCAACCAAAATGGCAGATTCAACACTTTCTTAAACTAAGATCAAAAATGACACTGACTGTGGCTTTTAATTAAAAACAAAACAAAACAAAAGATGGCTCAAGGTTCTTGAATATGTCAGGTTCAATTCAATGTTGATACACTGCTTTGACTTCAGATTAAGTATGCTGAAATGTGAAGTTTATCAAGAAATGAAGGAAAACCTCCTGCTGTTTAAAGTGAAGTCAGCCTTCAACTCTATTCTGAGAAATGATGAAAGCACCCTTTCCTTCCATTAGGGATAGCACCTAAATACTACATTTTAAGCTATTTAGAATGACTGTAATGCTCTTCTCTCATAGTATATACATGGTAACAAACAGTTGGGTAACTCCAGCAACTGCATAGGAAAAAAATGAACATGAATGATGTTTAGAAATTAATAGAAGAGTGGCTCATTCAATCAAAATAGTTAATCCAGTAGTTTGCTAGGTCCAGCAAAACTCTAACATATGGTGAAAACCTCATAGCAGAATATTTCTAAGGTTTCAGACCCAATAAACTAAAATTTTTAAATGTAATTAATTAAAATATGACTTTATCTTTTATATTTACCTATATGTTGTAATGCATGTGGGGAAATCATTAGATAAATATCTTAATGCTAAGATTTTATTGGAACCAAATGATGAAATGTCTACTAATTACAAATGAACTTAAATTGCTTCAAAATCTATAATTTTTACTTTTTCCTAGATTTCTGAATTTCAAAATAGCTTCCTCTTCAAATTGGCTCCAAACTGTACTTTTTCCCCCTGCAAAAGAGAGGGCTAGATTTGAAAACAAAGGAAATGAATTCAAATCCTTGTTCTGCTACACACATGAATAACATTAAACAATTTAACTACTCTGATCTCAGGTTCCTCAACTGTAACATGAGACAGGTGAACTACATGACTTAAAAGGTCCCCTCCATCTCTAAATCTATCAAACTATGAACATGCACAAAACAACATATTCTTCTGCCTTCTTGACACTTCATATGGCTCTTAAATAAAACTCTGTCTTTAAATGGTGGATGATGAATCATCTTGGCTAAGGAACATTCTTTGTGATACTGTTAGAAATCTGAAACAGGCAAATTCCACAAGTAAAATGATTCATAGCCACATACCCCAGTGTAGTCTATGCCACAATCATCCACCTAGTCCTTGGTTAGCTTTGTTCAATACAATTATCTGAATTGCATTAATGTGCTTCCCACATTGACCAGTGATTAATGAAATATTACCTTGCTCCTTATATTCTGATCACCACTTTCAGCACCAGCATCAGCTGATGGCTCCTAGCTTTAACATGACTTACCATGCAAAATTATGTGACTCAGTCCTTGTTTATTTAGTTCTGAAACATTTAGCAATTTATCAGTATGAGGAATGCAAATCACCATTTAAGGTGATTTTGAAGAACAATACCATTTGGAATACCATTTGAAGTTCTTCAAAACAGATACAACCTTGGGTGCCCCTCACCACTCTCCCTAAACTTTTCTTTGTCCTGCTGAGAGTATAGCATTCTTAATATAAAATCCATAGTCATTCTAATTTCAAATATCCTGTGGGTTCTTGAAAAGTATGCAATAAATATCCAATATTTTATCACATTCCTCAGTGACAGGAATATATCAGCTGAGAAGATTAGCCAGAAAAGAGAGATAACAAACATTATAAATTGGAAAAGATATCTATGAAGGGAGATTGTGTGGTGGATTGAAGTAGCAGAGGACAGTAGATGTTAAACAGAAAATCTAACCACAAAAAACAAAAATAAATGCCATTTATGAACATTATCTGACATTTTACCACCTCATGAGAAATTTTTGGCTGCAGGTTGTTTTATGTCAATTAGTCTGTCTGTCTATTTGTCTGTCTCTCCTTGATTCTAAATCTCCTTGAAAATTCAGCCTTTGAGCTTTAGTATAACTCATCCTCCTCCTGCTAGCCCTTCCCATGTTACACAAGCTTCTCTCATAATTTATTTGATGCATAAGCTATGTTGAATTGCACATTCTTACTCCAAGAATCAATTGTTCTAATGGAGGGGACATTCCTATCCCCATTTTAGAACATTCATATGTATTGCATGATCATTGTTAGTTTACTGCTTGTAATGGAAATGCAAATTTAAAGATCTTCCCTGCCCCTAGGTTAAGTGCACCTGGAGCTTGTGGTAGGAGGCTTATTTTTCAGGAGATACTTTGTGATTGGCCAGTGGTTCAAGAGGGTTGTTACATTCTCTGACCCAGGAGAAGGCTATATAAATCCCTGATGTGAGACATTATTTTGGGGTTCACTTTGAGGAGTGTTGTGTAATTTGACCAGATGAGACTCTGGGCAGCCTTTGAGAGCCCCCCAACTTTGAAAACCCAGATGTTGATGTTTCCCTCTCTGGTAACTGTGATGTGGTATGGATATAATGGTTGGACAGTTGAAGGCCTGTCTGCTTGAAATGTTTCTGTATGTATACTCTGAAGTTTGGGGTGCTGACTTTTTCCCCTGAACTAGGTAAATGATATATGTTTAATTGATTAAAGCAAGATTGTTAACCCATTTTGAGTTGCTTTCCTTTAGAAAAGCAGATCTAAGAACCTGTGTTGGCAGCCACGCTGGGGATGATGGGGTGCTTGCAGCAACACTGCTGATGATGGTAAGATTATTGAGTTGCTACTGAATGTCGCAACTCCTTCTCAAAAGAAGAGAACTATTCCACAGCAGTTTTCAAATTATGAGAACTACTTTAAACATTTAAGTGGAAAAAGGACCTCAGGATTTCTCCTACCCATTTACCATGTGGCTATAAATGCATGGCACAATTGACTTCCTATCTCTGTTGTGTTCATTTCCTGAACTAAGGTGATTGGTGTCAGAGATGTGTACTTTAAAAAGTCAGAAAAAGCCACCAGATAACCAGTAAATGACTCCATAGTAGAATCTGGCAATAGCCACAGCAGCTGGATTTGTTGATCAGCCTACCTTGAGGAAAAACCTGCTTGAGGTACCTAGTAATATATCAAACCAGGAACAAAGACATTATCTCCTGATAGCAGGGAAGTGACTAATCCTCTGAGTCTTCCTCAATCAAAATTAATTTGTTACTAAATGCGGAAAGAGGAAGGAAAGCAACACTTGGCAGGTACCAGTTTAGATTTGATTTCACTATCTCTGAGGAACAAATGAGTGTGTAAAGAGACTGACTCATTTGGTGGGATTTTATTTGTAATTCTGTCAGGAAATATCTCTTTATAAAGCTAATTGATATTAATCAATATTGAGAAAAATCATATAATTAATTGATATGGGGACAGCAATCACTGGCAATAGATTAGGGAAAAATAGAAGGGGAGTCATCAGTAATAGTGATAGAAAATCTGCCTCAATCCCTCAGATTTCTAGAACCCTAATGGGAAATGCTGAATCTATACTATGGGGAACTGACTTACTGTTATGTGCATTGGGAGAGTACATTCATTGCCTATATGTTACAACCTAGTGGGAAAGGAATTTAGACATCTTCTAATCCAACCCCTAATCAAAGGATCAATTCTTTCTACATCTACATAAAGTAGTCATCCTGCCTCTGCTGGAACAATACCAATGACAAGGAAACCAATACTTCATGAAGAAACACTTAACATTTTCTGGTAGCCCTAACTATGAATTAGCATAGTCTTTATAATGATCAAAATCATCATCGTCCCTGCAAGCACTTTCCATTAGTCCTGGTTCTGCCCTCTCTAGAGCCACACATAAGTCATTCAGTAAATTTCCACTTTCTCTTAATTGCTAGTGATTAAAAATATACTCAATAAGTAAAGTGGTTCTTTCAGTTGAACATAAATGGCCTACTTTGTGTAGCTTCAGTGTTCTATGAAAAAAAAAATGGATGCAATCTGTGATTCCATTGGTGTACAGAAAATTGTGAGGAAATTCTCTCTACCAAAGCAAGTCAGCACCTTCTCTGCAACTTTTAGTCTTCAAGAGTCACCTGGAGAGAGGTTAAGTGATTTGAATAGGGTCACACAGATAGTATTTTTCATGACAGAACTTGAACCCAGGTCTTTCTGACTTTAAGGCTAGCTCTCTATCACACTTCTTCCTGAAGAAAATATGATGTTAGAACTGGAGATGGAGTAAGGCTGGCTGGGAAACATAAACAAAATATTGAGATGGCCACATGTGGTCAAATGTTCAACCAATACCAACAACTCTCCAAAATTGTCTTATATTAAAGGCCCAAATACATCATGCTTAGACTAAGGTGGATGCTAGGTCCTAGTATCTACTAAATAACTTCCTTAATAAAAGGATTTGTTCTGTGAAGTTTAGGTTCAGTCAAAGGGTTGTACTTGAGCACCTAAAGTGCTACATGTGCCCCCCACAGGTTCCCCTGTCTAGGAGAAGCCTCCCCAGGATGCAAATAATTTGAAATGATTCAGATAATTCTCACTTCAAAAGATTCCAGGATATAGACATCAATAGTATAGTTGCCCCAATTCTTCAGATTAGCTTGAAGATAGACCTACAATATCTCCAGATTTATGTAGCCAATCAGATCACCTTAGAAAGAACTCTAAAGATCCCCTTGAAACTAGATAACTTTTCCCAAGATCCTTCTGATTTAGAAAGCCAAGGGGCAGAATATACCTTCTAAGTTTACCAAGCACATCCCCCCTTTTTTTTTTTTGCTTTTTGGAGGGGGAAGGGCAGGGCAGTTGGGATTAAGTGACTTGCCCAAGGTCACACAGCTACTAATTGTTAAATGTCTCCAGCTGGATTTCAACTCAGGTCCTCCTGACTCCAGGGCCGGTGCTCTATTCACTGCATCACCTTGCCACCCCAAGCACATGCCTTTTACCCTTATGGGTGAACCATAGTTAAGCTAAATTGCAATTCTACTAAGATAAGCTTATTCTATACCTATATGAGTTATTAACATGATGTCATGTATATTTAGGTTCAACATTTTTAAATATTCCTTATATGGAAGCAGGTGGTATAATAGGGAGAGCTTTGTGTTCAAATTTGGCCTCAGGCATTTACTAGTTATGTGACCCTGAGCAAGGCATTTAACTTCTGCTTCCCTCAGTTTCCTCAGCTGTGAAAAGATAATAACAGAATAAGAGTATCCACCTCACAGAATTTCTGTGGAATCAGATGAAATTTTAATATAAATGCTTATTCCTTCTCTTATCCCTTCTCTTCCTTATAGCTTGTCTATATATGCATCCATACCAGTGTGCCCATATTATGTTATGAGCTTCTAGGATAGAGTCCAAGTCTAAGTAATTATTTTTAAATGCAGCTGAGGATAGAGAAAGGAGAAGGAAAGAAGATTTGGGAACAAAACATTTCATTTAAATATATTTTGTGCTTTTTGATATTATTATCTCTGTAAGTGTTATAGCCTCATACTAGATTTTCAGTACCATGAGGGCAAATACTACATGAACTATTTCCTAGAGTACCTAGTATATCAGTCGGCAGTCCATGAGTGACTAATACACACACACACACACACACACACACATATATATATACATATATATATATATATATATAGTGAATTAGAAATTGAAGCTACCACATTATAAATCTCAGTTAGATATTAAAAGTTATATGGACTAGTTGTTCATTGAATTGGGAGTTGGAAGGACATGTTCAAACTCAGCCTTTGCTATGCATTAAGTGATTTGCGGGAAGCAAATTCATCATGGTCTACATTTTGTATCCTATAATATGAACATAAAAATGTCTTACGTGTGTGCAAAAAGTTGGTTCTTCTAAGAGGTGAAAATGCTTGAGATTTGTCTCCTCTCCTCTCTTCATTAGGTTGTCCATATGAAAGTACTTTGGGGGAAAATGTACATTTATGTTGTTGTTGCTTATAAAGTCTTTTTTTTTTTTTTTAAAGCATGGCCCAGTTTAGCAAAGTGTTTTTCCTATAATGAAAAAAGGGCAGAACTAAGAATCTCACTTGTCTGTGACTAAGGAGTTCAAGGTACTTTATATGCTGGGATAATGAGGTGAAACCTTGAAGAGTTTATCATTTGGTGGACCATTTGTTCAGTATTGTGTTCAGAGACTCTAATCTTGATACCATCTTTCAAAAATTTTGCAGGTAATTAAGGATAAGGGCCTTATCTGAAATTGTTGTTGGAGGTCATAAAGGTTCAAGATATCCACCTGTAAAAAGAACCCCTCTGTATTTACAAGTGACCTTAAGACTTTAGGCCTTAAGAACTATATCTACTATAGTTAACTATTACTCACTGACAGCGAGGGATTCTGGACCTATGATTTTATCACTTTCAATATCTCCCAGTGTGGACTTTCTCTCTAGTGATGTAGATCAGCAACTTAAATGCAACATACAATCTTTACAATTGCCTCAGGGCACTGAAAGATTCAATGTTTTATCCATGGTCACACACAGCTAGCATGTTTCAGGTCATCCCAGTTCCGTGGATCATATTATTTTCATTACATCATCTAGTACTGAGATGGAACAGATATTGGTGAGTTTATATAGCCACTTTAACTTTCTACTTCCATTGAATGCAAAAGTTCAGTGAACTTAATCATTGCTTCCATGAATAACTTTGACTTTAAACAACTTTGACCTGAGCATCTAGAATGTTTATCCTTTTCTTCATAAGTTACCATACTAAGTCTTACTCATCCCTTTTCCCCAGATTCAAAGCATCATTGTCAATGCATAAATAATGCAGCTTTATCTTTGAGAGTATACAGTTTATTTAATTGAATTTGTTTGCCTGAAGCAGAGTCTGTGTTTCAGAATATTAGCCTTTCAGCATGAGTCACTACTTTTTGGAGTTTTAGTACTTTCATTTCTCTCTTTTATATTAAACATCTTATGTAACAACTAGAGGTATTTTTATTTAATAGGCACCACATAATTTCAAGTTATTATCTGAATGCAGAATTTCCAACTTCCCTGCCATGGAATTTGAAAAGATTTATGCCATCAAATCAATCCTTTCTTGTTTGTTTTAGACTTTTAACTTTATAAAACAAAGTTGAATTATGATTCATGTTTCCTTTGCTTTGAGTTTTGTGATCTCTAGAAAAAAGTCATTGATAAACTATACCATAATTCAATACAGAATAATAGTTTGCAACAGTAACTTAATAAATCTATGACTTCTCTCCAAACTCTAGATAATGTTGTACAACAACACATACTTGCGTATTTTCTTCATGTTTTCATTAGTTGGCACGACTTACAAATATAGCCTTGAGTAGTAGAAACAGCATTAGGCTAGGAGTGAGGATAGGAGAGTTCTAATCCAGGATCTGCCACTGACCTACTGTTGAACAATGGAAAATTCACCCTCTATATAGCTCATTTTCTTTATCAGTAAAATGGGAGAAATTGGATTATGTACCTCAAAGCTATACAATTCTAAAATACTCTTATTCCTTAAGATATCAAGAACAATAAACAATGGGAACAGGGAGAAAGTTGGAATAAGGTTTTGAGATCTGTATATGTAGTGATCTGAAAGGATTGAAGGACTATAGAGGCAGAGTGAAATTTGCTCTCCAGAATATTATGTTAGTAAAAGCAGGGACTCAATTGAGCTCTCCCAGATTCCCCTGCAAACAGTATTACAATTATGCCTCAATATGAATTCTAGAGCAGCAGAAGCAACAAAATGATGTAGCAAAACAATTTTATAGCCCAAGACAACATAGAAAGTCAGCAAAAAAAGTTCTGTCTCACTGAGGGGAGAGTGGAGGGCAGTCCAGCCCTGGTGTAGGCCATGACCAAGTAAACCAGCAGCAGGCCTTCAGAATGAATAAATTAGTATTAACAGCTGCAGCTTCCTGAGCTCTCGATCCACAAACACTAAAGGGGCCAGAAAATGGGTTAGAAGGAGAATACAGAAAATACTTTGCTGGAGTCCCAGGGTAAGAAGGAAGACTAGCAGGGGCAGGGAACCTGATCATAGTTCCAGAGTGGAAAAGAGTATTTGTGGTTGCTCACAGACCAGGAGAGTACAGACTATACCTCTCTCGCTTACCCCAATTGCCCTCCAAAAAATAAAAAAAGCAAAAAAAATTTGACTAAATAGAAAAGGAGGTACAAATGCTTACTGAAGAAAATAATCCCTTAAAAATTAGAATTGGGCAAGTGGAAGCTAATGACTCCATGAAAAATGAAGAAAAAAATAAAAGAATTAAAAATAGAAGAAAATATGAGTTATCTCACTGGTAAAACAACTGACCTAGAAAATAAATCACAGAGAGATAATTAAAGACTTATTGAACTACCTGAAAGCTATGATCAAAATAAGAGCCTAAACATCATCTTTCAAGAAATTATCAAGGAAAACTTCCCAGTATGCTGGAACCAGAGGGTAAAATAGAAATTGAAAGAATTTGCTGATCACTTCCTGAATGATCCCAAAATGCAAATTCGCATGATTATAGCCCAACTTCAGTGCTCCCAGGTCAAGGAGAAAATATTGCAAAGAGTCAGAAAGAAACAACTCAAATATTGTGGAACTGGAGTAAGGGTCACACAAGATTTAGCAGCTGTGACTTTTTAAGAACAGAGGTCTTAGAACATGATATTCTGGAGAGCAAAGGAGGTTGGATTACAACCAAGAATCACCTGCTCAGTGAAACCAAGTATTATCCTTCTGGGGGAAAATGGATATTTAGTGAAATAAAAGATTTTCAAGCATTCTTGATGAGAAGACAAGAGCTGAGTAGAAAACTTGACATTCAAAAACAAAACTCAAGGAAGCACTAAAAGGTAAATCTGAAAGATAAATCATAATGTATTCAATAAAGTTAAACTGTTTATATCCTACATGGGAAAATGATACTAGCAACACCTAAGAATTTTTTTCTTTATTAGGACGGTTAGAAGGAGTGTGTAAGTTGACTAATATGGGATGATATCTAAAAAACAAAGGGGAGAGGCAGAATGAGGGAAATTATGTCACATAAAAGAGTTTTTGGAATGGAGGAGAAGATGGAAAGGGGTGGCAGACAAAGTTTGAATCTTACTCTCAAAGGAATTGGCTCAAAGAGGGAATAACATAGGCACTCAGTTGAGTATAGAAATCAATCTTACCCTACAGGGAAATAGGATGGGAAAGGGACAAGAGAAGAAGAGAAATGACAGAACTTTAGAGGACAAATTAGAGAAGGTGATAATTCAGAAGAAAAACACTGTTGAGTAGCATCATGGTGAAAAGCAGAGTGGGGGGGAAGAGGAAAAAAAATGGAGGGGAAGAGGATGGAAGGAAATAAATACTTAGTAATCATAACTGTGCATGTGAATAGTATAGACTCACTATAAAACAAGTAGATAGCAGAGTAGATTAAAAGACAGAATCCTACAATAGGTGCTATAAAAAACACACTTGAAGCAGAGAGACACACAAAGAGTAAAGGTAAGGGTCCAAAGCAGAATCTATCATTCTTCAGCTGAAGTAAAAGAAAAAAAGTACAGGAAACAATCATTATCTTGGACAAAGCAAAATCAAAATTAGATCTAATTAAAAGAGATAAGCAGGAAAACTGCATTTTGCTAAGAGTACTACAGACAATGAAGTAATATCAATACTAAACATAAGTCAACTAAATTATATAAAAATTCTTAAAGGAAAAGTTAAATGAGTTACAGGAAGAAATAGACAATAAAACCATATGGAGGGCAGGGGGTTCAGCTTGGCCCCTTCAAAACTAGACAAAAATAACCAATAGATAAACAAGAAAGAACTGAGGGAAATGAATAGAATTTTGAGAATTCATATATGATAGACCTCTTGAAAAACTTAATTGGAATAGAAAGGAATATACCTTTCTTTTTTTCCTCAGCAGTACATGGCATCTATTAGGGCATTAAAAATCTCAAAAGCAAATGAAGAAAAGGAGAAATATTAAATGTATCCTTTTAAATCATAATTCAATAAAATTATATTCACCAATGGGTCATGAAAACAGATTAAACATTAATTGGAAGCTAAATAATCTAATCTTAAAGAATGAGTGGGTCAAACAACAAATATAGTTTAAGTGACGAATCTCTGTTTTCCACTTGATGATAAGTAAATACAAATTTTAAAATGCCTCCTTTTCTCAAGAATCAAGCTGGAAGAGTTATTAGAAATCAATTTGGGAAGAGGGGTTTGTAACACCAATGCAATACCCATAGCATCTTCTATGAATATTCATACATATTTCCAGGGTAGATTCACAAAATATAATAAACTCTCTTCCTCAAAGGAAAACCAAAATATTTATTTGGAACATCACTATTAGGACTACCAGGGGGCAAGAGGTACTCATCATCAATCCAGAGAGCACCAACATCTTAAGTATTCTTTCTTTTAGGCCTCACCACAAACAAGTTCCCCTAGGCAAGTTCCTCCTTCCGCTCTGCCTCGTTCATGCTCTTGCTCTCAGCTCTGCCTCTCCTGCTATATTTCAGTTATTGTGTTAGGCAAATTCCTCCAACACTGGGTTCCATGTGACTCAGGTTCCATGTGGCTCAGGTTGTATCACAACTGTGATCTGGGCCAGAGCTCAAAGCAGGTCACAAAGGCCTGTTAACGGACAGTGAAGATCTTCCTATTCCATTAACATTACAGGGTTCCACATCCAAGATTCCCTTCCCAAAGACTTTTATAACTCCTGTGTTTATGCCTAACCTTCAAGAAACCTAGTATGAATGAAAATTGGTTACACTATATTCATATTAAAAATCTATTAATATGTAGATGTGTGTTATATACATATATATGTGTGTATAACCAATCCATTGTCCTTTAAATGTCTGGGATCTTTATATTTCATGTCTTATATGCCTCAAAGTTGCACATTGTTTTTCAAGTCCATACAAGCAGAGATGATGATCTCACAGATCCTGAAGTCAAGTCCACAAGCATTTATTAAACAACTACTACGTACCAAGAACCATGCTAAGTCCTGTGAATACAAATATGAGCAGAAATCAAGATAGTCCTTACTCTCAAGGAGCTTATCTTATAGTGGGGGAAGAAAATAATTACAAAAAGCATAAAATCAGGGCAAAGGGCACCAATTTTCATATCCCATGGATATCAGTACAGCATTCATTTTCCTTGTTGGTTATTTTCATCTCTCACATGACTGACATATCTCCTTTTCCAATCATATGTTTTCTGTTTGATACATTTTATGTGGTTTCTTGCATAAATTATCATTGATAATATGCTTCTTATTACTTATACCCACTATGCATTTCTTCATTGTCTTTTATTATAATTTTCATTTTTCAGAGATGGTAACATTCCATAATTGCAAAGCTATATAGCATCACCAAGTGAATAGTGAAATATACAACTAACTAGATGCATGATTTAATTAGGGTGGAAATTCCCTCCAATGATGAAAATGACAATGCATTTGTACCTGCTTATCTTGTGTGACTTTTGTCTATGGCTTCTTAGTATGTTAGGGTCTTCCTCACTGTCTTTTGACATTACAAGGATACCAAATGAACACATAGGATATCTAATGACAATTTTGATCTTATTCCATGGCTATTTGTTGTGTTTTTTAATTCATCTATAACTGTCTCTGTGATGAAATGCTTTGGGTGGCTTTTATATCAAGTTTTCTTTAGACATATTGTTCCCTAGGCAGCTTTTCAGTTGTTTTATGAGACAAGTTTGCTTGTAATCTTGTGAGGGAGTCAAATATAATGGGAAAATATACAACCTGGAATCAAAATTCTTGTTTAAATCTCATTGTAATAATTATGAGATCTGTGCCAGACATTTATTTATTTTGTGCCTCAGTTTCCTGATTTGAAAATCAGAGACAATAGTAAGGTCTACCACTAATGTGAAAAAAAGCCATTTTGTAAACCTTAAATCACTGTAGAAATATGTTGTTATTTCAATTTTCTCATTTCTTTCTCCATAAAATGGTCTTTTTTTGTTTTTTTTAAGTTATATTCCATTTTTATGAATAGATAGTTTATTTAAACATATTGGGTTGTAGCAGACAGTAACTTCTCATTTTTATCCTTTCTTCTAATTTGTAATTGATTTTACCTTTGCTCTAACCAGGCAGCATGCAGAAACCGCTACTTTCTTTAGAAACTAGTCGTTTCATATCTGTGAAGATAATAGTGAACTACAGTTTTGTGACCCACTACTTCTTTGGCCTTTCTATCAACTCTTCTTAAAGAAAGCTTTTATAAGGTTTATGAGTGAAGCTTCTGAATAGTTAAGAATTCTTTCATCTCTTTCATTTATTGATCCTGTACCAAATTTTCCAATGTAGGTCTAACTATTTTCTCCTATACCAACCTTTGCATTGAACTAACACAAAATAAAGATATTTATTGGAGGGTTTTTTTTTGGAGAATTTTTTTTCCACAGTCATTAGAGCATTTCTCGACCTCCTCATCCTCTGCAAAAATGTCACAACACAAGCTGCAATTATCCAAATGTTCATCTATTTATTAATTCTTATCATAAACACTTCAAGTCAAGATGTCAAAACATGCCATAAAATGTTTCATTTTGCCTTTGGCTACATGGTGAAATCATCTCTGCCAACTCCTTTATTGGCTTCTTTTAGAGGACCACAGTGGCCAACATTCTAGTGGTTAAGCCAGTCATACTTAATGTTAGCTTACAAATCCAGTGCATCATTGAGTCACTTACTCTCTGCTCACTTCATCTTGCATTGGCACATGTAGGTCTTCCCATGTTTCTCTAAAAACATTTCCATCATTTCTTGTAGCACACAGGTATTGCATGACATTCATATAAACATAATTTGTCAGTCATTCCCTGAGTGATGGGTATCCCCTTACTTTCTGGTTCTTTGCTCCCACAAAACAGGAGTTGTTTTATTCACATGGGTCATTTTCCTCTTTTTTAAAATCTCTTTGAGAGTGTAGTCTTACTGTCGGTGTTGCTGGGTCAAAGGATATCTACAGTTCAATAACTTTTTTTTCACATAATTACAAATTGCTTTCCACAATGGTGTAATGGCAAGCAAAGAAGTACTTAGTGCCTTGTTTCAGCTATTTAATTATTTAGCACCTTGTTTCAGTTCAAGTTTATTTTGAGCCTTGCCTATGATTATATCAATTCTTTGTTAAGAAACAGAACTTGTGAAACCCACAGTGGGAGGGATCTCCCAAGGACAGGAATGGGAAGAATATAAGAGGTGGTGGAACAGGGAGGAGCTAAAGACCAGATAAAAAGCTGAGCACAAGCTGGGAGAAAGCAGAAGTGAGAAGAGAACACTTGTGATAACCCAGCACTGTTTGTCTGTTCTGTCTGTGTTGATCTGTGTTTGTAATACAAACACTGTGTGTATAGAAGCCCTGGGACCTTACTGGAAGACAGGATTTTCTGGTTGTCTGTTTACAGAAGTACTAGAGGAGGGTTTCAGAGGTCCTGGGACTTTATTGATGATTTGTGTTTACCTCTTGGACCTTGTTTGTGGATCTGTGTTGATTTCTGTGCTGATGATTTCTGTTAACTTCTCTGACTTTGTTTGTGGGTCTCTGTTGATTTCACAGGCAGATAATGAATTGATGATGGTGCTGGTAATGTGGATGAATGTTAATTTGGCCCTGTTAAGCTTTGTCTTCCCAGAAACAGAAACTGTGAAGGACTTGAGGTGGACTGGACACTCACAGTTCAATATGGAACTGGATGAGGAGCTGGATGAGGAGCTGAGAGCTGCCTACCTGCAAATCCAGGTGATGATTGGGTAGATTCAAGCAGGAGCTGGACCCATGGAAGAGGAACGATGGAATTTGGGAGCCTGCCTAAAGTCAAGATGAAAAGATCTTCCCTTGGGTACTTAGTGCTGACTGAGAAGATCATGATTTACTGTGGCCTAGGGATAGAAGAACTTTGTAGCTTGTACTTCTTAAGGATGATTGAATTAAGGATGATTGGAAACTAATCTCAAATCCAGAAGAAAGAAGATTTTTTGACTGAGAGATTATGACAATATAACCTAGGGGTGGAGAACTTTGACCTTTGTACTTTGTGTTCCTTAAGGAGGCTTGCTCCTTAAGGATGATTGAGTTAAGGACTCACTGAATGACTTACTGAATGATATCTTTTGTTTAAAACTATGTGGCCACTTTGGTGAAAACTATGTGGCCACTTTAGTGATAAGTTATTATGTTATAACATTGTGAATGCTGTACTTTGGTTTCTGTCAATGTTTTGTCTTAGTTTATTACTGAATAAATAGAGAGTTCACTGTACTATGTGATCAGAACCTTAAAGCTATTCACAGCAGCAGTCCTTTGGAAAACTGCTCACGCTTGGCTTTCAAATGGCAGGACTAGTTCACAGTTATACCAGTTGTTCATTACACAGTCCCACCAGCATTTCTCTTTTTCCTTTTTTGTCAACTTTTCCAAACTGGTGTATGTGGGTAAAACCTCAGTTTATATAATTTGCATTCTCTAATTATTGGTGATTTGGAATTTTCTTTCATGTATGTATTGCCAGCTTGCATTTCTTGGAAAACCATCTTTTCTTATCCTTTGACTATTTAACAATCGGAGAATAGCTCTTGGTCTTATCAAGTTGAATCAATTCCCTATGTGTCTTAGCAATGAGGCCTTTATCAGAGAAACTTGCAAAGATTTCCCAGTTGCTTTTTTTCTCATTTTATTTGCATTGGTTGTGCCTAAACTTTACTTTTATGTGTCCATTTTATCTTCATAAATTGAATTTTTGCTAGATAATGCAACACTGGGGGGATGGGAAGAGTATTTATTATTATTCTTTGCTAAGTGTTTAAAAAATGTTGTGACTGATGTGAAAAAATAAAATTTCATTGAAACAAAAGAACAAACTAAAAGTTTATCTATAACAGGTTCTTCCACTTTCTCTCCTGACATTTTCCTCTTAACCTATTACAGTCTGGTTTTTGATCTTATCATTCCACCAAAACTGCTCTCTCCAAAGTTATTATCTCCTAATTGTCAAATCTAATGACCTTTACTCTGTATTCTCCTTGGCCTCTCTGCACCCTGTGATATTGCTGATCACTTTCTCCTCCTTGATATCTTTTATCTCTAGTTTCTCAGGAAATCCATATCTTCTGGTTTTCCTCTTACCTATCTGACTGCTCCTCCTTATCTGTCTCCTTTGCTGGATCCTTCTCCAGAAAACACCCTCTAACCTTAGGGGCCTAGGTATCCTTCAGGGCTCTGTCCTGGGCCTTCTCCTCTTCTTCCTCTATACTATTTCACTTGGTTATCTCATCAGTCCCCATGGACTTAATTACCATCTCTATTCTGATGATCCTCAAATCAACCTACCTTTTTTTTTGCTTTTTTTTTTTTGGAGGGCAATTGGGTTTAAGTGACTTGCCCAAGGTCACACGGCTAGTTTTTGTGTTGAGTGTCTGAGACTATTTCGGAACCTAGGTCCTCCTGACTCTAGGGCCAGTTCTTTATTCACTCCACCCACCTAGCTGCCCTGAAATCAACCTTTCTTGCCCCAATCTCTCTGCTGACCTCAATCTCATAAGTTCAACTGCCTTTCAAATATCTTAAACTGGATGTCCAATAGACATCTCAAACTCAAAATATCCAGAACAGAACTCATCATCTTTCCCCTAAACCCACCCCTCCCTTTACATTTCCTGTTATTATAGAGAACAATAGTGTTCTCCCAGTCCCTCAGGAACATAATCAAGGAGTCATCCTAGATGTCTCAGTATCTCTCATGCAATACCCCATCCAAGTTGTTGCCAAGGCCTGTTGATGTCACCTTTCCAACATATCCCCAATACACTCCCTTCTTTCCTTTCACACAGCCACCACCCTAATTCAGGCTTTCATCACCTCATGCTTTCATTACTGCATCAGTTTGCTGGTAGGTCTGCCTGCCTCAAGTCCCTCCCCACTCCACTTCATTTTCCATTCAGTAACTAAAGTGATTTTCCTAAAATACAAATTCAATTATGCCACAGTTTCCTCCACCCAACCTCATCAACTCCATAAGCTTAATTGGCTACTTAGTGCCTCCAAAAGATAATATAAAATTCTGTGTTTGACAATGAAAGCCCCTCATAACTTAGTCCCATCCTACATTTCTAGTTTTCTTAAATCTTAATTCATGACAAGTATTCCAGTGACAGTGGCCCCCTGGGTCTTCCAATGAATGAGACACTTCGTTTATCATTTTCAGTCGTCTTTTCTGGCTTTCTCCCATGCCTAGAATGTTCTCTCTGCCACTGTGAAAAATGACCTCTCTGGCATCCTTTAATGTCCCAACCCAAATCCCACAGTCTGCAGGAAGCCTTCTCTAACCCTTCTTAATGCCAGTTCTTTCCCCCTTTTAGTTATCTTCTATTTATCATGTTTATAGCTTACTGTGTATACATTTGTTTGTATACTGTCTCCCCCATTAGATAGTTCCTTAAGTATAGGGACTGTAGGGGGCAGAGTCAAGATGGCAGAGTAGAAACAGGACTTTTGCATGGCTCTGGCTTCCACCTCCTCCAATTCATGTAAAAAAATGATACTAGACAAACTTTGGAGCTACACAACCCAGAAAATGACAGAGAGAAGCTAACTTCCTGCTGAAGACAGCAAGGCAGACCGGTAGGAAGGGGCCAGAGCAGCACTCTGGAAGCCAACCCCAGCCCTGAGGGAGCCTGAGGTTTTAGCCTCAGGGTAGCCTGACCAGCTGCTGACCAGAGAGACCTCAGATCGCCAGCAGCTGTGGCGGTTTCCAAAATTATCAACACATATATACTAAGGATAAAGTGAGGGGTCAGTGCAGTGTGAACTTTGGGATCCAGTAGTTCAGGAGTGTGGTATGGCCTTTAGCCCCTGGAGGGAGAAGCCCCTGAGGCACCGCGGCCATACAGCCGCTGCCATGTGGCAGCCTCAGCTCTTGGCTTGCAGACTGTAGAGGGATGAAGCTACCAGTCTGAGGGGTAATCATTCTTGCTTTAACCTGCTTGGATCTGGATTGTGGTCTAGGGTGGAGGTTCTGGGGCACATGACCAGCCTGTAAGAGCATGTGGAGGCTCAGGGAGGGCACCCAACTAACAACTCCAGCAGCTACAAAAACCCCAGTGATTAGGGCAAAGCTCCCCTGTCTGGTAGGAGAATCATACTGTGGCAAAAAGCTCAAAAGTCAAGTAACCGAGTGGCAAAATGAGCAAGCAAAGGAAGCAAAGCAATCAGAACAATGCCACTTTACACTCCTATTTTGGGGAAAAAAGAATCAAAGCATTGAACAGGAGGAAGACAATGAAGTCAGAACTCCTGCACCAAAAGCTTATAAGAAAAATATGAGCTGCTTACAGGCCATAGAGGAGCTTAAGAAGGATTTTGAAAACCAAATAAGAGAACTGGAGGAAAAGTTGAGAAGAGAAAAGAGAATGATGCAAGAAAATTATGAAATGAGAGTCAACAACCTGACTGAAGAAAATATAGCACTTTAAAAATTAGAATAACTCAGATGGCAAAAGAGGCTCAAAAAGCCAATAAGGAGAAGAATTCCTTAAAAAGCTAAATTTGCCAGATGGAAAAAGAATCTCAAAAGCTCACTGAAGAGAATCATTCCTTCAGAATTATATTGGAGCAAATGGAAGCTAGTGAATTTATGAAAAATGAAGATACTATTAAACAGATCCAAACAAATGAAAAAAATAGAGGCAATGTGAAATATCTCATTGGAAAAACCACTGACCTGGAAAATAGATCCAGGAGAGATGATTTAAAAACTATTGTACTACCTGAAAGCCATGATCAAAAAATGAACCTAGAAATCATCCTTCAAGAAATCCTAAAGGAAAATTGTCCTGATGTTTTAGAAGCAGAGGGCAAAACAGAAATTGAAAGAATCCACTGATCAACTCTTGAAAAATATCCCCAAAAAGAAAACTCCTAGGAATATTATAGCCAGGTTCTGGAATTCCCAGATCAAGGAGAAAATATTACAAGCAGCCAGGAAGAAAAAAAATAGAATATTGTAGAAAAAAATCAGTATAACACAGGATCTGACAGCTTCTACAATGAGGGATAGAAGGGCTTCTAATATTATATTCCAGAGGTACAGGGACTGGGGTTAAAATCAAGAGTCAACTACCCATCAAAACTGAGTATCATGTTTTAGGGGAAAATATGGTCATTCAATGGAATAGATGACTTTCAAGCATTCTTGATGAAAAAACCTCAGTTGAATAGAAAATTTGACATTCACATACACGAAGTAAGAGAAGGATGAGAAGGTAAACAGGGAAAAGAAATCATAAGGAACTTATCAAAGTTGAACTATTTACATTCCTACATGGAAAAAGGATAATTGTAACTTATGGAACTTTTCTCAGTTTGAGAATAGTTGAAGGGAATAGAAATGTGTGTGTGTGTGTGTATAATATGTATATATATATATATATGTGTGTGTGTGTGTGTGTGTGTGTGTATACACATACATACATATGTCAATATAGGAGGGTATATGGGTGTATGAATACATATGTGAGTGTGTGTATATATGTGTACAGGTATACATAGATAGAGGGCACAGGACCAATTTAATAGGAAGGGATGATACTTAAAAGTTGAATTTAAGAGGTGAGAGAGGAATATAATGAGAGGAGATGGGGAGAGACAGAATGGGGTAAACTCTCTCATACAGAAGAGGCAAGGGAAAATGATTATAATGGAAGGGAAGAAAAGGAAGGGAAAAGGGAATGGGTCAACCTTATTCTCATTGAATTTGGCTTAAGGAGGGAATGATATACACACTAAATAGGGTATCTATCCCTACAGGAGAGTTGGGGGGGGGGGAGGGGAGGAGAGGGGGGGAGAGGGAGGGGGGGGGGGGTGGGGGGGGGGGGAAGTTGGAAGCACCCACTTTTGAAAAGGGACGGGATTAAAGTAGAGAATAGAACAAATGGGAGTTGGGATAGGAGGGAGGGAAATATAGTCAGTCTTTTACAATACATCCACTATGGAAATGTTTTGCATAGCTACACATGTACAACCTATACTGAATTGCTTATCTTCCCAGTAAGGGTGGATGACAAGGGAGGAAGGGAATGAATCTGGAATTTAAAGTTTTAAAATCAAATGTTTAAATATATGTATATATATATGTACTGTTATTAATATTATTTTACATGTAACTGGAAAATAAGATATACAAGCACTCGGGCATAGAGATCCACTGTGCCCTTCTGGAAAATTGGAGAGGGGATGGGGGAAGATATGGGAGACAGCAGATTGGAGGAGGGGATATTCTTTGGGATCCCTATTTTGGGGTGGTGGGTAGAGGAAAAATGGGGATAAAATTTATAACTCAAAATTTTGCAGAAATGAATGATGTAAACTAGAAGTTAATCAAGCATTAGGTAAAGTTAAAAAAAAGGATAGGGACTCTCTTTTTGTCTCTTTGTATCCTCAGAGCTTAGAAGAGTGCCTGGCACAAAGTAGGTTCTCAACAAATGTTTAATGATTGATTGAACTACATCTATATTTCAAAGAAATCAGAGTTGTTTAAAACTCGTATACACTGCAATGTATACCAGTAAACAGAAGGTAACTATGGGAAAAATTTGTCAAAAATTGTTTTCATTTTGATTCTAACTTAAGTCTAAAAAGCAAGCATGAAGAGAATGAAATATATGTATGCATATATATAAATATATGTGTGTACGTATATATGATACACACACACATATATATGTAAACAATGTTAACCATGCATTTTCTTTCTTTAAATTTTTTATAAAATTTTTCTTTCACATACCCACCCTCTTGGTATGTTTTGGTGTCTGAACAGGCATACAAATAAGACATATTTTAACAAATTTAAGGGAAGGAAAAACCTTATTACTACCTTCTTGTTTGATTTTTGTCCTCAAAATTAACATATACAATGTAGTAGCAGGATGAAACTTTTGACAAATTTAACCATGGGCATCATTTTCTCTCCATCTCTTTTGGAAGTCGTGATAGATATAGATAGATAGATTAGATAGATAGATAGATAGATAGATAGATAGATAGATAGATAGATAGATAGATAGATAGACAGATGATAGAGATATGTACATATTTTAAATTCATCCATATATTGTTTTGATACAACTGATACTTCCCAACAAGCACCCAAACATATGCCTTCTGCAAAGCACATTTCTTGAACTTAAACAAGCTTATGTAATAAATAGATAGCAATTTTTTCTATATCATACTCCACTTTTGTAGTAGCAGACTTTTGACAAAAGAAGACTTTTACCTTAATTTTGATAGTAAAGTACTAACATTGTTTGTTATATTTTAAATTATCTAAGCTAATAATATTAGGTCAGATGTTTTATTGCATGCTCTATAATGGATACGCTTTGGCCAATGATATGAATCTGTGTAATACAAAGATACAATGTAACAAACTTTTACTCCACTAATTTTTATGCATTTTGTGGACTATTAAGTCAATGCTTTTATTATCCATGTGCTCACTTCCCTCAAAAAACAGTAATTTCATTTAGGAGTTGAATAAAATAAAGGGGGAGACACTATTTAGCAGCTCAGAGTAGTTAATTTTGTAATACTAGGTAAAAATGCAAAACTGAGCTGTCTTTATAACGAATGACCTTGCCACTTCTTTCCAGGTAACTACTGATTTGCAGGTGCCTACTATTGAGAGGATTTTGTGGAAGGGGTATACATACATGAGACATGTTGTTGCAAGATCAAGGAAAAAAGGCAGCTCTAACACTATTTACATTTGTATTATAAATCAGTTAATAATCAAGGTTGAAACAGAATGTACTGATGGTGTTTGATAAATCTGACAATTTTTCCCTTAGGGACCAGTTGTTTGCTGGTCTGAATTCCCATGTACACCAGATTTAAGAGAGTACTGATTACTTTAAAGAAATTGTCTCATTCTAGCCCAAAATACCTTCTCCAAATTCATAACTGGGTGTAGTCACTCATGTTACACAGAAAGGAGTTCACTTTTAAATTAGGAAGGTCCCTTTGGGGGTATGATCTGGACTGGATCATAGGACATATCCAAAAACAAAAATCTGCTTCATATCAGCCTGCCTCCACTGACACAGAGACTCTGGGGCTCCATATCTGGTTCACTGCCTTTATCACTCTACATAATAACATTGAGAGATAGTATTTCTCAGTAGGGCTTTTGTTACCACTGCTACATCAATCATTCTCAAGTTTCCAGTTCAGTTACTCAAGATCCTCTGGGCTCTATTGTTAATCTTCATTAATGTATCACTGACATTCATAACCAATTTACATTGGCTTTTGAGTAAGTCAAGGCTGTCAAAGGAGGACATTCTGATTTTTTTAAACTGTCATTGGTTTAATTTGCAAACAAACTTTTTTCCCCATCATTCAGTAACATTTACAGTGTCTGTCACCAGGATCTCTTTTGTTGGCACATTTTAAAGATGTTTTCCTTCCAGAAACTTATGTTGAGTCCAAATAGCCAACTGAATGGACAGATTCGAGATTATTTTTCTTACCTTTATTAAATGAACTTTCTTTAATAAGTAGCAATCTAGTCAGTATCTCATTAATCAGGTATTCTGAAACTAAACAAGGTCTAATCTATGACATTGAGGCATTCATATTTCTACTTCTATTCTACTTCTATTATATTCTACTTATAAGTAAGTAAAGTAAATATAAAAAGTATTAATTAAATTAAATTAATTTAATTTTAAATTAAATTAATTTAATTAATTTAATAATTTAAATTAAATTAAATAAATTAATTTTAATTAAATTAATTAAATTAAAAAGTATTAAAAATATAAAAAGTAAATATAAAGCTTCATATTCACTTTTATAATATTTTAAATTCCAAATATTGGTCTCCCTCTCCTCCCCCTTCCCCAAGATGGCATGCAATGTAATATAGGTTATACAGGGACAGTCATATTAAACATATTTCCACATTAGTTATGTAGTAAAAGAAGAATCAGAACAAAAGGGGAAAACCACAAGAAAAAAACAACAACAAAAAGAAACAACCTTGTGCTACCATCTACACTCAGACTCCACAGTTCTTTCTCTGAATGTGGATAGTATTTTCCTTAATGTGACTTTTGGGATTGTCTTAGATCATTGTATTGCTGAAAAAAGCTAAGTCTATCAAAGTCAGTCATCACACAATGTTGCTATTACTGTGTACAATGTATTCCTGGTTCTGCTCACTCCACTCAGTATCAGTTCATGTATGTCTTTCCAGATTTTTTTCTGAAATCCACCTGCTCATCATTTCTTATAAAACAATAGTATTACATTACATTCACATACCACAACTTATTCAGCCATTCCCCAACTGATGGGCATCCCCACAATTTCCAATTCTTCACCACCACAAAAAGAGATGCTATAAGTATTTTTGTACACGTGGGTCCTTTTCCCTTTTTTATGATCTCCTTGGGATATAGACCTAGTATTGCTGGGTCTAAGGGCATACACAGTTTTATAGCTCTTTGTGCATAGCTCCAAATTGATCTCCATAATGGTTGGATCAGTTCACAATTCCACCAATAATGCATTAGTGCTCTAATTTTCCAACATTCATCATTTTCCTTTTTTGTTATATTAGCCAATCTGATAGGAGTGAGGTGTGACTCAGAGTTGTTTTAATTTACATTTCTCTAACCAATAGTGATTTAGAGCATTTTTCTATAATTATAGATAGCTTTGATTTCTTCTTCTGAAAACTGCCTGTTCACATACTTTGAACATTTATCACTAAGTATCTTCTTAGTAATTGGGTTTTTTCCTGTTTTACTGCACTATTAGAATGTAAGCTTCTTGAAAACTGAGAGTATCTGTGCTTTCTTCGTGTCCCCAACACAGAGAACAGTGCCAAGCATATAGTAGGCAGTTAATAAATGCTTTCCAATTCAATAGCAAGCAGATATTGTTTCTTTAAATATATATATATTTAAAGGAGCATTTAAGAGGATGTCCTGAACAACTTGATGGGCTCAGATCATGCTGAGCTCTTTTGTTTTCAACCTGTCATTATATTGTCCCGTGAATATCATCATAGTGGGAAAAGGCATCCCTTTGTATGGACTTATATAAAGGACCCTAATAGTTAATTTTTCTGCTTTGTACACATTTCATTTACATATTTGTTTGTCAAGGATTCATTGATACATTTCTTTGTTTGATTGCCTTTCTTTTTGAAAGAGATAGACTTAGAACAGAGTCCTAGGAAAGAAATCAATTCATCAACACTTTATACTTAAACCAAAATGTTAAAAAAAAAAAACCCAAAACCTAATTAAGAGAGTAATGGGAATGGAGTGGGGGTTACTCAAATATTATTAATGGTGATTCAACAAAAAGAAGTCAGTGATTCTAGGGCTAACTCATTCTTTCATAAGACATAATGATGAGAAAATACAACTTTCATAGGCATATAATATACGTAGTTTAATTTAACTTATCCTACAGATTAATATTTTATTCTGATTTGATGGTTTCTAACCTGTCCTACATCTACTAGCTCAGTCCATGTGCTTAACTTTCCAGGAGGTAGTCTTTCTGCATAGGTTTTGCAAAGAGGGTTGGCCATGCCACAAAATGAATAGATGCTGAATACACTGAACTTTATAATTAGAAAGAGACAATGGAATGGCTTTTCCCAAATGACAGGCAGCCACCTGGAAAATATACCAGACTTAACTATCATCAGTGAAGCCAATGAAAAGTCACAGTGAGTCATTTTTTTTTCTAATCCAGAACAGTTTAGGATGATAGGCAGACACTAAGGCAAAGACTGGCCAAGAATAAAATACAGCTGTAGAGACAGAACAGCAGGGGTGGGGATGTTTAAAGTGCCCAGTGATGGTGAGGGCACTAAGACTGAATATCAGGGCTGGACACACCAGGGCAGAAAGAGATCCCAGGGGACTGTGTGAACCAGAACTGGGAAGTCAAATGGAACACTTGGAACAACTACCAGATGCCAATTCTATCACTCAGTTCTGGGTTACAGGACCAGGGTGGAAAGGAAAGGTCCTAATAGTGTACATAGGAAAGGAAAAGTTCCAAAAACTCATCTTTGTGATTCTGAGCACCTGAGGAGAGTGGGGAATCATTTCTAACCTCTAGTCCTACACAGAAGTCTGCAGTAGAATAACTAAGGCAGGAAACCAAGACCAAAGGAGCTCAGTCACTCTACAAAACTTCCCAGTGGGTTAACGGTAACTGAGTTCAGTAGTAGTCTACTGCTAAAGATCTGAATTTGGGTCAGAAACTTACAGAATTCATACCAGGAAGGCACAGAAAAAACCCCTCTCCTTAGATCACACTGCCTTGGAAACACTGAAAACTTTTAGGCCCCAGACTGAGTTGTAAAAAGAGTAGAAGAACATAAACAACAGTTCAAGCCAGACACTCTCTGCAGAAGTGTGCAGAGTCCAACACTAACATAAAGTCCAGAGCAAGGAAGTAGGCTGGAAGATTGAGCAAATCAAAAAGGAACTTGACTACAAAGAACTGCTATAGGGACAGGGAAGTGAAAGACACAAACACAGAAGAAAACAATGACTTGAAAACATTTAGAAGAAACCCTCAAAAATGAAGACAGAACGAAAGGCCAAGAAAAATTTCTAGAAAGTGGTTTTTTTTTGAAGAATAAAAATGATTTTAAAAGTCAAATGAGAATAGTAGAGAATAAATTGGGAAAAGAAATGAGACTTGTTCAAGAAAACTTGTTCAAGGAAAAAAGAATTAGCCAAGATGGCAAAGTAAGGGAGGAAGTAGCCTAAACTCTCCCAAATTCCCCTCCAAATAACTTTAAAATTACTACTGAAGCAGATGGACTTCATGATAACCTGCATAGACTTATATAAACTGATGCTGGGCAAGAAAAGCAGAACCAGGAGAAATCTGTACACAATCACAGACACAATGTATGTGTGACAACTCACTTCAATAGACTGGGCTCCTCTCAGCAATGTAAGGTTATAAGACAACTCCAAAAGACTCATGATAAAAAGAGATACCCACATCCAGAGAAAGAGAAGCAGAGTCTGAATGCAGATTGAAACCAACTACTTGCTCTGTTTCTTTTCCTTGTTTTGCTGTGTTTTCTCTTTCCCACTGACCATTCCATCAGTTATTATCCTTCTTTATAACCTGACAAATGATTATTGTGAAGACATTTGTAGATCCTATATTTGAGTGCATGCCACCATGATGGGGGTGAGGGGGGAGAGACAGAGGGGGAGAAAATTTGAAACTCAAGGGAATGTGGAACTGAATGTTGTAAACTAAAAGTAAATCAATTTTTACAAAAAAGTTAATTTTTAAAAAATAATAAAAAATAAAATGACTCCCCAAATGTATCCACAAATGAAAGGGGGGAAAAGGACAGGGTAAAACAATTTTCCAGCACAAGACAATTTACAAGGTCTTCAGTAGGAAAGATCTGTCTCACTAATGTTAGAGTGTAGCACAGTCCATCACAAGTGGCCTGGCTAAGCCAGTAGTAGGCCTGCCCCAGCAAGTCAGCAATGAGGCCTCTACCCGGGAAAGCCAGGGCAGGACTTGGGGGCAACTGAATCAGCAGCAGCAACTTCCATATCTCTAAGCCCACAGAGAGTAAGGGGACTAGACAACTGGTTAGAAGAAGATAACAGTAGATACTTTGCTGGAATTGGGTGCAGGACTCTGTTGCATTACCCAGACAGGGATCTGGGTCACAGACACAGATAATAAGCCCAGGGTAAGAAGAAACACTAGCACAATAGGGCTTATAGCCACAGGGCAGAGGTGACCCTGGACACAGTGCCAAAGTGGAAAAGAGTGCTTCTGGTCATTGAGATCAGAGTGCAAGCCAAGAGAACAGTGACCATATCACTCCTTATGTTATATAACCTTGAAAAAATGGAAAACTTACTGATCCCTAGAATTAGTCCTGAAAATAGCACCACATAAAACCTAAAGTTTGGAATAGTGCCCCCTCCTTCTGTCAAAATATTTTGGAGACACTGTGTTTCCCAGAGCTAAGGTCCAGCAAGTAGCCTGTACCCTGAGCTTGGAATAGCAACAATCCTTTGTACTCTAGATGATCTCACCCTCTGGCAGAATGTATTGCTTTGATCAGCAACAGGTATTCAAAGAGGGATTCATGATTTTAGCTCCCTCTATTTTCCAGGGACTTGAGAGTCAGGATCTATCACATTTCTTGATATACTCACAATCCCTGTTTTTTGTAACAGCTAAGTGAATTGAACCAGGTATTATACCACTGTTCCTGCCACACTAACTCTGGTTCTGTTTGTGTCTGTGAGACAATCAACTTGGAGACTGTTCCCACAGGATCCAGGAACATCTGCATTATCCGTGCTTGAGCCTGCCTTGGGTATGGCTAAGAATGATTATGTCATGGTCCAGCCCACTTATGTATATAAAGCACTGTCTTTGCCCAGTATGTTAAGTCCACCTCTTAAGAGGGTGAACTTCTGCTTGCAAGCACAATCCTCACTTGGAAATTATTTAAACTTCTGTTTGTATCCTGAGTCTCCTGTCTCTAGCCTACTATATTTTGCTCCAGCCATTCCCAGTTTTGAGTCTGGTTCTGGTCCAGTTGACACATCCAAATCTAAATCCAATGGCTTACCGACTTCTACTTTTTTAAAAAGCTACATTCAAATTCTTTGTGGAAATAAATTCTTTGTTCAACTATCTGAATCCTCTTTGAGTTTATCTTCCACTATCAAAATCTGATTAAAAAAAGAAGCAGCCTATGTGGTTCTGATTGTCCTACTCAAAATTTCAGGAGAGGTTTTGTTCAAAGTCCTTGGAGCTTCAGTCATTCCCCTTTTATTCATTCTACAAAAACCACTGTTGAAAAAAAAAAGTCCCATTACAAACCATTAAGGAATTATTCCCTACAGAAATGTGGAGTAAAAGGGAAAGGAAGGAAGCAAGGAAGGAAGGAAGGAAGGAAGGAAGGAAGGAAGG
Organism: Petaurus breviceps papuanus; assembly: GCF_028583685.1. Classification (NCBI taxonomy): domain Eukaryota; kingdom Metazoa; phylum Chordata; class Mammalia; order Diprotodontia; family Petauridae; genus Petaurus; species Petaurus breviceps. Next base: position 4,606,466 of record NW_027186645.1, on the reverse strand, counting down.
AAGGAAGGAAGAAAAGGGAGGGAGGGAAGGACCTATTAAGTGCCTCTTCTGTGTCAGGCACTGTTTTAAGCACTTTTGTAATTATTATCACCTTTGTTCCTCACAACAACCCTGGGAGTTTGCCTATTGTCTCTAAGAGCTAATAAAAATGTACTGTATGACTTTCAGATCCCTTCATAACCTAATACCTTCCTATTTTTCCAGTCTGCTTACACCTTACTGCCCTACACATATTCTTAGATCCAGTGACACTGTGCTCCTGGCTGTTCTAGAAAAAAATATTCCATCTTTTCAACTCTAGTTGTCTCCCATGCTTGGAATGTTCTCCATTCTCTGTTCCATCGACTAAGCTCCTAGGCTTCCTTTTAGTCCCAAATATAATCCCACCTTCTACAGGAATCTTTCCCCAATCTATCCTAATTCTAGGACCTTCCCTCTGTTAATTATTTCTGATTTATTCTTTATATAGCTTGCTTTGTATACATTTGTTTTCATGTTGTTTCCCCTATTATATTGCAAGCTACTTGAGGGCAGGGACTGTCTTTTGCCCCATTTTGCATCCCCAGTGCTTAGCTTAGCTCAGTGCCTGGAACATAGTAGGTACTTAAATAATGTTTATTAATTGATTGAGATTCATGTTTCCAACTCATACTCTAGTCCACCAAACAATGTATGCATAAATTACCTTTATAATATCCTTAACAAAAGAGCATCCAGCTGCTTCTTGAAAAATTCCAGTGACAGAGAATTTATTGTGGCAAGAATGTATTCCTTCGATTATTTTTTTTGCTTTTTAGAGGGCAGTTGGGGTTAAGTGACTTGCCCAAGGTCACATGGCTAGTGTGTCAAGTGTCTGAGGCTGGGTTTGAACTCATATCCTTCTGAGTTCAGGGCCGGTGCTCTATTCGCTGCGCCACCTAGCTACCCCTATTCCTTCCATTTTTTAATTGTTCTAATTTTTAGGACATTCTTCCTCTAGATGACCTATAATCTTCCTCTGTATTTTCTACACACTTTCCTCATTTAATTAACCAAGTAAAAAAAAAATTAATTCCTTTTCCACATAGCCATTCAAAAGAGGTGATCATATCTGCCCCACCCAGCCAGTCTGATTTTTTTCCCTAATACATCCTCAATTCCTCACTCTATTTTCATATGCTATTGTTCCAATTCCCTTCACAAACTGTATCACTCTTGTTTAGAAATTTCCTGTGCTTTTTTTCTCTTAAAAAAGAAATCTAATAAAATTATATTAAACACATTTCCAATCTCTGAAGAAAATGGAATCATAGAATTATGAGCTAGAATGGACCTTGGTTTATTAATCCAATCACATTTTGTAGATAAGGAAAGCCAGAAAAATGAAGTGTCTTGACCAAGTCATATAGATGTTACTGGCAAAACTGGAGCTACCATTCATATATATTTTACTCGTAATACAGTGTTCTGTCCTTTATATCATAGTGTCTTTTAAAATATATATTTTAATATTCATTTTTAAAAACTGAGTTCCAAATTCTCTCCCTCCAGTCTTTCCCCCATCATTTGAGAAGTCAGGCAATATATGATATCAATTATACAATTCAAGTATCTTTAAATAAAGTCATCAAAATGTGACATGGAAGAGAGCAAAAAAAATTCATTTCTGATGTTCGTAAGTACATAGTGTCCGTGACCTTGTACCCTTGTTCCGTCTGTGACCATAGAGCATCCCAGAATTTTTCTCCAGTTCAAAAGTAACAATAAGGTGTAGAATGCATTCAATCTAAGCGTGTAGGACATAGGTGACAATAGTGCTATCACTCCTGTTATCAGGGATGGTGCCTTACTAGAGGCAAGCAAAATTCACTCAAGAAATTTGGGCTAAATGCAAAATAAATTACCTGGAAAGAGACCACCTGAGTTCAGATCATTTAATTGTCTCATCTGTGTTTAACTGCATGACTAAAATAGCAGGAAAGAGGAAAATAAACATACCATCTTTCTTAAATTAGCAAGAAGGAAGGTTGCCAAAGGTGAAATGATTGATCGGTTTTAATTTACGAATTCTGCAACCACTAGAAATCATCATAGCAGAATTCGTACTTGAACAAGCTTCAAAAATATGCAAAGCCTTGTTCTGTGTTCAACTAGAGAGGCAATCCAATCCTCTACACACAGTACATGGACAACTCTGTGGTACTTTTGTCTAATTATTGTTCGGCTTTTCTGTATCTTATCAGATCCTCTCTGACACTGCCTTAAATAAATATGGGGTATCTGTATGGAGAGATAGTGATGATCAAGCTCTCCAACCTGTATGGAGGAGGTCTTTTGTACTCCAATATTGCTCTGATATTGTTAATGCCTTCTTGAGAACTTAAAACATTTTATGAAAACATTTATGAAGAAATGACAGTTAGGTAACATAAAGACAAACTAGCTCCATGTTTCCTTTTCTTTCCTACAGTCTGTGTTTGAGTCAACCAAAATCAAAATCTATGCCTATAAATTATTTCCCGATTCACCAGATACCATGTTTCCCCTACAATAAGACCTATCCCAAAAATAAGCCCTCCCCTTACTGTGTAAGATTCCTCTAAAATAAGCCCTCCCCCGAAAATAAGCCCTATTGAGATTGCTACTGTAGTGAAGGTGATCCCCTGCGCTACACGCTACATTACGGTACCCTTTGTATGCACCGTCCCCCCCTCCCCGAAATGCACGAGCTGCATCCAATCAGAGCTGCAGCAGTGAGCGCATCATCCTGTTCTTCATTGAATTCATTATTGAATAAAGGTACATTTTTTTGTTCACATTTACCTGTTTATTAAAATTGCTGTCAATGTTCATTAAAATAAGCCCTCCCCTGAAAATAAGCCCTCTGGTGTTTTTCTGTTCAAAAAAATAATAAGACAGTGTCTTATTATCAGGGAAACACGGTAATGGTTTTATTTCTCCATTTCTAATTTTTATTGATTTAATTTTATTTGGATCATTTCAATTTTTTAAAAATCATTTCTATATGATTTATAAAGCCTTGGGAATTTTGCCTCTAGGATCTCAGGGTAAATAAATCTTTGTTAAATCCATCTGGCCCATTAAGTCACAATCCTAAATCCTTCTTAATGGACCCAGTGAGCACTTATGTCAAACTCATTCATCTAATTTTCATCTTGATTCTAAATTACTGGACATTTCTCCTGATCTTTTCTAAAATTGTCACAGGTCGATGGATAAAAATAAATTATGTCTAGTTATACTCATAGGATTTGGGGGCTAGAAGGGAATTTAAAGATCAACTAAGTTAATCACCTTATTTCACAGACAAGGACACAGAAACCAGAAAATCAAAGTGATTTACCCAAGGTCACTCAGAAAGTGACAGAGTTGGTGTTAGAATCCAGATCACCTATTTCCTAATCCAGTGTGTTTTTCACCTCCCCAAACTGTTATTAACACATTTAAAATTATGATCTATAAAAACTAGGGACATCCTTCTATTGAAAGCTAAATCAATGAAACATTTTTCATACCTAAGAAAGCTTATTTTTCTCACCCCAAGTCTCTGGACTACGTTGGGCAATGTCTGTTTTTCCACCAAAAAATAAAACTCAAACAAGAACACCACTGATCTTCACCATTATCAAGTAAAAATTCACAATGCCTTAGATCTGTGTAGTTCATCTGGAAGGTTATAGCTCCTTCTAGAGGCAGACTGTGATACAGTGTAATGCTGTAGATTTTTAAAAATACCTTTCATTGTAAACCATTTTGTCAAGCAAAATGTATTAAAGTCATGGATGACAAATGAATGGGATGTACTATGAAACCACATGATTATAAAATGCATCTTAGAAGCCATGTAGCTTCAACTCCCCCATTTTACAGATGAACAAACAGTTTCCAAAACCGTCAGTTACTAAGTGGGGCAAAAAAATGGGATTTTATCCTAGTTCTTCTACATCCAAAGCCACTGTCCTTTCCACTGTTTATATTGTCAAATTGTAAAATGAGATTCTAGGGGAATTGCAGGCTTGAGGGCACATGTGACCTTTTAGGTCCTTGGGTGTGATCTTTTGACTGAGTTCAAGTTATACAGAAAAAATCCTTTTATTAAGGGGATTTGTTCCCTGAAGTTTGGATTCAGTCAAAGAGCCACACTTGAGGATCTGGGAAGAGGGGAGGGCAGGCTGGGCGCCAATTGCTGAAGTGTCAAAAGAATAGGAGAGGGTTAAATTGGAAATGGAAAGTAGGGTCAAAAAAATGTGTGTTGATTCCTTAGGATAAGAGAATATCAATCATTTTATTTTTTGTCTCAAGGGATGAAAATAAGTCCTTCAGAAATAGGAAATTGCTGGAAAATTCAGTAGGGAGCACAAGCCTTAAATATCCCTTCCCCCTGCAAAAAAAGCAGGGAAGCAGGCAGCCTTCAGTACTACAAAGGAAGATCAAAGGCAAAGGAGATTTCAGGGTTTAGTGGCAGTAACAACTAAGGATCACACACAAAAAAATACAAACTGTGATTAGAAATAAATTTGTATCAGTGAATGTTTGGCTAGATCATCATTACTTAAGGATAAGATTTCTATAGTGTGTAGTCACTCGTGCATTTTTAAAATGGCTTTACTTTTATTTTCCTCTTTGGTTACCTAGTGAAATGAGCTTGCTCACTCTCTTCCTCCCCTCTCTATACCTTCATCTCTCTCAATACACACACACATACACGTCTATGTGTATATATAGTGTGTGCACATGATACATATGTGTGTAAAATAAATTGTCTTTAGGAATAAATTAGGAAGCCTTTAGGAATTTAATCCAAGAATCAGGAATATTCAAATATTCAGCTGGCAGCAGAAGACTGAAGAGTGTCATAGTTTTAGAGACAGAAAGAACTTTACAGGTCATCTAGTACAATGGTCTTATTTTGTAAATGAGAAACTGTGGTTCAGTGAGTTTAACTGATGTAAAAGCTTGCACATGTAGTAAGTAATAGCGTTATAATTTGCAACTAAGTCTATGCTGTCCTGCCCAAGACCTCTGTAGAAAAGACAATAGAGTAAGGACAATGTCAGGTAGGCTGCAGGTAGATTTAAGGATCCAGTGTTATCCCCTTTTCTACTTCCCATAAAAAAGAAACCAAACATTTACTTCATGGAAAGCTTGTAGACTTTTCTAGCTACCAAATGGCACTGGTAGAGAGAAGTGTCTATCAAAAAACAGGTGCTATTTTTTTTCAAACATGAAGATCATAGTTCTAAATAATTTGCATTCCACTGTTTACTTTTTAAAATAAAAACTCGTGATCGTAAAACAATTTATGATAATAGTAATAACATGGCATGGTAGAGAGAGGGCTAGACTATGAATTAAGAACTGGAGTTCTACCTCTGACACATAGGGCCCGTGTGACCCTAGAGGGCCATTGGTTTACATAGCTTTTGCTCTTGGAGCTCTCCAGAAACTTTCTAAGATTATAGGTTGAAACTCAGGTGGGAATCTGTATCGGTAAAGGGAATTTTGTCAGTGGGAGTTCCCATCATCAATGAAATCATCAGTATGGTTTAAAAAACATACATAATGAAGAAAACATTTCTGTCACTTCATTCCTATAAATCAAATAGTACTATGCAAACATTGTGAGTAAGGAAATGAAACCTCAGAATACATTATTATTATTAATTATTATTTTTATTTTTATATAATGCTTTGTTTACAAGGGCAACTGGGGGCACAGTGGAACGCTAGGCCTGGGGTCAGTAAAGCTCACCTTCATGAGTTCAAATCAGGCCTCAAACACTTACTAGCTGTTTGACCCTGGGCAAGTCACTTAGTCCCATTTGCCTCAGTGTGCTCATCTATAAATAACTACAAAAGAAAATGGCAAACCAATCCATTATCTTTGCCAAGAAAACTCCAAGGGGGCTCATGAAGAATTGGACATGACTGGAAACAACTGAACAAGTCTTACAAAGCACATATATTATCTCATGTTATCATCATCACACTGGGAGGTGGGTGCTATTATTAACCCTATTTTACAGATGGGGATCAGATGTAGGATTTCATCCCATTACTCTTTCCACACTGTCACATTGTCCTAGCAATCTAAACAAAGCTCTACAGTCTTCTAAATTACTTCATGTGCATTACTTTTTTTTTTAATGGAAGTTCTCATTTGATACAGAAAGCTGTGGAAAGCCTCTTTTTTGAGTTTTTTTTTAAATTTGATCAATTTTATAATAGTAGCCAAGTCAACTATTTCATTCCTCACATAGGAATATAAATGAAATTCCCTAATTTTTTCATTTACTGGGTTTGAAAGGTTTACAAGTTAATATTGTTTGTTGTAAAAACATGAAAACTCAATCTAGAGATCTGGCTGGTATCAGAACAAGATATTAATGAGCTATCAGGGAGCAAGTAAGGTAGAATATGCTTTTCATAAAGAAAATGCCATGCATATAAATAGCATGATATCCAAGACTTCCACAATTTGTTTCTCTGGAAAGTGATATCATATCCAATTTTTCTCATGATTGAATTTTAAATCTTTAGAACAGATGAAAAGTCTTAGTCATTAAAAATAAAGTTTTATATTTAGACGAGATTTTCTTATTTCAAATTTTAAAAAGTAGTTCTATTCCAGATAGTCTGTTATTTTTATTGACCAATTTAAACTACTAACCATATTTTGTACCTTATACAGTGAGATTCATCATACCAAAATGATACATAATCAAGTCACATCAAAGACAAACATCTGGTTTCTCAGATGCCTGATTTTAAAAATATCAAATATACCATCCTGGGTCAGATAGTCCAGTATTCATTCTTTGAAATTAGCATCATTGGTTATTTTTTCAAGAAAATATGGAGCTGTGATTTTCTTTAATGTAGGCAATGCATAGTGGGAAAACTTTCATCCAGCCCAGATGAGCTGTTCTGTAACATATTCTTAGAGAGTTGCCTGGGACACTCAGAAATTAAGTGACTTTCTTAGGTGCAATAGTGTGGGAATTTTAAGATCTTCCCTGCCCCTTAATAAGCCTAAGTGAATTTGAGGACCTTCCCTGATTTGAAAATATACTCTATCCCCTAATGAGTTGAATGTAATCACATGAAGCCTGTGGTGGGAGGAGTTTGCTGAAGGGTGGAGTGGAGCCCAACAGGAGAAGGTTGCTTAGGGAAGGCTTGTTTTTTCAGGAAGACCCATATATTGTTACTTTGTAATTAGGCAATGATTCAGGAGTGTTGTGATGTTCTTTGACCCAGGGGAAGGCTATATATACTCTCAGGTGAGGTTTTGCTTTTGGGCTCACTTTGGGAACAGTTGTGTGATTTGACCAGATGAGACTCTGGGCAGACATTGGGCCCCACAGTTTTGAAAGCTCAGATGTTGTTGATTCTCTCTCTGGTAACTATGTGATGGTCAGACAGCTAGAAACCCTATCTGTTGGTTTGTTGAATTGTGTTATTTTCTCTGTCTGTAATTTTTGTCTCCTTGTAATTTCTGTTTGTATTCTCCAAAGTTCAGGGTGCTGACTTTTCCCTTGAACTAGGTAAATAATATATGTCTGATTAAAATAAAATTGTTAACCCTTTTTTGTGTTGCTTTCCTTTAGAAAAGCAGATCAAAGAACCTGTGCTAGCAGCCATCCTGGGTATTCTAGGGTGCTTGCTGCTACACTGGGATAACACAGATAATATATTTTGGTGTCAGGACTTGACTAGGTCTTCCTAACTCTCATATTAACATTCTGTCCACTAAACTATGCTCTTTTATATCCTCCTCAAAAAAGATATATCCTGAGTTCATTAATAACCATCTAGTCTTTTGCCTGTGTATTTTTTCCTTTGACTCTAGTCTTTGAATAAATTTTCTAAGAGGGAAAAAATTCTCCCAAATCCATGGTAAGGGGTGTGAGGTATGCATGTGGCATGCATTTGTGTGTGTGTGTGTGTGTGTGTGTGTGTGTGTTGGCTATGTGGTACAGTGTCTGTGTATTGTATACCATGTAGTATGTATGAGCATATAGTGTGTGCATATGTGGTATATTTGTATGTTCTAGAGCCTTGAGAACCAGAGACTACTTTTTTAACCTTTCTTTGTATCCCCAGAACTTAGTATAGGTTTTTATACATAGTAGAAACTTAATACATGTTCAATGACTGATGGACTGACAGAAAACAAAATCTACAATAAATCAACAAACAATATCAATTCTTTAGGAAAGCTTTTTGAAAGACTTGGTAACATTTTCATTAACCCCCTCCCCTTAATCCACAAGACTTTTGCCCTTCATTATCCTTATAGATTAGTAACAAAGGAGAATTGCCTTCAGTTTTCAAAGATGAGAATATAGCATACTTCAAAACATCAAAGAACTATGTATTCTCTTCACCCACTCACACTTCAAACCTTCTAAAATTTAGAAAATAGACTTTGAGAATTTCTGCAACTGAAAAACTCATCACCTGGAGACTCTAAACTTAACTAGACTGATATTCAGTTAAGACAAATGCCATCTATCACTGGGGCCTGAATGGGAAGGCTTTTCAGATAGGTAGGATCTGCCTGAGTTTCTGTTCTTTTGATCTAGAAACCCCAGAATTCTTTCTGAATTCCAAATCCAGAATTCACACACACACACTCACACACACACACATACATATGGCAGGTATATATTTATATACACTTACAATATGCATGTGTATATATACATATGGGTACGTATATATGCATGTGTATATACTATATATATATATATATAGTTTTAGTTATTAAAAAAGTCAGAAGGAAAGTAATAGCAATGAAGGAGACCTGATGGACCTTCTACAGAAAGTGGAATTTGAACTGAGTCTTAAAAGAAGCTAAGAATAATGAGAAATGAAAGTGAAGGGGGTGGGGTAGCATTCCGAGCCTAGAGGAGAGCAAGTGCAAAGATCTGGAGTCGGGAGATGCTTCTGTTGCTAGGGGAAGGAAGCCTCATAGAGTACCTTCCAATTTTAATCAATTACTCTTACTAAATAGGCGCCAGTTCCACTTGTTTCTATCTACTGAAGTAGCACAAGTTCCATCTACATTTTGGCACTCTGCTTCAAAGTCTTGATTGCCCCACCCTAGTTATATCTCTAGCTGATGCTTATCTTGAATTATATATCCAGTTCTATCTGCATAGTAATTAATGTTCCTATCACATCTGCTACTGCAGATTTAAGAATGTATTTTTCAATTTCCACTTAAAACTGTAATTTCCTATCATAACTCAGTCTCCCTTAATGGAAATGTATATAAAGTACATGAAAAATTAATGTCTGTCTTCAGATTTAAAAAAGGAAATAATAAAGCTCTTTTTAGTGCTTTTTTGAAATAAAATGATGAGAGAAGAAACATTATGTCTCTATGTATAGATCAGACTTGGTCTTAGCTGCCTCTCACCCCTTTCACATCATTCATTCTCATTAACAAAAGGAAACAAAGAGAAATATTATTTCATGGCTAAGTATGGAGGTTGGTCTATTATGCCATCCAAATTTGACTGAATTCTACCCAATGCTCCTAGTTCTGCCTCCCAGGACAAAGCAGAACAAGACTATTTTCTTTTCATCCATGTAAGAGTCTTTCAAATAACTGAAGACACAGCCATCATCTCCTTCAACCAAATTCATGTCAATCATAGCGCGGTACTCCAGACATGATCTGATTAGGGTCTCAGGAATAGTAGAACTATCATTTTCCCAGTGCTCAACACTCTTTTTCTATTAGTTCAGCTTAAATTTTTGATATCTTCACCACCATCCCCTTGCTTTTCATGTCAGACTGTTCGCTCAGCATCTCATACATCAGTACCTTCCTGCAACTCCCATCCTTTAACCTTCATGCTAGATGCTCCCATTTCTATAAGTTTCCTTAGGGTAAGAAGGAGGGATGAGGTTATATCAGGGGCAGCTGAGAAAGCCTTGCCCAATGTCAATAAAGCTCCATCTGAATGAAAAGAAAATTAGGATTTAAGTGTGTATGCTTCTAAGTGAACTTAACAACATTCATGTTCATGCAGGCTTGCAATCTGTCACTTTAGATATCAGAAATTAGAGTGATGGGGTTGTCATTGTGGGTTTATGTTTGTGACCCAGTGAAGGTATCTGAATTCACAGCTAAGAAATTAAAGGTCACACTTTGCATATCTGACATCTCACATTTCTAAAACATTTGTTTCGTTCCATTTTAATGATGAATGTTTAGAGGTGCCTAGTTACAGCAATTCACTCTGCAGGTAACTTTTTTTCTAAACCTATTTACATGCCCAGTAAATAATTAGGTGCACTCAACAAGAAAATGATTGCTTGAGCCCATTTGCTTTGCTACTGCAAAACAGGAGTCTAGAACTTCATGAATTGAAAAAAAACATAGAAATTGATATATATTGAACCAAAACATAACTTTAGCCATTTATAATTATCCATTTTAGTATATAATCATGTGCACAGAGGCTTGGAATTCAGAATTATTTGCTTCTTTAGGCAATAGCAAAAAGGCATTTTCTGTATTGCTGCTGAAACCAGGAGCCAGTAGAGATCAGAGAGGGACCATTTAAAAACATTTCTTATGTGAAAATATTACAAGCAATTTCAGCCTTTATAATTAATAATGACTATTATCTGAAAAGTTATTCTCTATGAGTCAATTTTATTTAAGCCACTTTCCTGGTTTCCTGTCTAATCATGCTTTTTTAAAAATGACCCTCAAAGATGTTTCCTGATCTCAAAGGAACAGGAGCTCATTTTATCTGTTCTCACTGGTGCAGGACAATTAGCACATATTCTAGGAAGTACGTTCTATGTTTCACTGTGATTATTAGAAAACTGTCAAGGGATTACAGCTGAGCTCTGAGAAAAGGTAGGCCATGAACCAAAGTAAAACAGTCTTTCTAAAGCATGCTGTCATTGTCAAAGATCAACTGGATTAAACTGAAGTACAATTTTTCAAACACCTCTAGCCCAGGAAATGGAGGACAAGTCAAGTTACAATCGTGTATATTTCGACATAGTCTATTCCTATATAAACTGGCTTGAATTAGGATACATAAAATGCCTGCAGGAAGACTGGGTAAATTTTAATAGAGACAAAAATGTTTCTTTAAAAATGTATACACGATCTTTGTTATTTTACATCATTTAATCATCTGTAACTTTATTTATAACCTAAAATACTGCAATTGCCCTTTCCTAGTAAAAAGGGTTTTGTTTTGGGTTTTTGTTTTTTTTTTGCAACTGACCTTTGATTGTCTCTCGGTGGTTCTCCCTTTTTGTCTTTATCATTTTCTATGGTCCACCCCTAACCAGAAAGTGTTCCTCTTCTAAGCTTTTTAAGGGAGCTCTCTTTGGTCATATGACTTTTATCCAGCAACTTCAGCAACTCCCATTTAGTTCAACTTAATAAGCAATTATCAAGAACTCACTATGTGCAAGGTCTTCTTCTAGGCATTGAAGATACGAAGAGAAAATTGCCAACAGATCCTGCCCTTATGGAGTTTGCAATGTACTGGGAGGAAAGAACTGAGATATGTAAATATAAATGTACACAAAGTTTTTTGAGTAAGAGTGGGTCATAGTCTAAGAGTTAGACTATGCCTATAAAATCCCAAACCAGCCAGTTAGAAAAAGGAAAAATTCCTTCCAGATGACAAAGAGTTTTGCTTATTTGTTGATTTACACTACATGGCCTGATTGTTTTGGTGTCATATTTTAAAAGTTATAGCTTAAACCATCCGCTCTCTGCTTGTGTCTTGTTTGGTTCCAAATTGCCTTTCCTCATATGTCATTTACCCTCAGCAGATGATTATTCTTATATCTGTATCTTGCCTGCATCCTATAAAGCAACGCTTCTATAATGCCTGGCATGTCAATGTTCTAAGTTCAATCACAATATCTAGAATCAGACTAAAAATGAGTATGTCTGTAATTGAACTTATCTTGTTTACATTTTAGAATGTGATAAGTACACACAATTAAAAAAATACAAAACAGGTGACTAAACCAAAGAAAATTATGCTGTGTGTGTAATTACAAACAAGTAAAATAATGTTAATACAAGTTGATGGCATTTTAGTATACTAGAAAGTTGAATTTTTAATACTACTGAAATGTTTAAATTTCTTTCAGATACTACAATATGAAAAGTTGAGTTTTTAAGGTATTTCAAACAATAAGGATTAAAACTTCATTCAGTGCTAATTACTAAATTTAAGAGCTATCTACCAACATTCTTTTTTTTTTTTTTAATTTAAAGCAATCGGGGTTAAGTAACTTGCTCAAGGTTACAAGGCCAGTTATTTCTGGGTGTGGTGCTGAGTATCTGAGCCCGGATTTGATCCAGGTCATCCTGACACTGGAGCCGGTGCTCTCACTCGCTGAGCCACTCTACCAACATTCTTAATTCAATTTGCAAAAAATTTGAGGAGAAGAAAGGATAAGAGAAAAAATATAGAAGAGAAAGGTGAGGAAAAAATGTAGTCCAGGAAACTGTTTGCTGAACATTTCCTCGTGGATGCCCCATAGTCATGTCAAACTCAACACATTTCAAACAGGATTCATTATAAATTTCCCCAAAACCTCTGCCCAGAATTTCCCTATTTCTTCTGAAGAGACCATCAGCTTTCAAGTCACTCAGATTCCCAACCTCAGAGAGGCTTCACTCTTCCATTTACTCCATCCTCTATCAATGATCATCTTATCTATTAAACCTCACCAATATTTGTAGATCTACCTCTTCCTCTTCATTAACACACCTTATATTCTACTTTAGACTTTCATTACCTCTCAACTAGACTATCATAGTTGCCTCCTAATTGGAATCCTGCAACACACACCTGACCAGGCCATTCCTGTACTCAAAATTCTTCAGGACATCCTATTCCCTTTAAAATAAAACATATAATTCTCAGGTTGGCATTGAAAGCCCTCTACAAAACGGCTTTCATTGATCTTTCCAGTCTTTTGTCATGTCATTCTCTCTCAAGCACTCTCTATCACATTCGCACTTGCCTAAAAGCCATTCCCTAATAATACTCTTCTATCTCCAACCTCCCTTCCTCAGTGTAGGTGTTCTTCTATGTCTAGAGCCTATTACCCTTGACTCCACCTCTTAGAATTGCTGCCTTTCTTTAAGATATAATTCAGATGCCAAGACCTTCACTGATTTTCTTATAATTATTGTGTATATATGTTGCATCTATATAATACTTATGTATACATTTTATTCCACTACTGGAAGGCATACTCTCTAAATGCATAGTGGGTTTCTTTTCCTTTTCTTCATGTCTTCAGCACTTATTCAGTCTTACACACAGTAGATGCTTCATGTTTGTTGAATTTAACTAAATTGAAAATAGACAGAAAATATTAAGAGGGAAAATGTCTCCAGATAATACGTGAAAAAGAGGAACCTTATCAGTTTCAGAAAATATGTTGGTTAAACATTAAATCTCAGACAACAAAGAAAAATTAGAACGGAGAATTAATTACAAAAAGTTCTAACTCATTCAATCAAAAACTGATATACTTAAAATCTATTATTTCACTTGTGTAGTTGTCCCCTTTATTGACACAAATCTCAATCCTTCTTCAACAAAGCAGTTTCATGAGTTGCTTTGGCATGATAAAATAGTAATGATTAAAATAATTAATAAAAATAATAATAAGTCTATCACCTAGATAGAAGGTTGACCTTTTGGTGATAAGCCTCTCAGAATGTAGTAAAGACTGATTCTCTTAAGATAAAGAGATATTTGCCTGTCCCCACACAGGAAGCTTTTCATGCTATTTGAATATCTTATCTCTATTCATTACCTTTGAGAGTTCAGGGTGACCCACAATCTTGTCGTCCATTCTTCCTTTAATTTGAATGTCTTTGTAAATGGCTTGAGAAAAGAATTTTGGGGACAGAAATAAAGAGGGGCAGAGTAGAAAGAACTCATTACTACAAGGTTAAAAAAACCCATCAAGAATAAGAAATGAGCAAAAGCTGGTGCAAGGACGTCCTTCCTGTTGATGTCATTTCCGAGGCCTTTCTTCAGCTGTTCTCCTTGTCCAATCACTCTTGGCTGATTTGTTGTTGTGGTGGTTTTCCTACTACCCTTTCTTTCCTGACTAAGGCAGAGGGAAGTCATTCTGCAAACCTCCAGGTGGGGAGAGAGAACTTGGGCCCTATCCATTCAACCAAGTTGTGGCCATCTTTGCCTTGCCTTTTGGTGTTTATTTTTTTTCCCTACTTTTAGATGGACTATTGGAGATGACTGCAATCATGTGAACTTTGAAAGGTATGAGAAACATTAGACCATTAATGGGAATCCATTAAGTTAGGTGGCATAATACATAGAACACTGGTCTTTGAATCAGGAAGACCCAGTTTAAGTCTGACTTCAGACTTTATTGGCTATGTGACCCTGAGCAAGTCTTGACCTGTCTGCCTCAGTTCAAGTGGGGGTCATATCTGGGTCTCCCAGATCATTAAATTCAATTTTAATCTCCCTCCTGAGTCCAGATATTGCCTATCTCATAGAGTTGTTGTGAGGATCAAGAGAGAATTTGTAAAAATTGCTTAGCACAACCTCTCCCAGCTCTAGCCCCAGCACCGATAACATGGCTAAACGTACCAAGAAGGTTGGAATTGTTGGTAAATATGGAACACGTTATGGTGTATCCCTCAGGAAAATGGTGAAGAAAATTGAAATTAGCCAGCATGCCAAGTATACCTGCTCTTTCTGTGGCAAGACCAAAATGAAGAGACAGGATGTGAGTATCTGGCACTGTGGATCCTGTATGAAAACGGTAGCTGGTGGTGCATGGACCTACAGTACCACCTCTGCAGTCACAGTCAAATCTGCCATCAGAAGACTGAAGGAATTGAAAGACCAGTAAAATTTTATCAAATATCTGTAGCCCATAGTCCAACAATAAGTGGGTTTATTTATTGAATAAAAGAAATTGCTTAGCCCAGTGCCTGGCATGTAATAGATGTTATATATAAACACTAGCTATTATGAATATCTTCTAGAATATTGCTTGTAATCAAAGTCAAGCTCACTTTTATATTAATCAATCTATTAAAAATTCAATAAATTATATTCTACTTTGTGGATTGTTCAAAATACAAAGACAAAGGCAAGAATGACCTTGCCTTTAAAGAGCTTAAAAGTGGAGGTAATCAAAACGACACTCTTGGATACATATATGATGCACATAGATAAAATTTGATAACATTATAGGAGGGGACACGAATAGTTTGGGGACCCAGAAAAAGTCTCCTGAAAAAGGTGGCACTTGAGAAGAGTCTTCCAAAAAGGAGAGAGAAGGGGGACAGCATTCTAGGCATTGTCTTCTATGGGGTATGTGTAATGGGAATGTAAATTTAAAGATCTTCCCTGTCCCTAGGCTAAAGTGCACCTGGAGCCTGGGGTGGGAGGCTTGTTTTTCAGTAGATACTTCTTGATTGGCCAGTGAGGTTGTTACATTCTCTAAGCCAGGAGAAGGCTATATAAGCCCTGATACATAGCTTTGTTTTGGGGCTCACTTTGAGATGTGTTCTGTGATTTGATATGGATTATGGGAAGCCGTTATCCAGAGCCCCCCGGCTTTGAAAAACCCAGATGTTGAAACCCAGATGTTGATTGGGTATGGATGTAATGGTTGGACAGTTTGGAAATCTGTCTACTTGATCTGTTTCTGTCTTGATAATTCTGTCTGTATATTCTGAAGTTCGGGGTGCTGACCTCTTTCCCCTGAACTAGGTAAACAATATATGTTTGACTGATTAAAGTAAGCTTGTTAACCCATTTTGAGTTGCTTTCCTTTATCAAAGCAGATCCAAGAACCTGTATTGGCAGACACCCTGCGGATGCTGGGGTGCTTGCTGCTACAGTATGGAGTTTGGTTATAGCAAGGTGGGGTATAAGAGGTACTTGTAGCAATTGTCCACTAGAAACACACATCCCCTAAATACTTTCTTAGCAGGGATGGGCAAAGGCTCTGTCAGTAAAAATAATGCAGCTGCCTCAGACACTGTGGCTTGGCGTATGTCCCCATATTTCATTTTATCCAGAACTTAGCATTTCTTACTTAACTGAGAATCTTCTGCTATCTGAATTCAGCTGTTCATCAGAAAACTAATCTGAGATTAGAGCTTGTGACAAAACAAAGTAAATGTTGTTTAGTTAATGAGGGCTTAAATTACAGAGGTATTTGTCCAAGTAGAAAAGAGACATATACAAGAGATGTTACAGATACAATGCCAGATTTAACGTATAGGATTAGTGAGTCTGAGGAGTAGTGGATAACACTAAAGTTGTGAACCCAGATGACTGGAAGGATGGTGGTGCCCTTAATGATAAAAGGAAATCTTGGGAAAAGAATTTGTTTCAGGGAACAAAAACCATGATCCCTTTGGACATGTTGAGTTTGAGTTGTCTATAGGGGATCCAGTCTGAAATACTCAATAGGCAATTTGAGCTGTGAGACTGGAGCTTGGGGGGGGGGGGAGATTAAAACTGAACTTAATGATCTGGGAGACATCTACATAGAGATGAAAACAGAATCATGGGAGCTGAGGAGGGCACCAAAAGAGAGAAAAGAACTCTTGGTCTACCTTCTGGGGTACACTCAACAGTTAATGAGTTTATAAGTTCCCTCATTTTGAAAACTAGTATGCTGGCATTCTTCAGTCCTTTTCCATACTCCACAATCTTTCAAAGATTACAAGATAGGGGAACATCTCTCCAACCTACACCAACCGCTACTAGAGTCCTGTTTATTTTGAGTTTTAAATATATCTGTTTTGTATTTATGTGGCTTTAAAATAAATTTATTCTGATAAGCTTATTAAATGTACATTTGTCTCTCTCAATAGAAGGTAAACTCCTTGGATGTAGAGATTCTTTCAACTTTGGCATCAGTTGCCAAACACAGAAACTGGCATATAATAAATGTTTCTTGATTAATAGATTATCTGTTTTGATGGATTTCTCCAAATCTATTTTTTTTTCATTTCAAAGACTGAAAAGACAGAGAACTGAGAAATCTAAACACATATGCATGCCTAAAATCAGGCAAATACAAATCCCCCCCACCCCAAGGGCTATCAAGTTACCTTTATTCTTGATCAGTCTCCAAAAATACGTAAGCCACTTGGGTATGTTGGGGGCAGAGGGCTTATGCTCCCCAAAAAATTTCAAACAATTAAAAGAATACCTTTTAGGCTATTTGAAGTTTATATGGCATTTTTTTCCACCTAATACCTCACCATATCCCTTGAGATAACTAGATGATAATTATCCTTTTTTTACAATGAGAGAGATTAATGTTCATGCCCCTAAACACTCAATGAGTCAGCAGGAGAGCCAAGAACAATACATTAGCTTCTCAATCCCAGGACATATTTCTTCTATTTCGTTACTCCTTAGCTCAATTCTTTTCTTCATATTTAATACCCCACAGTAACTAAACCTCCCAAAAAAAATCTAACTACAAATCTAAAACAGAAGGTTGTGATCCCACAGTCATTCCAGAAATGAAACCATTCCTTTTGTTTCATGACAAAATACTTTGTAATACAGTGAGGAAAGTGCTGAATTTGAAGTTAGAGGACCTGTAATCAAATTTTACCTCTAATATTTACTACCTACATAACACCAGGCATAGCACAATCTCCATGGGCCTCACTTTCTTCATCTGGACAGCTAACAAGGATCCTCCTAGTTCTGAATCAGTGACCCTAATACCCCTGTGACCTTCCTGACCATGTACGTTTGATCAAGTCATTTTAATTTTGCTCAGTTTCCTCATTTCTAAAATGGGAATATGTCAAGGCAACAAACATTTATTAAGCATCCGCAAGGTGGCAAGCCATGGGGAGATTAAAACAAAAAAGAAGAGTGACTGCTCTCAGGGACCTCAAATTTTAATACTACGTTGCTAGGTAGCACAGTGCTTACTACTTGCCAGATGCTGGGCTAAGTGCTTCACAAATATCATCCCACTGTATCCTCACAACAACCCTAGGTGGCAGGTACTATTATTATCCCCATTTTAAAGCTGGGAAAACTGAGGAAAAGAGAAGTTAAATGACTTTTCCCATAGCTATAATTAGTAAGTGACTACCCTGGATTTGAATTGGATTACAGCTCCAGTGCTCTAGCCAATGTACCACCTAGCTGCACTGATAGGGGAAGACAACATGGAGAGAAAAATAACAACCTGTGCAAACAAAATACGGGGTAAATTTGGAGATAATTTTGGAGGGAAAGTAATAAGTTTAATGAGGCTACCAAAGGCTTCTTACAGAAGGTAGGACTTTAGGGAAACAGGGGATAGAGGCAGGGGACAGACAGTCAATGTACCTGGAGTCTAGAGGAGTATTATATGGGAGGAGCAGTGAGGGGGCCACAATTACCAGATGGGATTACTGAGTTCATGTTGGAGTTGGGGAGAGGAAGGGGACGGGGTTGATTAAAGTGTAAGATGACTGAGAAGGTAAGAAAGGGCCAGGTTATAGAAGGCTTTAAAAACCAAACAAAAGATTTTACACTTCATTCTGAACGGAGCCACTAGGCTTCACTGATGTGCGTGTGTGTGTCTCCGTGGGGACAGGGGCGGGGGGTGAAATAGGCAGACTTGTGCTTTGGGAAAATCAGTTTGATAACTAAGTGGAGGACTGACTAAGTGAGAAAGGAATTGAGGCATGAAGACTAACCAGGAACTATTGCAACAATCCAGCTGCGAGCTGAAGAAGGCCTACACCAGAATGATGTCAGTGTCAGAGAAGGGAAGGGAATGTGTGTATATGTATGTGCATGCATGTGTGTATCTATATCTATATCTACATCTATATATCTCTATCAATATGCAGATATCTTATATACACATAGATATATATACAAATAGTTCGAGATGTTTGTTGGGTAGCTGGAGAAGAAAAACTGGAGGCCGGGAAAAAGGTTAGGGCTAGAAAAAAATAGATCTGAGAATCACATGCATAGAGATGTCAATTGAATCCATGAAATCCATGAAATCACAAAGTGAAAAAGTATAGAGGAAGAAGAGTGACATCTGAATGAAGACCCAACAAAGGTAGGAGGAGAACCTAGATACAATATAAGAGAGCACAAAGAAGAGGGGGATTAACAGTGTCAAAATCTGAAGAAAGGTCAAAAAGGATGACAATTGAGCAAAGGCCATCAGAACATGTTATCTTTGTTGACCGTCACCTCAGGCTATCAGTGATTCTTCTGATCAAATTTTTAAAATATATGCAGTCATATAATATCATTAAAAATGTTAGCTTTAAGGGGCGGCTAGGTGGCGCAGTGAGTAAAGCACCAGCCCCAGAGTCAGGAGGACCTGAGTTCGGTTCCAGCCTCAGACATTTAACACACACACACACACACACACACACACACACACACACACACACACA